>NW_023605305.1:38502755-38706683 GCF_014898055.3 Talpa occidentalis
TCCCCACTCTGTCCTTGGTGAATCCTCTCATCCCACCCCCACCTCTGGCCTGTACGCCAGTTCTTGTATAAATAAAAATAAATCTTAAAAAAAAAAACCAAAAGATATTTTTGTGAAGATGGGTAGGCTACCAGTTTATACAATTTTATATGGAAATGCATAATTTGCTTGAAAAAATTATCAGGTAATACAGAGAGAGAAACAAAGATGAGTATGTTTATCCTGTATATAGGTCTTCAGTGATGAGACCAGTGCAACACAGGGTCCTAACAATACAGACGAGGCCAAAGAAGAGTTTCCATAGTCAGCGAGTAAAAAAATCATTTATTTATGCTGTGTGTTAAAGTGTTATTTCAAGTATGTGAGAAATAGTGAAATGTTCAATAAATTGTCAAAGACACCTAAACACCCAGAGAAAGCCAAGAGTCACCTATTTCACATCATATATAGATAATAGCAGAGTAAGTTCTATAATTGCTCTAAATTTATTTTTTTCAAAGATTTATTTATTTTTTAAAAGAGTTATTTATTTATTTATTTATACAAGCACTGGGTACAGTCAGAAGCATGGGTAAGAGAGTTCACCAGAGCCAGAGCAGGAAGCAGAAAAGACTGACGAAATACATTGCTCAGGGGAGAGCGGGCACAGCAGGAGAGATCTGCGTGCCATGTGGGACCCTCGCAGGTGGCCGGGGATCGAACCGGCCCTGCGGAGGTTGCAGGCAGCTTTGCAGCCCAGCACTCAACCGCTAAGCCACCAGGGGAGGCCCTTAAAAGATTTATTTATTTATGCATACAAGAACTGCAGTACAGGCCAGATGTGCGGGAGGGTGAGATTCACCAGAGACAGAGTGGGGAACAGAACAGGCAGATTGCCCGAAGGACACCACTGAGGGGAGGAGCGGGTGAGTCAGGAGAGGTCGGCTGCACCATGTGGGTTTCTCCCTGTTGGGGATCGAACTCGTGCTGCAGTGGCTGCGGATAGCTTCACAGGTTGCATCTTAATACCTTGCACCACCAGGGAGGCCCCTGCTCTAAATTTAAACATGAATATTGAAACCATAAAATTTGGAAATGTCAAATAACTGGAAACATATTGGAATGTGGAAGTCCTTTCTAAGCACAACCTAAAAACCCAGAAGGCATATAGTACAAAAAATTGTATAAGATGGAAATAAATTGGTATGTCAAAAATCAAATAGCACTCTAAAATATTTAACTTGTATCACAGAAAGAGAGGTAATGATTTAAGCACTGTGAAGGAGGTAAAACTCATGTATACACATAGTTCCAATAGTAAATAAAAAAGATAATCAACTTTATGTATAATCAGACAAAGGTAACTAAAACTTGCAGGAGTTCTTTCACTTCTCAGATTGACAAGGATCAATAAATTTGATGGTTATTTGTGTCAGAAGAATATGGAAAAAGTCTCTCCTATAGGATTGTAGATTGATAATTTCTGTTGAGAAATTATCCTAATATTTATTACATTTTATATATTTGAACCTTGATAAAGCATGTTCAGCATTTGGAAAATACATGAGCAAATGTTACATATACACACAGTCACACATCAGACACACAGTGATAATGCTTTTAGTGGACAGGTAGGTAAGATAAAGGTAAAGGTCAGTGGTGGAATCCTAAGTAGTTACTAAATAGTTTGACAGTAGAGTTTTATATATACTGATACAGAACAATCATCAAAATATAGTTTAAAGTGAAAAATGAGGTGCAAAACCTTGTGTAAAGTGTGATTTCTATGGGAAAAATTCATGAACATCTAGTAACCTTGGGTTGACGAGAGTTCTTCTGGGGAGAACTACTGGGTAGGATCAGGAGCGAGGGGACCCATTGTTTTTACTATATATTTTGTCTTTGGAATTTTATAATAATAAATACTCTGAGGGATGTGAAATCACCCATTCAATGACAATTGCTTCATTGTTTCTGCTGTTCCCTATCAGCCAGTTCAATGAAGGGTTTTTGTTGAAATAACATGGTGTTATCATCAGATAAGTTTCAGGTGTACAACATTAGACATCAACATAGTGTATTCTTCACTATGTATTTAGTGTATTCAACACTAAAACTGAATTATACCATTGTCTCATTTGTCCCAATCAATAAAGGGTTTAAGTCTCAGCATCAAGAATACTGGAAAGTCCACACTTTGCACCCTTCTCTTATTTTCATTCTGACCTTGTTTTCAAATGCCTATTTCACTTCAAAACAAAGGTACAAAGATTTGGCATAATTTTATGATTTATTGGTGTGGTATGACTGATTCTGGTTTCTTTAAGATACAAAGAAACTTTGAAATAGAGTGGCCTCTTTTCTATCCCTGAACCACAGCTTTGTGGTATCACAGCGGAACTGACAAAAAGAACATACACTGTTGAGAGGGATCCCATCATCCTTAGAACATTTACTCCTGGCTGTCTGCTCTGTGCCAGGGCAGCGGGACAACATGCCATCACAGTAGTGTTGGGATGAGAGACCCTGACAGAGGCGGACTGGGTGTTGGCACTTAAACAGAAGTCAAGTTGATGCCATGATAGCTGAGCAACAAGGCTGGAGTGACAGCCTGCTAGAAGTGATTCTGGAAAATTCAGAAGATTATGAGCAGAGCAAGATCAAGATGAATAGGGAGAAAACAATGAAATCAAAGATGGGTTGTGAGATGGCTTTTGATTTATAGTCTTGATAAATTTTTACAATCTCTAGCCTTGGTTTGAAGCAGTTTCAGACCTGGAACCTTCACTTGGAAGAGAAGCTGGGTCCTTAGGAAGAAGGACTCTGGAATTTCAGGATAAGAATAATGAAAATAATTCCTCCTGCCCTCCTCTAGGGGACTCCTGACCATTTATTCAAGCACATATGGGCTGGGGAAATTAGAAGACACAAACATTCAGGAACTCTTGACTCAGGGTCCAACTTGACTTTGAGACCCAGCTACTGCATAGACTCTGATCTTTTGTTCAGGGTTCAGGTAGTGACACATAGGTCCTGGTAATAACCTGACCAGGCACAACTTCTTGACCAGGTACAACTAGCTGGAATATAGTATTTGTTTCCAAATAGATAGTAAAATTCACATAAGACAGAGACCATTTATCTGTGCATCCCCTCAAAGTTATTAAAGCATAGAACGTGCTAAATAAGCTTCTATTGAATAGGCAAAAGGGATGATGCAGACAAGATTGGAGTGTATCGTGGTGTGACTCTCTGGATGGATTTCTGTAGGTAGTGGTTTGTATTCCTATGGTGATTGTTGTAGGTTGTGAGTCACAGTTCTATTTTTATCTGTAGTCTGGCCATTGTCCATTTGTATCCTATTGATAATTCTATGCTGTGCAGAAATTTTCAGATCCCAGTTCTCAGAAAATAAAGTGAACATAAAAATCACGAAGCTATTGAGACCCATAGGAACTTTCAGAGAAAATCTTACACTGTATTTATAACTTTCATAGTTAAGCACCAGGGATGTGTTTGAAATGCCGTCATTCTTTGTTTGCTGGTAGATAAGAACAAACCTCAGTATTTTTTGTAAAAAAAAAAAAGAGGTAGGAAACAAAAATTTAAATTTTCTCATGTATGTTATATCTAATTATCACTCAATTCAGGAAGCAGAAATCATTAGAACTCCTTGCCAAATAAAAACTGATATCTTGATCCTGCCTGGCTGAAGTTTACAAACAACTCTCTTCCCAAAGTAGTAGTAGATATTGCAATACATTATGGGGCAAAAATAAATTAATTCTGCTTACTGGAGTCACATTTATTATTTGTCTTGCTAAATTACATTTACATAAAACTAAACAACATAGCAGTTGTAATAAGTGGTAGTAGTAAGGCCTCAAAACTTACTGCCTTGTACAACATATATACCGTAGAAAAATAAATTTCTCTCGATTAATTGTCAAAGCCAAAGATAACCAAACAAGTTAATAAAAATGGTGACAATGAAGATAATAAAGATGGTAGCAACACATAGATTTGGAATATAAATACATCTAAGTCATTTATGAGCATTCTAAGATGTATTTTCCTTAGTTTGTCATATAAAATCAAAAAGTCAGGATGCTGTGAACCAAACTCGTCCTTCAAACACCAAAACAGGCACCTTTTAACATGGTTGCAATTTGTCATTCAATAAAAATGTATTGACAAGTGCACATTTCCCAGGCAGCGTGGAAAACAGAGGATTCTGTAGCTAGCAAAAGAGACATGGTCCCTGTGATCATGCATTTTTTCATTCAGAAATAAAACATGAATCAGAGTATCATACCAACAAATACAATATTTGAATTTCAGCTAAGCATTGTAAAGGAATAGTACAGGTGTGGTGAGTAAGTGTAGAGAGGAGATCCAATTTAGACTAGTCAGTCAGTGTTCTTTCCCTGAGAAATCAAAGTAAGATGGGGCCTCCCTGGTGGTCTAGAAGTTAAGCCTCAGTGCTGTCACCACTGCGGCCTGAGTTCCATGCCTAGCCAGGGAGCTAACCCACATAGCACAGCTGACCTCTCCTGTCTTACCTGCTGCTCCTCTTAGCAGTATATTTCAGAAAATCTGCCTATTCTGCTCCCCTGGATCCTCTCACTCCCGTACCTCTGGCCTATACCCAGTTCTTCTATGAAACAAAATATCAAAGTAAGATGAATTTATAAGTGCACAATGAAAAAGAATTAAGAAAAGTAAGCTCCAGAATGAATACTTTATGCCAAATACCTTATTGCAGAAGAAACTTCTGTATTTGGTACTGAATGAAGGTCTGTGTGGTGAAGCTGAGATCCCGGAGAAAAGAAAGCTCAAGATTCGCTGGAGGCTGAGGGGCTTGCCAGCCTCCTGCCCCCCAAGACCCTCTGCCCGCCCTGTGCCTGGTTATCCCAGGATAACCAGGGAGTGGGAGGCCAGTATTAGCAGCTGCTGTGTGTTCTGCAAGCATCCCAACCGGCTAGGTTCATTTCAGTTCTCACAGACAAAAGAGAATTTTGGAGCCTTTGATAGATTTTTATAGGCCTGTAAAATGCTGAATCTGGGAATAGAGCAGCTTTCTCTCTCAGTGTTTCCCTGGTTGTCTCTTCCCTGTGAAGTCACTGCCTATTCCCTGTGAAGTCAGTCTAACCACCTCAGAGTGATGCCACCCTTAAGGCCCCTTGCCATAGGTGTCCTCATTTACACACACAAGCCCAGTGCTTGGGGCCCAGGTGTGTGCGTGCAGGACCTGAGGTGCTGGTCATATGCTAATGGCGGGAGGGCAAAAAAAGCCTGATAACTGCTTTTACCCTACAATCCACCCGCTCAGGGTTTTCTCACTGTACATGAGTCACTTCCCCAAGTTTCCCTTGGTGAATGTGGATCACTTTAGTCATGACCCACAAGAGTAATACAAACTAACAATAAGCAACTGAATACAACAGAACACAACTACCACTGCAAAGTCCACGACAGTGTTAAGACACACCACCTAGGGGTGAAGAGATAAAGAAGTTATTGGCACCAGCAGGGGGAGATCTCTCCCATCTGGCCATATACAAGCGAATTTTTTGTCAGAAGACAACACCGTAGCTGGCAACAGTGGCTCCCAGGTCACGAGTACCACACACATTTTGCCAGCAAGGAGGCATCTGAAGTCACTACACGGAATGAGAGGGGTGAGCTCAGGCTAGGCCACAAAGTCAACACAATGTTCCCTTTTAGATTGTCCTCTGACCTGCCACCCCAGAGTGGGTAACAGGCTAGTGGCAGCCCCTTCCCAGTCCACCCATGGTGTTACTTGCAAATCGGCCTCCAGCCGCATCCCCAGGGGGCAATCAGGGCCACCCAACTCATGTGGGGGCCTTGACTGTTCAGACCACAGGCAGCCCACAGTCTGTCCTGGGTCCAACCAGTTTGCGGCGGCAGTAAAATGCTTCCCTGACGCCCACGCCCATGCAAAGACAAACCTGTCTTAACACTGGCGCTGTATCAGTGGAAAAGAAGGCGTTAGTCAGACCAGCGACAAAAAAGGAACGTGCCCAGCTCACAGCTCAGAGGATCCTTCAAGTCTGCTGCTAAGGGCGCTGCTGCAGGCAAGGGGCACCCACTTTATTCGACTCACACTCATCAACATTCACACGCCAGGAGCCATCAGGCTTCTTCACCAGCCACACGGGTAATTGCAGGGACCGTGGGCAGCATACATGGTGCCCACTTTCTCTAGCTCTGCTACTGTGCCCATAACCTCTTCGTGGCCTCCTGGCAACCGACACCGTTTAGCATTGGTCCCTCGCCTAGGGACTGGCTCTTGTCTGGGCGGGTGCTCAGCATGTCCCGTGCCACCACCTTCACCACAGGTACCCTAAGGCAAACCCTCCGGCAGTGGTCTGCAGCCACCAGCCATGCAGCACTCCCACCCTGGGGTGTGCCCTGGGACTGGTGACACAAGTACTTTATGCTCCTTTGGGGGTAATAGCCCAATCCCCGGGGTAATCTCCCTGCTGTCACCTTGACGCTCCGGCCTCCATAGCTGTCAATGTGACAAGCAGAACCCTGAAACTCCTCTGGGTTCCCATAATACAGAGCACACTCCGCCTCCTATACACTAAAGCCCAAACTGCACATTGGTTGGGGACCAGTGGACAGCAAGTTCCATGTTGAGCCTCCATTCGCCCCACGGATGGGTTCCTTGGCTGTCAAGTCATCCTATTTAAGGTGAACAGGGCCTCCCCCAGACCCGGGTCAGCAGCAGGCCGTCCTCCAGGCGCAGGACATGTGCTGGGGCCTGGAGTTCCTGGCCATCCCCTTCCCAGCAGCCCATGTTCTCATGGGCGTAGCCTCTGGTCCTCTGGCAATTGTCTCCATAACTAACAGCTGTGCACCGGCCTTGCACGTATTGTAGTGGGATCTGCACCTGCTTTCACTAGATCCTCCACATTTGATTAAGGGGAGACTTAAAGAGGTTCTGCGACTTTGAGAGGCTTGCTTGCTTTTTTTTTTTTGGCAAGAAAGATATTTTTGGTTGTTCAACAACTAACCACATTCCCTTCTGAGAGGCTGGCTCTCACCTTCACCCGAGCTGGCTACCACTGTGCCATGTAGTTGGGTCAAACATAGGTGCTAGAATTGCCCTAAGGGACCCATGAGGACGAGGGCATTTTTCAGCACCAGAGCCTCGTCCTGCCTGAGATGCTGCTGGTCAGGCCCGTGCGCGTCCACAGTAAACACGGTGCCGCCCCCCAGGTCACGCGGTCCCTGCAAAGGCTCAGTCAGCGTTTGCCATTTACTCACCGGGTCTGGCGCGTCTCCCGCGGGGGCCATGCGGTGCGTGCAGCAGCCTTGATCCGACCCTTTCAGGGGGCGGCGCCCTGGCCGCACCTCCGGCTGGTCCCGGCTTTGTGTCCACCGTGGCCGCGAGGCCTCTGAGGCCAGGGCCTCCATCCCCTGTGCTGGGCAGATCATCCCGGTCCCCCTCGGGCGCACAGACGCAGCAGCCAGGCTGCCAGAGCCTCCTGCTTCCTCCAAAACAGTTAGCCCGAGGCCAGCAGCTGCGCTCGGGGGCGCGGGGCTCCGGGGTCGCCCGTCCTCTGTGGCGAGGGACCAAGGGCGCGTCCCTCTGAGGCGGCTGGACCGCCACGATGCGGGTGGCGGCGACGCGGGGAAGAGCCAGCAGAGCAACGCCGAGAGCGGGCGCCGCAAGGACAGAGCAGGTTCTCTATGATGGGGCAGATGGGTAGAGGAGAGTCCTGGAGCCTCAGTGGCTTTCTCAGGCTTTTCATGACCCTTCCACACCGTTTGTAGTGCGGCCAGCAGGTGCAGGGTGGGCGGGGGTCAGGGGGCCGGCGGCTGGCAGAGCATTTAGGCCGCGGGGGAATCTTTTCTCTCTCTAGGCTCTCTGGCTTCTCTGGTGTCCTCCTCGGGGTCTCCACTGCTCTCTGCCTCCCTGCGGCCCCTGCCCTATATGCTCGTCTTCCAGCTCTCGAGCGCCCGCTCACGCACTCCCACGCCAGCTCCAGGGGCGCCAGCAGGCACCATGCGGGTCAGACCACGGGTGTCCATCATGATGCTAATGGAGAGGGCGCAAACAACCTGATCACGTCCATTTTCCCTATAGCGAGAAGGCTGCTCTGTCCCCTAATTCAGCATTATAGGCCTGTAAAAATCTACCGAAGGCTCCAGAATTCTCTTTTCTTCTGCTGGACTGAAGATGAACCTCCCGGGCTGTGAACAGTTGCAAAACACTGTGTCAGTGGAAGGGGGAAGGGCAGTGACAGAGGTTATCGGGCCCTGAGTGACTGTTCTCGGGGGTCCTGATTCACAGACCACTGTTAACCCTCCTGCCTGGGCCCAGCCTGAGACTCAGCAGTGTGTCTGTTCTCAGGGCACTCACAGGGGCAGTACAGACCCCCTGGAGATGGGGAGGGGAGAATAGTCTAGAACCATGTTCTCCTTTGTCCTCCTTGCTGGGGTCCTAACCAATGTGGAGAACCCCAGTTCCTATGCTGTGAGCTTGAACCAAGAAGATCAAAGAGCTCAGCCTCCACACCATCTCCCTTCTATAGGGACGCTGAAGAAGCTGGCTACCCAACCAAACCTATTCCCCATCCACCTCCCCCTTTCCCAACCATAGCTGCACCTGCACATTTCTCTCACCTACTTTCTTCAAATGCCTTGGCACCCTGTCTAATGTAGCCTGTCAGGTTCAGGGGTGCATCAGCATCACAATATGTGCCAGAGATTCTCAGGGATCCCATTACTGTTGAATTGTTAGTCTTATTGTTGGAAGCAAAGCAAGGAACACTGTCACAACCTCGGTGACATCATCCAAACTAGCAATTACCGTATTTGGTGACTGAAAGTTGTAGGACGATCCAAATCAAGCTCTAGAAAATGTGCCCAAACTACTAGACAATGTTGGAAAATAAGGAGGACAAATCAAGTAAATATTTTGACATTCAGGATGAGGATAGGATTTGGAAGTGTAGGAGAGACAGTAGACTTCATTTACCTATGCTGGAAATTCTTCATAGGGATAATGTTGCTTGTTTCTTGCTTCTCTTTGAACAATAGTAACTTTGAACAGTGCGCATTCAAAGTGCTTGGTATAATACTTGCCTGGTTTTGATAAAAGACATTAAAAAGCCCTGTTGACCAGGTAATGTCAGATCAAATTTTTTTTTTAAGATTTATTTATTTATGCATACAAGAGCTAGGGTATAGGCCAGAAGTGTGCAGGGTGAGAGGATTCACCAGAGAGTGGGGAACAGAACAGACAGAGTGACTGAAATACACTGCTGAGGGGAGTAGCGGGCAAGACAGGAGAGGTCTGCGGCACCATATGGGTTGCTCCCTAGCCAGGGATTGAACTCGTGCTGCAGTGGCTGTGGATAGCTTCATAGGTTGCGTCTCAACCTCTTGTGCCATCAGGGAAGCCCAAATTCTTTTGTTTTTTATTATTATTCTTTTTAAGTTTTATACATTTTTTACATCATTTTTAAATTTTTTTTCTTTTTTTTAAATTTTATTTTTATATTCCCCATATAATTGCAACTCCCTTATTTTGATGCCAATCCCTCCTTTCCCTGCCCCCCCCCCCAGTGTGTCTCTGGTTCATCGTTGTTCATTTTTCATTTTTGTACAATGTATGCATTTTCATCTTGGTTATAGCCCTGTATAATTCCCACCACCCTAGTTTTGATCCTACTCCCTTCTCCCCCAGCCCTGAAGTGTGTCTCTGGTTTATAGTTGCTAGTTGATTTTGATTTTTACTTAATTATAATTAGTCTTTTCCCTGATCCCTTATTTGGGTTTTCTAAATTCCTGCTATGTGTGAGACCATCCGGTATTTTTCTTTTTCCTTCTGTCTTATTTCGCTGAGCATGATCCCTTCCAGCTCCATCCATGTTGCTGCAAATGGCATGAGTTTATCTTTTTTAATTGCTGAGTAATATTCCATGGTGTATATGTACCACATCTTCTTGATCCAATCCTCTATTTTTGGGCATTTGGGTTGCTCCCTAGCTTAGCTAGTATAAATAGTGATGCAGTAAACATATGAGTGCAGGTGCCCTTTTGAATGATTGTTTTTGTGTGCTTTGGGTAAATACCTAGGAGTGGGATTGCTGGATCATCTTGAAGCTCTATTTTTATTTTTTATTTTTATTTTATTTTTTTTTTTTATAAATTTTATTGTTATATTCCCCATACAATTGCAGCCCCCCCATTCTGACCCCAATCCCTCCCCTCCCGCCCCCGCCCCCCTAAAAGTGTCTCTGGTTCATAGTTTTTTGTTGATTTTGATTTTCACTTTCTTATAGTTATTCATTTTCCTGGTCCCTTATTTAAGTTTTCTAGATTCCTGCTATGAGTGAGACCATCCGGTATTTTTCTTTTTCTTTTTGGCTTATTTCGCTGAGCATGATCCCTTCCAGCGCCATCCATGTTGCTGCAAATAGCATGAGTTTATCTTTTTTGATTGCTGAGTAAAATTCCATTGTGTATATATATCACATCTTCTTGATCTACTCATCTATTTTTGGGCATTTGGGTTGTTTCCAAAGCTTAGCTATTGTCAATAGTGCTGCTATAAACGTAGGGGTGCAGGTGCTCTTTGGAATTAATGTTTCTGTGTCATTTGGGTAAATACCTATGAGTGGAATTGCTGGATGATATGGAAGCTCTATCTTTAGTAGGTTGAGGAATTGCCACCCAGCTTTCCATAGTGGTTGGACCAGTTTGCACTCCCACCAGCAGTGCAGGAGAGTTCCCTTTTCTCCACATCCTCACCAACATTTGTTGTTGCTAGTTTTTTTAATATGTGCCATTCTCACTGGTGTGAGATGGTATCTCATGGTAGTTTTGATTTGCATTTCCCTGATTACAAGTGAAGTTGAACATTTTTTCATATGCCTGCTTGCCATTTGCATTTCCTCTTTGGAGAAGTTTCTTTTTAGTTCTTCTGCCCATTTTTTGACTGGATTATTTTCTTTGTTCTTGTTGAGTCAATCAGCTCTTTGTAGATTTTTGTGATCAGTCCTTTATCATTAGTGTTGGGTGCAAAAATGTTCTCCCAGTTGGTGGGGTTTCTTTTTGTTTGGTTATTGTCTCTTTGGCTGTGCAGAAGCTCTTTAATTTGCTGTTTATCTTTGCCTTCACTATCACTGCTTTGGGTGATGTGTCTGTAAAGATGTCTTTGAGGTGCATGTCATGTAGTGTTTCACCTATATTTCCTTCTATCTATTTTATGGTTTCAGGTCTCATGTCTCTTTTGGTTCCACATAAATTTAAATAATTTTTGTTCAATTACTTTGAATGAATATCCATGAGGTGAACTGATCACATGTGATGGGAAGGGGCAGGCAGGAGACACATTATATAGATTTTGCAGCCGCTGTATGGAGAATGCAAGTTTTTTAGACTTTTATGGGAAAAAAGTGACGTGACTTAATTTGTGCTTAAAAAAAATAACTATCAGTGGCTACCCATGAAAATGAATTGGACACTGCCAGGGTTGATGACAACTGGTCATGCCCTCAGTCCAGAAATTGTAATAACCTTAGGCTTCTTACTATTACCAGAGTAAAATTAGTATGATATACTTCCTCTGGAAACCAATCATGAAAAACCATCAAACTCTTAAATGTAATGTGTCTCCCTTGCTCCCTCCATATTGTACACTGCTGACGACCAGCCTCTGCAAAATGTCGTGTCAGGGGTCCCTGGAAGGATGAGATGGCCTAGGCGAAACTTTAAGGCTGAAGGGAAGGGGACGAGGTAGTGAGGAGACACTGACACTCCATGAGGTTCAAGTATCTTCTACTGAGGGGCTCAGCAGGTCTTTATTTATTCATTTTTAGCAAGTAGTGAGATGACACCATCATGTGCATAGAAGCAAAGCAGAAACAATCAGAGCATTCTTTTCCCATAGACTTTTGGTTGCTATGTCCTCTCAGCAAGAAGGCAACCTTCAATGTTAATAGATAAAAAAACTAAAACTTTCACTAAAACTCATTATTTTAGCTAGACAATTACCTAAGACGGTTGATAGCCGCTAGTACACCCCTATCAGCTAAAGCCTAAGCATCTAAAGATTCTTCTTATTTGCATGGCCTTCAGCAGAAGACCATCTTCTTCTCAGCTATCAGAACTTTTTCTACCGAGAAACTCCTTAACACAATTAACTTCATTTAAAAACTTTCCTAAGAAACTTCTAAAAAAAGCAAAAGAAGGACTTACTATAATTGTTGTCCTGGATTGCTTGTCAGGCACGTTCATGTATAACAAACTCTTTCCTATTGTCAGGCAGGCCAAATTTACAGTGTTTAATTTTTAAGCAGGTAATTCTCCGTGCCATGTGCTTATAATATTCTTTTACATATACTTTATTGCCCAATGTGTTTTCTGAGAGGTTTTTTTCTTATATGACCAAGAACAAAATACAAAGGGATGCTTATAGGTTATAGATTAATCTTTAGCCCCACTGTGTGAGGCACAAAGAATCTTCAGTCCCAAGGTGTGAGGCTCTTTGGAAATCTTTGCCCCCATGGTGTGAGGCCATTTTTCTTAGCTGCTTGCCAGTGTCTTATCTGGCTGGGGCAGCAAGGCCCTCCGCAGTACACACTTCCATTGTTATTGCCTTCACCTTCCATCTTTAGTGAGATATCATTAATGTATACCATTGTGTAAATTGAAGGAAATAATAATTAGGTATGATCTAGTAGAAAGATTTTCTAGCTAGAATATTCAGTTTTTCAAGACCACAAAATTGACATTTGCTATAAACATAATTCAGATTGAAATGGAAAGAAACACAGAGCTATTTTTAGAGCAGGTTTATTTCCAGGAAATCAGCTGCCTTTTTGAAGAGACATACGTAGACAGCAAAACAAAAGCTTGGTCTGAAAAATCTTAATCTGTAACAGGATATGTCAGAAGTGTTAAACCACTGTCCCTATGACTCCTCTGCACATTCTCTTCAGCAGCACAAACATCCACTAAAGACCACTTGTATTTCAGGGCCTGAAATAATGATGTGACTATGACTTCATGACTATGACTACTTCTTGACTACGACTTCATCGCATGTCAAATGCTGCAATTCGTAATTCGTAATGCAGTTCAGCATATGTCTGTCCTATTGTGGTACATTTGCTAGAGTATCACTGTGCAAAAGCTTTTTAATTTGATGTACTTCATCTGTTTATTTTTTGCTTTTGTTTCTCTTCTTGATTTTAATCAAATCCCCAAAGACATTTATTAAGGCTGATGGCAAAGGTGGCACCTGTGTTCCTTCTATTTATTTTGTGCTTTCAGGTTTTACATCCAAGCTTTTAATCCAATTTGAATTAATTTTTGTGTATGGTTAGGTAGTAGACTAGTTTCATTCTTTCCATGTGACTGTCTAGTTTTCCTAACACCATTAATTGTAGAAACTTTTCTTGTTGCATGCATGTGCCTATGTCAATGGTCATTCATTACTCATCCAACCCCCTCCTTTCACCTTTTTTTTTTTTTTTAAGATTTGTTTATTTATTTATTTTTTATTTATATATACAAGCACTGGGTACAGTCAGAAGCGCAGGAGGGTGAGAGAATTCACCAGAGCCAGAGCAGGGAGCAGAGCAGGCAGAAGGACCGAAGTACACTGCTGAGGGGAGCAGTGGGCAGCAGGAGAGGTCTGTGCGCCATGTGGGACCCTCCTCCGGTGGCCGTGTAGCAGCCGGGGTTGAACCGGTACTGCCGAGGCTGACAGGCAGCTTCGCAACCCAGCGCTCAACTGCTGCGCCACCGGAGAGGCCCCACTCCTTTCACTTTAAGCCTGTGTTGGTCATTGAAACTAAATGAATCTCTTGTAAGGACTATATAGTTGTGTGTTGTTTTTTAATGCACCTAGTCACAAAGTGACTGCTGGTGGATTTAGTCTATTTGCAATTAGGATGATATTTGGTCTGTGGATGCTAACTACTGCCACTCTTTTGTCTTTTGTTTTCTGGTTCTATCTATATATTTGTTGTGTTCTTCGGGTTTTCATGGGATTTTTAAAATTCAGATAGCAGAATTTCTTCTAAAACACTTCCTGTAAACTGCTTAACTTGGTAAACTGCTTAACTTTTGCAGGTCTGGTAAAGCCTTTATTTCTCCCTTGTATCTAAAGATAGTTTTGTGAGATAGGATATTGTTGCCTCACAGATTTTTTTTGGGTTAGATGATGATCACTAGAAAAATATTACAGGCTATTACGAAAAGAACTCACCGGACAGCCACTATCTTTGAGGAATATTATTCTGCTAAGTAAGTGGTTGTAGCAGTGATGGGATTCTTTGGAGTCAGTGGGTTTGGAGTGCAGGGTCCTTGGGTTCACTCTGGGAAAGGTTTCACCAGAGCTCCCGTTTCAGCAGCATGCAGCGAGTTTCCCAGGAGTTTCTCCATGAGACAGAAACAGCAATTGTATTTGAAGAGCAGGTTTATTAGAAAAGGGTTAGCACCGTAAAAGACACTTGCCTAGACACAAGCGGACAGGAAGAGCTGCCCCAAAGGGACAGGTTTGCTGAGAGAGGCCTGCATGGTTGCAGGCGGGCGGCCTTCAGGAGAGCGGCCTCCGCTGAGGGACATCAGTGAAGAGAAGTCCCGGCAGGTACAGGTCACTGGCAGGCAGGCAGCTATTGCCCTGCGGAGGGAGAGAGTTGGTGGAAGGAAGCACCCCTATAGTCACCGGTGGGCAGAAAGACTGCTGCCCCGTTGTGGGGGCAGAGTTAAGTTTTGTCATCTTCAGGGAGGGGCTCATCTTTGTGGGTTTGTGCTACTGACACTCCCTATAGCAGTCTGATAGTTTCTGGGTGTTGCACCTCTGATCTGGGCGTTGATGCCTAAGGATCTTGGTTTCTATAACTGGGTTAATGGCTTAAGCTAATCTCCTCTATCCCTACCTCCTTGTGTGAGTTAGGTTCTTGACCTTGTATCTCCTTTCCAGTCTTTCTATTCTTTTCCTCCATCAGTGGCATGCCCAGAGGAACACTGTCCTGTGTTCTTTTCATTGTAATAAAATATATTTGACACCAAATTTACCATTTTTTCTGTTTTTAAGAGTATATAGTGATAGCCTATATACTCACATTGCTGTATACACATCACCACCATGCAGATATTTTCATCATCCCATGTGGAAACTCAGTACCTTTTAAATAGTAAATTTCTAGAATTATACCTGAAAGCTTATCAAAATGTATCTGAATTTTTTTAACAGTTGAATAATATTTCATTGTGTGTATATGTCAACTTCATGTTTCTGTTCGTTCCTTGATAGATATCTGGATGGTTGTCATCTTTTGGCTATTATGAATACTGTTATTATGAGCATTGTTGTACAAATGTGTTTGAGTCCTCACTTTTAATACTTTGTTTTATATTCCATCCATGTTTTCTTTTGTGGGCTAATAGAACTCATAGACTAATAGAAAATAGCCCGTGGCAAAGGACAAAAACATTTGGAGGCATTAGTCAAAACAAAACAGCAAACATTATATTAAAATTACAGGAAGAAAAATTTTAAACTGTTCTTTTTAGGGGAAAGGATGTCCTGAGGAAATTCCATACAGGTTTTGTGGACTCCACCCCCTCCAGACCAAAGCCATCAAGACACTGGGAACTACAAATCCCATTATCACTCAAGGGAGGGTTGTGGGGACCTGAGAGTGGAGTTAAGCAGCCAGATTTAATATAAAACCAGATATGTGGGCCTTGGGCCTCTGTCTTGGCCTCAGGGCTCTTGGCTTTAAGCCAGCTCTCAGTGTGCTGCTGGGATTCTAGGTCATGAGAACTGGTAGGACACATTCACGAATTTATCTCCCTCTTTTTCTCCCTGAGTTATTCATTTCTTCATTTACCTACCTTTTTTTTTTAAATTTTTTTAGGGATTTATTTTTATTTATGCATACAAGAGCTGGGGTACAGGCCAGAGGTGCGGGGGGTGAGAGGATTCACCAGAGACAGTGGTGAACAGAACACACAGACTGCTGAAATACACTGCTGAGGTGAGCAGCGGGCGAGTCAGGAGAGGTCTGCTGTGCCATGTGGGTCTCCTCCCTGGCTAAAGATGGAACTTATGCTGCAGTGCCTGGGGACAGCTTCATAGGATGTCTTAACCCTTTGCGCCACCAGGGAGGCCCCATTTTTCCTCCCTTTTGTAAATAAACCCCTTATGTGTGTGTGCCTGAATTTTAGCATTAATAAGTCCCTTTTAAGGGCGCCGGTGAGGACCCACAGTCAGGCAACACATTCCTATCAGGGTTGCCCTGTAACAGTTTAACTTATTTAAAAATAAGTTTTTTCCATTTAGATTTTAATATTATTTAACAGCATCGCAAAATATTTGTAAACTAAATTTACTTTTAGTCCATATTTTTATTATTTTTTGAATATGAAAGTCACTTTTTAAAAATAAAAAGTTTATTTATGCATACAAGAACTGGGGTATAGGCCAGAGATGGGGGTTGATGAGAGGATTCACCAGAGACAGAGTGGGGAACAGAACAGGCAGAGTGACTGAAGTACACTGCTGAGGGGAGCAGCGGGTAAGTTAGGAGAGGTCTGCTGTGCCATGTGGGTAGCTCCCTGGCCGGGGATCGAACTCATGCTGCAGTGGCTGTGGCTAGCTTCATAGGTTGCCTCTTAACCCCTTGTGACACCAGGGAGGCCCTAGTCCATATTATTTATTTTTTTATAAAGTCCAGGACAGAACACCAAACAGTAATTTTTAGCTGGCTTTGTTGGGATATTTTATACAGGATCAGAGTGCGCTCTTGACATCCTGTCTGTGTCGGCTTTAGGAACAAGGTGGGTCTCGCCAGACTCTTCCTGTTTTATCAGGATTTTTTTCTTTTTTGGTTGTCTAGTCCTGTTAATGGAGGCAGGCTTTTTTTTTTTTTTTTTTTTTTTTAACCTTTTTTGGAGGTCTCTGCAACCCAAAAATCCTAAAAACAAAGTAGTAGGGCTTTTTTTTGTTTGTTTGTTTAGTTTAAATTTAAGTTTTTGGAAGAATTTTGATAAAAGCCATACAATGAAACATGTTTTAATATTTTAGTTTAAGTAGACATTTTATTAAAATTATGTAAAAATAGAACTATTATGAGTAGTAAAAATTATTACCACTTTTTTTTTATTACCTTGGTATTAAGGGAAGAGAAAGTCTGAACACAAGTTAGTTTTGTTTTATTGTCGAGACTCCCCCTAGACACAGACCTGAGTCTGAATCAGATTTAAAAAGAGCCTTTATGGGCCTCCCCGGTGGCGCAGGGGTTGAGCGCTGGGTTGTGAAGCTCTCCACGGCCTCTGCAGCGCCGGTTCTATCCCCAGCTGCTCCCCGGCCACCGGAGGAGGGTCCCACATGGCGCGCAGACCTCTCCTGCCGCCCGCTGCTCCCCTCAGCAGTGTACTTCGGTCCTTCTGCCTGCTCTACTCCCCACTCTGGCTCTGGTGAATTCTCTCACCCTCCCGCCGTTCTGACTGTACCCAGTGCATGTATAAACAAACAAACAAATAAACAAACAAATAAATAAATAAATACGTGCCTCTTTAAAAAAAAAAATAAAAAAAATAAAAAGAGCCTTTATTAGCCGGCAGGTGACTGTCCCTCTCATACGGAGCAGCCCCGAGCAGGGGGTGACAAAGGCTTTTAAAGCCGACTACTGCATCCAGAAGGTTGCAGGTGCCAAAAGCAAGTAGGAGGACAGAAGCCAAAATGTGCTGTTTCAAGCTGCTGAGCATTTCCCCTTGTTCTGGGTTCCAAGGCCAGGGAGGGTGCATGTACCTTGTGCCAACGGGAACTCGGCCCCTCATTGTCTTGAACTTGGACTGGAATTTCCCTTTTGTCTAATGTCTGCCTGAAGCTGCCCAAGCTTGGGCCCTAAGGGGTCTGCTACCCTCTAGTTTCCCAAAAAAGTTACATTGTTGTAGATCCTGGTCAGTCAAAACAAAACTTTTTTTGTGTCAAAACAAAATGTAAAAAATCACCGGCATTTTTTTTTAACAAAAGTTATTAAAAATTAGTTTTATTTTTAAGTTTATTTAGTTTTTTGTAGGAAATTTTTACTGTCCAAAAAGTTTTACCACTTGGAATCAGGTGAGGTCTTTTTTAATTTTTTTTATTTTTTTTATTTTTATTTTTTTATTATTATTTTTATTATTTTATAGAGGCATGTTTTATTTATTTATTTGTTTGTTTGTTTGTTTTGTTTATACATGCACTGGGTACAGTCAGAAGCACGGGAGGGTGAGAGAATTCACCAGAGCCAGAGCGGGGAGCAGAGCAGGCAGAAGGACCAAAGTACACTGCTGAGGGGAGCAGCTGGCGGCAGGAGAGGTCTGTGCGCCATGTGGGACCCTCCTCAGGTGGATGGGGAGCAGCCGGGGATCGAACCGGCGCCGCAGAGGCCGCGGGCAGCTTGGCAACCCAGTGCTCAACCGCTGCGCCACTGGGGAGGCCCAGGTGAGGTCTTTTTTTCATAATTTTTTTAGAAATTTTTTTAAGTATTAAACCATTGACGTATATAATATTGTTGGACAATGAAAATTGACAATTTACATATTTATTAGGCACTGAAAGGTTTTAGAAAACCAATGTTAACTTTTTTGAACATGTCAAAGTTTTATTTTTTCTAAAGTGTTTTCTTTTTTAGTTTTATTTTACAAAGTAAACTAAATTAAAATTTTGGGAAGCTTTGTCATAACTATTAGACAGCAGCAGTAACAACAATATTTAGTTTTTATGAAAGCTCCGGCTCAGTTCAGTAGTACAATGTTGACAGTCAAACCATAACCTTTAGTTTTTACCTCATAACTGGAGTCTCCCCCTTTTTCTAAAAACCTTTTTTTACCTCACAACTGGAGTCCCCCCATTCTTCTAAAAACCTGAAATTTTTAAACTTTTATTTTTTGACACTTAGAAGACATTAATTATGTACCCAATATTAATAACCCAGACAAGAGAGACAATTATATTTAACATAACCTTATTAAGTACATGTTTTAAAACAACCCATTAGATTACAAATTAGTTACTATTAACCAAAAATTACCCCAGATCATGTGATTTTGAAACATTTACCAGTTGTCGTTACATTTTTTTATGATGTCTATAGGTACCATCTATATTAACTTCACAGCATTTAGAGGAAAAGACAGGGAAGGATATACAGACATATAGCATAGATACAGACAGTTGTTTTGTTTATTATTTATATTACATGGAATATTTCATATAACTGTTGTTTTATTTTACAGGCTTAGAAAGAATCTTAACTGCAAATATGTGGATGTTGCTGGCAGAAAGCACAGATTCAAATTGTCATCCTTGCAGTCTAAGACTTTGGAAACAGGAAGAAAAATTTTTATTAAGTTTAGAAGAGTTATATGACCTTGTTTATACTTTAGGACTTTAGTGTTTAAGCCTTTTTATTAAAAGTCAATCCTGGGGTGTCCTGTGCAGCAGCTGTAAGAGCAAAATTAACAGTTAACTTTACACGAAAAGAAGTCCTTTTTTGTTAGTTACCAAGTTTGTAATCCTTCAGTTTTTGGAAACAGAACCTGATAGAGCAAAATCAAAATATCAGCAGTTAGGTTTAATTAAAATTTTTTTTTTCACTTTTATTAGCCACTCTGGGAAAGAAGCTGAAAGGGCAGATTGAACATGAACGTCTATATCACACCTTCCCCACATTTGGGTGAAACAGCAGCAAACAGGTGTTCAAAACCTGGTGCTGCTACATTATGCACCATAGAGTGTTTTTCACGATTGCCTTCCTCAGTAGGAAGCAGAAACTTAGAATCTTGTCTTATACCAGCAATTGAACAAATGGCAAACATGCCCAAAACAAATTATGTAGACAATATTTACAGCAGCAAGTTTTTTTAAACTTAGATAAGTTTTTAAATTATTGTTTTATCTAGACCTTGTAAAAACCCAAGTTATTTTTAAGGATACCAGTGATTATCAGTCACTGTTTAAGGCTTTTTTTTTTTTAAAGATTTATTTATTTATACAAGCATTGGTATAGTAAGAAGTGCGGAGGGTGAGAGAATTCACCAGAGCCAGAGCAGGGAACAGAACAGACAGACTGTCGAAATACACTGCTGAGGGAGCAGTGGGCATGGCAGGAGAGGTCTGTGGTGCCATGTGGGACCCTCGCCGCCGGCTGGGCATCGAACTGGTGCTGCAGAGGCTGTGGGCAGCTTCGCAGCCCAGTGCTCAACCGCTGTGCCACCAGGGGAGGCCCTTAAGGCTTTTTTTTATAGCACCCAGGCAGACATGTTAATTTAAACCAATATTGTCTTATTGTTGTCTTGTAAACCCCTCAGGCAGACATCAGGGAGGAGCCAAAATCAAAAACCAAAGTCATAGTGAGTTCTGGGCAACTGAGGGTTAATTACTCAGCTGTAGGGACAGAGAAACTCTGTAAGAGCTGGGAAAATGGGCACATCTGCCTGGAGGATTAGAGCCACTAGGATGTCAATCACAAAATAGGATGATGAGGTGTTTTTTACCCTACTTGGCATCACTGCCTTGGAGTCTTTTGCTTTTTTTTTTTCCCTCTAAATAAACTTTTCTTTTTTTTTTTTTTCACTTTCTTGAATAAAGTTTGCTTTTCTCCCCCTATCTAAAAAGTCTGCCACTGAGACACACTGAAGGGGGGGAGGGGAGAAGGGAGTAGGATTAAAACAAGGGTGGTGGGAATTTTACAGGGACTATAACCAAGATGAAATGCATATTGTACAAAAAAGGAAAAGTGATGTAAAAAAATATATAAAATAAAAAATAAATAAATAAAAAGACTGCCACTTTCTTTTTATTGCCTTTAGTAATGCTAATCAGACATGTGAGACAACAGAGATCACAAACAAAAGTCCAAAGTCCCAGCCACTTAAAGTTAGCTACCAAACCCAAAAATGTCAGTAGGAGACCAAAAGAACAAAACCTATGCGTTTCTGAGAAGCAGTGCAAGTGGCCTCAGATGTCATCTTTGATCTGGCCACATCTTCCAACCTATGACTGTCTTTCCGAGTAAAACTGTTACACAGCAATTTTCACAAAATCAAACTTCTCAGCAAGTGACTACAAATTGGACACATACACAAGGAGTTTCTACAAGGCCTAAGCCAGTGTTTCAACAGCAAATCTACATATATCTGAAACAAACACACTAGAAAAACCAAAAACCACATTTGTGCTCAAGGTGTTACAGAACAGCTCCGATAAAAAACGGGTTGCCTGACTGTGGGTCCTCACCCGCACGCTTAAAAGGGACTTATTAATACTTCACTGCATGCACACACAAAAGGTTAATAAAAGGTTCATTTACAAGGGAAGGGGAAATGAGGAAATGTACAACTCAGGGAGAAAATAGAGAAATAAAATCTTAAATGTGTCCTACCCGATCTGCTGACCTGGAAACCCAATGGCATTCTCAGAGCTGGCTGAGAGCCATGAGCTGGCGGAGAGCCAAAAGGGTGCCCCACAAAGCCCACGTGTCTGGTTTTATACCAAACTTGGCTGCTTAACTCCACCCTCAGGTTCCAGCAACCTTCCCTTTGGTGGTGATGGGATTTGTCTTTCCCAGTGTCCTGATGGCTTTGGTCTGGAGTGGGCGTGGAGTCCACAAAGCCTGCATGGAATTAGCTCAGGACATCCTTTCCCCCTAACAAAGGTAGCCAGTGACATGGGGAAGCCACCTTTCCCCATAGGGCTGACTGACCACAGATGGCTCAGTCCTGCAGAGTAACCAAATCTGTTACAGGACAGGGGGAGGGGCATCTCAGAACCCCTAAACCTGCCTGCTCTAAATAGGTTTTGCCATCCACCGCATTAAGACAAAACATATAAGGCTGATTGTGATGTGGAATCCTAAGTAATTGCGTATTTGAGCCTTTTTTTTTTTTAGGAGACCTTATATCCTGATTTTTTTTAAACACTATTTTCTTTAAAAAGATTTATTTATTCATATAAGAACTGGGGTACAGGTCAGAGGCACAGGAGGGTGAAAGAATTCAGCAGAGACAGCCGGGAGCAGAACAGGCAGATGGACCAAAAACACTGCTGAGGGGTGCAACAGGCAAGACAGAAGAGAGGTCTTCCGTGTCATGTGGGTATCTCCCTGGGTGGCCAGAAATCAAACCCGCACTCTAGAGGCTGCAGACAGATTCACAGCCCTGTGCTCAACCTGCTGAGCCACCAAGAAGTCCCTGAGACTTTAAGAGTTTAAGACTTTAAGAGTTACTGGAACCTAAGCATACCAGCAGGCCAGTTGGGTTTCACTAAGAAGAGGTCATCACTGCACTGCAGGAGAGTGTACAGAGCTCTTCACAGAAAAGCCAAGAGATTCACAGCAAGAGCCTCCCCAACAAAGTCAGACAGTAACTGAGTCTTTTGGCAAGTCTGGGGATTTTGCTACTCAAATAGAAGAAGAGTCTGACTGATGGGTATGACTCTGTGACAAAAGGAAGCATCTTTAAGGAGGTCTAGGAGCACCGGTGGCTTATGTAAATAGCCTGAGTGTGGTGTTAGTTATAGGGAGCCCAGCTCTGAGAGGAACCTGTAGGGATGGAGCAGGGGCCTTGGGTGTTTCAGGCACTGGCAAGTGTGGGGCAGACAGGCCAGGAGGGTTGGCAGGGATATAAGGAAGCAGCCAGTCATCCTGGGGCAGGTAGGTGTTGGGTTGGGTGGTAGTGGCGAATGAGGAGTGTGGTGGCCATGCACAGCCAGGTCATGCAGTCAAGGGCTGTAGGTTTACTCTGAGTTGTCCCCATTGTGTTCAGTGTCACCACAAGGGAAAGGGAACACACACGCCACTCACACAGTCAGTCTTTCGGAGGTTATTTATTTCCCTCCCACAGAAGACCCTAACTGGTTGTAAAACTGGGCTCTCATTCCAATGGTCCCAAAACTGGGCACTGGGAGGTGATTAGGCCACACCTATAAACTATAACATCTATTTGGAATAGATACCAATTTAAATTAAATTGTGTGTAAACTCCTATACTCCTCTGTGACCCCACCTTATGTCACTGATACCAAAAAAAAAAATCTTTATATGTTGTCTATCCCAGCCAGGGAGTTAACCCACATAGCACAGCAGACCTCTCCTGTCTCACCTGCTGCTCCCCTCAGAGGTGTTATTTCAGTAAATCTGCCTGTTCTGCTCCCCTGGATCCTCTCACTCCCTGCACCTCTGGCCTACACCCCAGTTCTTCTATGAAAAAAAAAAATCAAAGTAAGATGAATTTTAAGTGCACAATTAAGAAAGAACTAAGAAAATTAAGCTCCAGAATGAATATTTTATGCCAAATTCCTTATCTGGGAAGAAACTTCTGTATTTGGTACTGAATGAAGGTCCGTGTGGTAAAGCCAAGATCCTGGAGAAAAGAAAGCTCAAAGATTCGCTGGAGGCTGAGGGGCTTGCCAGCCTTCTGCCCCCCAAGACCCTCTGCTGGCCCTGCTCCTTGTTATCCCAGTGTAACAAGTGGGAGGCCAGTATTAGCAGTTGCTGTGTGTTCTGCAATCATCCCAACCGGGTAGGTTCATCTTCAGTTCTCACAGACAAAAGAGAATTTTGGAGCCTTTGGTAGATTTTTACAGGCCTGTAAAATGCTTAATCAGGGCACAGAACAACTTTCTCTCTCAGCATTTCCATGGCTGTCTCTTCCCTGGGAAGTCACTGTCTAATCACCTCAGAGTGATGCCGCCCTTAATGCCCCTTGCCACAGGGATCCTCATTTACACACACATGGCCAGTGCTCAGGGCCCAGGTGTCCATAATTAGGGGTGAGTGTGTGTGTGTGTGTGTGTGTGTGTGTGTGTGTGCACGCGCTCGGGCAAGACCCCAGGTGCTGGTCATATGCTAATGGCAGGAGAGCATAAAAAAGCCGGATGATAAATGCCAACTAAGAATGCTTTATCCTGCAAAGCTCTCCTTCCTCTACGAAGAAAAAATATGGACCTTCTCAGACAAACAGAAACTCCAGAAATTCATTACAACTAAATCCCCACTCCAAAAAATTCTACAAGAAGTCCTAAAGCCAAAACTATCAGAAGAGGAATGAACAAGAAAAGCAGAATAAAGCAAGGAATAAAATCACAAAAAAAGACAAACAAAATGGCAAACACAGATGCCAACATCTCAATATTAACTCTAAATGTAAAGGGATTAAACTCATCAATAAAAAGACACAGAGTAGCAGGCTGGGTTAAAAAACAAAATCCAAACTTCTGCTGCCCCCAGGAAACACATTTAACCACAAAAGATAAACACAGACTGAAAGAAAAATGTTGGAAAACAATCCTACAAGCAAATGGACCAAAAAAGAAGGCAGGAACAGCCATACTTATATCAGATGAAATGGACTTCAAATTAAAAAAAGTAAAAAGAGACATAGATGGACACTACATTGTGATCAAGGGGACAATACATCAGGAAGATATAACACTCATCAACATATATACTCACCAAATGAAGGGGCACCAAAATATATTAGCAATTATTATCAGCTCTGAAAACAGATATTAAAGAAAATACATATATAGTGAGAGACTTCAACACCCCACTCTCACCAATGGACAGATCAACGAGACAAAAAATAAGCAAAGACATTTGAGCCCTAAATAAAGACATAGAACTCATGGACTTAATACATCTATAGGATACTGTACCCCAAAAAATCCGAGTACACATTTTTCCCAAGTACACATAGATCATTCTCCAGAATTGATCACACACTGGGCCACAAGACAAACATCAACAGATACATGAAAATCAAAATCATTCCAACTATTTTCTCCGATCATAAAGGCATCAAACTAGAAATAAATCATGAAAAGAAAACAAGGAACTCTCCCACTTCATGGAGATTGAAATCCACACTTCTGGAAGACCACTGGACTAATGAGGAGATCAAAGAAGAAATTAAAAAATACTTTGAGTTGAATGACAAGGAGAACACCACTTTCCAGAAGGTATGGGATGCAGCAAAAGCAGTAATGAGAGGAATGTATAGAGCAATACAGCCTCACATCAACAAACAAGAAAGAACTCAAAGAAACAACCTAATCTCACATCTCAAAGAACAAGAAAAAGAACAATGAAAAAACCCTAAACCCAGTAGAAGAAAGGAAATAATAAAAATCAAAGCAGAAATAAATGAATTAGAAATTAAAAACATAATCCAAAAGATCAATGGAACCAAGAGCTGGTTCTTTGAAAAAATAAACAAAATAGACAAACCTCTAGCAAGGCTCACAAAGAAAAAACAGGAGAAAACACATATAAACAGGATTATAAACGAAAGAGGAGAAATCACAACAGACTCAGTAGTAATCAAAAGAATAATCAGAGATTACTAGGAACACTTACACGCAAAGAAATTCAACAACCTAGAAGAGATGGACAAATTTCTAGAACGAAATAATCATCCAAAGCTGGACAAAGAAGAAATAAAACATCTAAACAGACTAATTACAAGCGGTGAAATTGATGCAGTAATCAAAGCACTCCCCAAAAACAAAAGCCCAGGCCCAGACGGCTTCACAAATGAATTCTACCAAACATTTAGCAGTGAATTAGTGCCTACCCTACACAAATCTTCCAAAAATTGAAATAGAAGGAATACTACCAAATATGTTCTACGAAGCCAACACTACACTAATACCAAAACCAAACAAAGACAGCACCAAAAAAGAAAATTACAGGCCAACCTCCCTGATGAACACTAATGCAAAAATCCTCAACAAAATCCTTGTCAACAGAATCCAACAATGCATCCATAAGATAATTCACCATGACCAAGTAGGATTTATTCTAGGGACACAAGGATGGTTCAACATCCAAAAATCAATCAATGTAATCCAACACATCAACAAAAAGAAATATAAAAACCATATGATAATATCCATAGATGCTGAGAAAGCATTCAACAAAGTACAACACCCATTTATGATAAAGGCCCTTGAAATTCTTGGGATACAAGGAACATACCTCAACATCATAAAGGCCATCTATGACAAGCCAACAGTCAATATCATTCCCAATGGTGAAAAGCTGAAAGCATTCCCATTAAGATCTGGAACAAGACAAGGATATGCACTCTCACCACTGCTTTTCAACATAATACTGGAAGTCCTAGCCAGACAAGAGAAAGACATACAAGGAATCCAAACAGGCAAGGGAGAAGTCAAACTATCACTATTTGAGGATGATATGATAATATACATAGAGAATCCCAAAAACTCCACAGAAAAATTAATTAAACTCATCAATCAGTTTAGTAAAGTGGCAGGATACAAAATCAGTGCGCAAAAATCAGTAGCTTTCCCATACATAAACAATAAATCTGAAGAAGTATCAAGAAAACCATTCCTTTTTTTTATTGAAACAAAAAAAATCAAATACTTGGGAATAAACCTAACAAAAGAAGAAAAGGACCTATACAAAGAAAATTATAAACCACTGTTAAAAGAAATAGAAGTAGACACAAAGAAATGGAAAGTCATCCCCTACTTATGGATCGTAAGAATTAACATTATCAAAATAGCTATCCAACCAAAAGCAATATACAGATTCAATGCTATTCCAATTAAAATTTCAATGTCATTCTTCAAAGAAATAGAAAAAATATTGATGAAATTCATATGGAGCCACCAAAACCCCCAAACAGCCAAAACCCTCCTGAAAAAAAAAGAGAAGGGAATGGAGGCATCACACTCCCAGATTTCAAACTATACTACAAAGCCATAATCATCAAAACTGCATGGTATTGGAACAAGAACAGACACATAGACCAATGGAATCAAATAGAAAATCCAGAAATAACCCACAGATTTACAGTCAACTAATCTTTGACAAAGGAGCAAAGACTATGCATTGGAGCAAAGAAAGTTTGTTCAATAAATGGTGCTGGGAAAACTGGGTCACTACATGCAAAATAATGAAGTGTGACCACTACCTCACACCATGCAAAAAAACCAACTCAAAATGGATTAAAGAACTAGACATAAGACCTGAAACCATAAAATACATAGAAGGAAATATAGGCAAAACACTACATGACATACACATCAAAGACATTTTTACAGACACATCACCCAAAGCAGTGATAGTGAAGGCAAAGATAAACAGCTGGGACTACATCAAATTAAAGAGCTTCTGCACAGCAAAAGAGACAATAACCGAAACAAAGAGAAACCCCATCAACTGGGAGAACATTTTTGCACACAACACTAATGGTAAAGGACTGATCACAAAAATCTACAAAGAGCTGATGAGACTCAACAAAAACAAAGAAAATAAACCAGTCAAAAAATGGGCAGAAGAGCTAAAAAGAAGCTTCTCCAAAGAGGAAATACAAATGGCCAACAGGCATATGAAAAAATGTTCAACTTCACTTGCAATCAGGGAAATGCAAATCAAAACTACAATGAGATACCATCTTACACCAGTGAGAATGGCACATATTAAAAAAACTAGCAATAACAAATGTTGGAGAGGATGTGGAGAAAAAGGAACTCTCCTGCACTGCTGGTGGGAGTGCAAACTGGTCCAACCACTATGGAAAGCTGTGTGGTGATTCCCCAACCTACTAAACATAGAGCTTCCATATGATCCAGCAATTCCACTCCTAGGTATTTACCCAAAGGACACAGAAACATCAATTCCAAAGAGCACCTGCACCCCTATGTTTATAGCAGCACTGTTTACAATAGCTAAGCTTTGGAAACAACCCAAATGCCCAAAAATAGATGACTGGATCAAGAAGATGTGGTACATATATACCATGGAATATTACTCAGCAATCAAAAAAGATAAACACATGCAATTTGCAGCAACATGGATGGAGCTGAAGGGATCATGCTCAGCGAAATAAGCCAGAAAGAAAAAGAAAAATAACGGATGGTCTCACTCATAACAGGAATCTAGAAAACCTAAATAAGGGACCAGGAAAAAGAATAACTGTAAGAAAGAAAAAGTCAAAATCAACAAACAACTATGAACAAGAGACACACTATGGGGGGGGGGAGGAGGGATTGGGGTCAAAATAAGGAGGTTGCAATTGTATGGGGAATATAAAAATAAAATTAAAAAATTAAAAAAAAATAAATAAATAAACCTGATAACTGCTTTTACCCTAAAATCCACCCCCTTAGGGTTTTTTTTTTTTTTTTTTTTTTTCTTTACTGTACATGAGTCCTTCTTCTGCAAGTTTCCCTTGGTGAATGTGGATCACTCTAGTCATGACCCACAAGAGTAAATACAAACTAACAGAATGCAACTGAATACAACAGAACACAACTACAACCACAAAGTCCACTAAGGTTTTGAGACACACCAACTAGGGGCGAGGAGATAAAGAAGTTATTGGCACCAGCAGTGGGAGATCTCTCCCATCTGGCCGTTTACAAGTCAATTTTTTGTCAGAAGACAACACCGTAGCTGGCAACAGTGGCCTCCCAGGTCGCGAGTACCACACACATTTTGCCAGCGAAGAGGCGTCAGAAGGCTCTAAGCATAATGAGAGTGGCGAGCTCAGACCAGGCCACAAAGTCAACACAATGTTCCCTTTAGGATTGTCCTCTGACCTGCCACCCCAGAGTGGGTAACACCCACTCGTGGCAGCCCCTTCCCAGTCCCCCATGGTGTTACTTGTAAATCGGCCTCTGGGCCGCATCCCCAAGGAGCGATCAGGGCCACCCAATGCAAGTGGGGGCCTGAACTGTTCAGGCCAGAGCCAGCCCACAGTCTGTCCTGGGTCCAACCAGGTAGGGGCGGCAGTAAAATGTTGCCCTGACGCCCAAGCTCATGTGAAGGCAAACCTGTCTTGATTCTGGCGCTGTAGCAGAGGAAAAGAAGGCATTAGCCAGACTTGTGACAAAATGGTATGTGCCCAGCTCACAGAGGATCTTTCAAGTCTGCCACTGAGGGTGCTGCTGCAGGCAAGGGGCACCTACTTTATTCGACTGACTCACCAGGAGTTGACTCACATGCCAGGAGCCATCAGGCTTCTTCACCGGCCACAGGGGTAATTGCAGGGACCGTGGGCAGCACACACTGTGCCCACTCCATCCAGCTCTGCTACTGTGCCCGTAACCTCTTCGTGGCCTCCTGGCAACCAACACCCTTTAGCATTGGTCCCTCACCCAGGGACTGGCTCTTGTCTGGGCGGGTGCTCAGCACCTCCTGTGCCACCATCTTCACCACATGTATCCTAAGGTGAAACCCCCAGCTGTGGTCTGCAGCCATCATCCATGCAGCACTCCAACCCCGGGGTGTGCCCTGGGACTGGTGATATAAGTACTTTGTACTCCTTTTGGGGTAATCACCCAATCCCCGGGGTGATCTCCCTGCTGTCACCTTGAGGCTCCAGCCTCCATAGCTGTCAATGTGACAAGCAGAACCCTGAAATTCCTCTGGGTTCCCTAA
Organism: Talpa occidentalis; assembly: GCF_014898055.3. Classification (NCBI taxonomy): domain Eukaryota; kingdom Metazoa; phylum Chordata; class Mammalia; order Eulipotyphla; family Talpidae; genus Talpa; species Talpa occidentalis. The sequence goes on from NW_023605305.1 coordinate 38,532,194, forward strand.
ATACAGAGCACACTCTGCCCCGCTATACACTAAAGCCAAAACTGCACATTGGTTGGGGACCAGTGGACAGCAAGTTCCAGGTGGGGCCTCCATCGTCCCCACAGATGGGTTCCTTGGGTGTCACGTCACCCTATTTAAGGTGGACATGGCCTCCCCCTGGACAGGGATCAGCAGCAAGCGGTCCTCCAGGCACAGGGCATGTGCCGGGACCTGGAGTTCCCCACCTTCCCATTCCCAGCAGCCCACATTCTCATGGCGTAGCCTCTGGTCCTTTGGCAATTGTCTCCATAACTAACAGGTGTGCACTGACCTGGCACATATTTTAGAGTGATCTGCACCTGCTTTCGCTAGAGCCTCTGCATTTGGTTACGGATGACTTAAAGAGATTCTGCGAATTTAAGAGGCTTGCGTGCCTTTTAATTAATTTATTTATTGATTGATTTTTTGGGCAAGAAAGCTCTTTTTGGTTGTTCAACAACTAACCACATTCCTTTCTGAGAAGCTGGCTCTCACTGTCACCCAAGCTGGTACCACTGTGGTGACTGTCATGTAGTTGGGTCACACATAGGTGCCAGAATTGCCCTAAGGGACCCATGAGCACAAGGGCATTTTTCAGCACCAGAGCCTCGTCCTGCCCGAGATGCTGCTGGTCAGGCCCAAGCGCGTCCACAGTAAACACGGTGCCGCCCCCCAGGTCACGTGGTCCCTGCAAAGGCTCAGTCAGCGTTTGCCATTTACTCACCTGGTCTGGCGCGTCTCCCGCGGGGGCCACGCGGTGCCCGCAGCAGCCTTGATCCGACCCCTCGGGGAGCGGCGCCCTGGCCGCACCGCTGGCTGGTCCCGGCCTCTGTGTCCACCGTGGCCGCGAGGCCTCTGAGGCCAGGGCCTCCATCCCCCGTGCTGGGCAGATCATCCCGGTCCCCCCTCTGGCGCACAGACGCAGCAGCCAGGCTGCCAGAGCCTCCTGCTTCCTCCAGAACAGTTAGCCCGAGGCCAGCAGCTGCGCTCGGGGGCGCGGGGCTCCGGGGTCGCCCGTCCTCTGTGGCGAGGGACCAAGGGCGCGTCCCTCTGAGGCGGCTGGACCGCCACGATGCGGGTGGCGGCAACGCGGGGAAGAGCCAGCAGAGCAACGCCGAGAGCGGGCGCCGCAAGGCCAGAGCAGGTTCTCTGTGATCGGGCGGATGGGTAGAGGAGAGTCCTGGAGCCCTCAGTGGCTTTCTTAGGCTTTTCATGACCCTTCCACACCATTTGCAGTGCGGCAAGAAGGTGCAGGGAGGGCGGGGGTCAGGGGGCCTGGCGGCTGGAGGCATTTAGGCCGCGGGGGAATCTTTTCTCTCTCTAGGCTCTGGTGTTCTCTCGTGTCCTCCTTGGGTCTCCACTGCTCTCTGCCTCCCACCCCCTACTGCCCCCGCCCTATATGCTTGGCCTGCAGCTCAGGAGCGCAGCTAAGGCATGCCCACGCCAGCTCCAGAGGCGCCAGCAGGCACCATGCGCGTCAGACCACAGGTGTCCATCATGATGCTAATGGAGAGGGTGCAAGAAACCTGATTACATCCATTTTCCCTACAGAGAGAAAGCTGCTCTTCCCCTGATTCAGCATTAAAGGCCTGTAATAATCTATCAAATACTCCAGAATTCTCTTTTCGTCTGCGAGGTAGTGAAGATGAACCTCCACAGCCTGTGATGGTTGTGAAACACTGTGTCAGTGGAAGGGGAAAGGGCAGTGACAGAGGTTATCGGGCCCTGAGTGACTGTCTCTGGGGGTCCTGATTCACAGACCAGGACTGTTAATGCTCCTGCCTGGGCCCAGCCTGAGACTCAGTGCACTTCACAGGGACAGTACAGACCCCATGGAGAGGGGGAGGGGAGAATAGTCTAGAACCATGTTTGCTGTTTTCCTCCTTGCTGGGGTTCTAACCAATGTGGAGAACCCCAGTTCCTATGCTGTGAGCTGAACCAAGAAGATCAAGGACATCAGGTGCCACACCATCTCCCTTCCAGGGACCCTGAAGAAGCTGGCAACCCAACCAAACCTATTGCCCATGATCCGCCCCCCACCCCAGATAGCTGCACCTGCAGATTTCTACTTATCTTCTTCAAATTTTTTGGCACCCTTTCTAATGTAGCCTCTGAAGTTCAGGGCATGCATCAGCATCACAAATGTGCCAGAGATTCTCAGGGATCCCATTACTGGTGAATTGTTAGTCTTATTCTTGGAAGCAAAGCAAGGAACACTGTCACAACCTTGGTGACATCATCCAAACTAGCAATTACCGTATTTGGTGACTGAAAGTTGTAGGAAGATCCAAATCAAGCTCTAGAAAATGTGCCCAAACTACTAGACAATGTTGGAAAATAAAGAAGACAAACCAAGTAAATATTTGACATTTGGGATGAGGATAGGATTTGGAAGTGTAGGAGAGATAGTAGACTTTATTTACCTATGCTGGAAATTCTTCATAGGGATAATGTTGCTTGTTTCTTGCTTCTCTTTGAACAATAGAAACTTTGAATAGTGGGCATTCATAGTGCTTGGTATGAATGTTACGGAGCAGACCTAGTGCAGACCTAGTGCGCTTATGGTAACCAACGCAAGGAAAATTACTTTGGGCTGGTCAACCATGGGTGTAGCTTGGAAACCACATTGGGCGCCAAACTGTTACGGAGCAGCCCAGAGATAAAAACGGGTTGCCTGGCAGTGGGTCCTTACCCACGCACTTAAAAGGGACTTATTTATACTCCACTACAGGCACACACAAAAAGGTTAATAAAAGGTTTATTTACAAGGGAAGGGGAAATGACAAAATGTACAACTCAGGGAGAAAATAGGGAAATAAAGTCTTTAATGTGTCCTACCCGATCCGCCGACCTGGAAACCCAAAGGCACTCTCAGAGCTGGCAGACTGCTGGGAGCTGGCGGAGAGCCAGAAAAGGGAACCCCCCAAAGCCCACGTGTCTGGTTTTATACCAAATTGGCTGCTTAACCCCACCCTCAGGTTCCAGCAACCTTCCCTTCCGTGGTGATGGGATTTGTCGTTCCCAGTGTCTTTTGGCTTTGGTCTGGAGTGGGGGTGGAGTCCACAAAGCCTGTATGGAATTAGCTCAGGACATCCTTTGCCCCTAACATAAATACTTGCCTGGTTTTGATAAAAGACATTAAAAAAAAAACCCTGCTGGGGCCTCCCCGGTGGCGCAGCGGTTGAGCGCTGGGTTGCGAAGCTGCCCGCAGCCTCTGTAACACCGGTTCGATCCCTGGCTGCTCCCTGGCCACCGGAGTAGGGTCCCACATGGCACGCAGACCTCTCCTGCCGCCCGCTGCTCCCCTCAGCAGTGTACTTCGGTCCTTCTGCCTGCTCTGCTCCCTGCTCTGGCTCTGGTGAATTCTCTCACCCTCCTGTGCTTCTGACTGTACCCAGTGCTTGTATAAATAAATAAATAAATGAATAAATAAATCTTAAAAAAAGAAAAAACAAACAAACAAAAAAAAAAAAACCCTGCTGACCCGGTAATGTCAGATCAAATTTTCTTTTTTAAAGATTTATTTATTTATGCATACAAGAGCTGGGGTACAGTTCAGAAGTGTGGTGGGTGAGAGGATTCACCAGAGACAGAGTGGGGAACAGAACAGACTGACTGAAATCCATTGCTGAGGGGAGCAGTGGGCAAGTCAGGAGAGGTCTGCGTACCATGTGGGTAGCTCCCTGGCCAGGGATTGAACTAGTGATGCAGTGGCTGTGGATAGCTACCTAGGTTGCGTCTCAACCCCCTGCACCACCTGGGAGGCCCAAATACTCTTTAGGGCATAGACTTCTGTCTCTCCCACTGCTCCTTTTAGCAGTGTATCAATAAGTCCTCCTGTTCTGGCCTCCACTCAGTCTCTGATGAATTCTTTGACCCCCAATTTCTGGACTCATCCCCTGATCTTCTTCCCACTACAGTGAACACACTCCTTTTCTGTGTCTTGATCCATAACAAGACTTCTGATAAAATTTTTACCCCAAGGCCCTAGAAGCAGACACAGATCGAGATTCTGAAATTAGACCGTTACCTATAAGATAAGGATACGCAAAGTGATCACACCATGATGCCCCTTAGCATGTAGATCACATACACCTGAGCCAGTGGGAGCCAAGTAAGCCCATAGGCCAGACCTGGCCCCTGCCCACTTCTGTCGAGGGCCTGGAGGGAATGCAGCCACTCCTACTTCTCACCTGCTGCCAGTCCATGGAATCCTGAGGAGTTCAACAGACACTATGAACTGCTAATCCTAAAATATTTACTCTGTGCTCTTGGGGAAAAGTTTCCAGAGACCCCGAGGAAAGATGGTGAGGAAAATGGAGAGAAGGGGGAACAGGGGCACACTGGCCCTCACCCTCAGGCATTTCCCTCCACAGCTCTGATTGTGCACACGTTTCCTCACATGTGCACACACCAGTCACTGAGCTGACTCCAGAAATTCCTTTGCACTGGGCCAGTCGGTTCCATTTATATAGGAAAGAGGCTGTTAAGTTAGGGCAAGTGTCCATGTTTTGGGGAATTATAGGAATGAATGATGCTCAATAGTGAGCATCTCAGAATAATTATTTGGAGTTATTCATTTTTCATTTTTACTAATCTTTAATTCCCTTTACAATCATTTTATTGTAAAGGGTACTTTCACATATTTATCTAAACCAGGTAATTAAATATATATTTACAATATGCATATTATATGTCATATGATTATAATAATAAATAACTGATATATAACACAGTATATATAATCATATATCAACATATAAATGTAAGTTAAATGATCCTCTAAGTTATAGTTTGTGTATCATATAATTATGCTATGTTCTATATAACTATATATAACTATAAATAAATATGTATATCACATATTTAAAATATTAAAAACTCTTCACTAAATATGTACCCAGCAAACCCACTAAGAGATATTCTTTGAAATATTCCTCTTTATACAGCTATGATTACAATTGTGTGTGAAATTTTTTGTTTTTGTGCAAGGGAGGCTTAAGCTAATGGAGAGTGACATCTAGAAGGAGGCCGGGGATGTTTCCCAGGAGGGAGAAGAACCGTCCCTGATGGACAGAGTTTCCTCCAGGGTGATTGAAGTTCCATGGCTTTTTCTTTTTTAAAAAAGATTTATTTATTTATGCATACAAGAACTGGGGTACAGGCCAGAGGTGCAGGGGGGTGAGAAGATTCACCAGAGACAGAGTGGGCAGCAGAACAGGCAGATTGACTGAAATACACTGCTGAGGGGAGCAGCGGGTGAGACAGGAGAGGTCTTTGCACCATGTGGTAGCTCCTTGGCCAGCCAGGGATAGAACTCGTGCTGCAGAGGCTTTAGATAGCTTCACAGTGCTGTGGTTAACCCCTTGCACCACCATGGAGGCCCCCATGGCTTTTTCTAATTTCCTCTCACCCAGCACTGAACACCACAATCAGCCTCCAGTCGGCCAATGTGCGTGACTCTCCTAACTAAAAATACCAAAAATTACTTTATTTTCAATTTCAGCTTCCTTTCATCAATTTACTTGCAGCAATGGTAAACTTCCTCTTTCTCCTTTAGTTTATATATAGGGGGAACAGCAAGAAGTGAGCAGGGGCTGAGCAGAAGCAGAAAGCTGTTCTTGAACCTGAGGGGCCACAGAGCAGGTATGCCCTTCTGTGACTTGTAACTGTCTGGAACTCAAGACTTGCTTTCTGATTCAGAGACAACCAAGGGAAGGGTCGAAGGGCAGTTGCTCCTGCCTGTCCTGTAGGGGTCTGTGCTGGGGGTTTTAGTTCTGGGGATGCTCAGCTTCTCCATTTGTACCAGCAGCAGCTGCAATTTGGTAGCCAGACCCGTGGTGCTGCCCTGGGTGTGCTGTTCCTGGATGTCAGCTCAGGCAGCAGCCAGCGCAGTGGGATATCCTGGGACCTGCCTGGCCTGCTGTCAGCACTGGGTAGGCATAGCTGGTGCAGAAACCAAGGAGGTGCCTGTCGAAGCACTTCCTAGCAACTGGAATCTAAGATAGTGTTGTAGAGTCTACCCCTAGACACAGACCAGAGTCTAAATCAGATTTTAAAAAAGCCTTTATTAGCTGCCCAGCGATTGTCCCTCTTGTAGGGAGCAGCCCTGAGCAGGGGGTGATAAGGTTTTTTTTTTTTTTAATAGAGGCATGTTTTATTTATTTGTTTGTTTTGTTTATACAAGCACTGGGTACAGTCAGAAGCGCGGGAGGGTGAGAGAATTCACCAGAGCCAGAGCGGGGAGCAGAGCAGGCAGAAGGACCGAAGTACACTGCTGAGGGGAGCAGCGGGCGGCAGGAGAGGTCTGCGCGCCATGTGGGACCCTCACAGCCGGGGATCAAACCAGCGCTGCAGAGGCGTGGGCAGCTTCGCAACCCAGCACTCAACTGCTGCGCCACCGGGGAGGCCCGGGTGATAAGGGTTTTTAAAGCTGAAAACTGCACCCGGGAGCTTGCAGTTGCCACAGCAAGCAGGAAGCTTGCTGTCTGCAGCTTCTGCAGTGCCGGTTCGATTCCCAGCCGGCCAGGGAGAAGCCTACATGGCACAGCAGACCTCTACTGTCTTGCCCCGCTGCTCCCCTCAGCAGTGTATTTCAGTCCTCCTGCCTGTTCTGCACCCTGCTCTGTTTTTGGTGAATTCTCTCACCCTCCCACACCTCTGGCTTGTACCCCAGTGCTTGTATAAATAATTACATCTTTACAAAAAACACAGGGTACATACATCTTATTTTTGACGGGAACCCCGCCTCTTTGTTTTGGACTGGAATTTTCCCACAGTCCTAACTTGTCCTCCTGGGATAGCTCAACTGTAGGCCTTATGTGATCTGCTACATTTCATATTGCCCCCATTTCAATAGTTTCTTTTCAATCTTTCTTTCTGTTTGTCCTACTTAAAAGAACTTAAAGTGAGAGTTCTGTAAGTAGTCAAAACCCTCTCTCAAACTCTAGTTCTTATCTCCCTTATCCTGTCTGTCCTACTGTCTCCCTCTCTCTAGTTTGCTGGTTTGGTTTTTATAAGAATGTTGGAGTCATTCTCAACATATGTTAAAATACAGAATCTGGTTTTGCCAATTCCTCCAGATGATCCGTATACAGATCAGATTTGGGAAACTAGTCCTGAACAGGATGGAACAATTGCATTTTGTTAATTTGAAGTTAAATGATTGGCGGCTCATTCACTGCTAAGAGCTGCAGACCTGGTTTTGTAAAGTGGTTTCGAGACCACATTGGAGAGGAAAGTGCAGGTCCAGTAACGAAGGTGCAGCTGTTAGAAGCTAATTTTATTTCCATAGTCTTTGCTCCTTACACCAAAGAATCAAGCAGACAAAAGGAGGTAGCACAGGAACAGTATGTTTGAATTTGCTGTATTTGAAAAAATTTTTGTAGCGTTTATTTCTTAGTAATGCATAGTTTGTAAACTATAAGGAAATGCACAAAACAATAGACCATTGCTCACACAACTATTGTACATTAATCTCCATCAAGTTGACATGCCCACTGAACTCTTTGTATTTCATGCTAGCTAAGACATAATAGTATCTAATTTAACTCTCAAGCCATCCTTCTTTAAGACCTATCATTTCACTCACATTACCCCCATAATTAGTTTTCAAAAGTTAGTCTTGGTTAGGTGAGAATCCTTGCTTCAGGGCACACAAATGATAACTTTTGAGCTGGCATTTTTTAAAATTATTTTTTATTTTCTTGCATCATTGCTCATAGATTTCTCCCCTCAGGTGCAGTACCTGTAATACTCCCATCACCACCATGATGCCCATGAACCACTGCCAAAATCCCTTGTGCTCTTCCCTCCTGTTTTGACCACACCACCCTTCCCCTTCCTCCTCCTCTGCTGTCTGGATCAGATCTATGGTCAGATCGCAAGTTTTGTCTCCCCCGTTCCCACCTTTTTTAAGCTTCTGTACATTTTCCCTGTGAGATCATCTGAACTTTTCTTTTTTCTTCTTATTTTGCTTAGCATAATTCCTTTCAAGAGCTGGTATTTTTTATGCTATTAGATACATCTTCATTCCAGTTAAATAACAACATCAACAAATCGCAGGTGCAGGATTCCCGGGGAGTGGGACAAGCAGAGGAAAGATGGAGCCCCAGGGGGCCTGCACCTCCTCTTCGGATACGCTTTTCCTGGGGCATCACTAGAGCTGCACAGGAACCCTGCAGGGGAGGAGGGCTGTGTCTGCTCGCAACCTGCAGGGAGGAGGCTGGAGTTTTTCTAGTATTAAGGGACAAACCAGGACCCCCTGGCCAAAGCGCTGAGAACACCTGTTTTCTTACTCTTCTTCCCACCTTCCTTTCCCCTTCTCCCCTTTTCAGACATTTCCTGACTGCTCCCTGCAGGACACTGGAAAACAGACAGAAGATGGTCCTCAGCATGCAGTTCAGATATCAATTTTTTATGTATTAACCATATTTAATACTGCAAGGATTCTGTGAAGTTTTAGTAATATGAAATAATTAAAATAGTTAAAAATATCTATAATCAAGAGTTAAAAATAATAAGGTCTGTGTGGTTTTTAACTTGTAAATGCTTTTTCATATTCCTATAGAAAACTTAGAGATAACAGTTATTTTTAAAAAAATCTTTTTTTAAAGATTTAATTATTTTTTATTTTATTTATACAAGCACTGGGGTACAGGCCAGAGGTGCGGGAGGATGAGAGGATTCACCAGAGACAGAGTGGGGAGCAGAACAGGCAGAAGGACCGAAAACACTGCTGAGGGGAGCAGCCGGCGAGACAGGAGAGGTCTGCCGTGCCATGTGGGAATCTCCCTGCCCGGCCAGAAATCGAACCTGCCCTGCAGAGGCTGCGGACAGCTTCACAGCCCAGCCCTCAACCTGCTGCGCCACCAGGGAGGAGCAGAGATACAGTCATTTTGACATATGAATAATCAAACCTTTGCAAGGAGACTCATGCAATAATCACAGTTTTCATTACTTATTTCAAATTAAGCTTCCATTTTACACATTAATTCTAACAGAAAACCTGCTTACTTGCTATATATGTTTCCCAGAATAAGTACGGTGATGCTAGCTTCCCCTGTGGCTGGATGTGGTAATGCGACTAAGATCTACTGATAATCTGTCCTTCTCTCCAGAGATATATGGCACACCTGTGGGGCCTTAAACTACCCCTTTAGTTGGCTGAGCACATGATAGAAGGGTTCTGCACCTGAATCCTTTATGGGAAAAATCTGCCCTACCAATTATGGACAACTAATATTGCAATTTATACAAGAGAGTAGGAGAATTAACTGTTTACAAGCCATTTTTGTATGTGTCTCAGCTAAACCTCATACTAGCTGATAGTTACTCATATTACTTTGAAAGCAGGGCCTATTGCTTATAAATAATTTTATCCAAGGAAGCAAGCACAATTTCATGTACATAATGACACACATCCATTGTTTTTAAACAAATGAAAGACATTATTGATAGGGCTAGGTATCAAGGAATAAAATCATGAAAACATTTCATTCAGGAAATACTAGGTGAGGACCTCCCTGGTGGCGCAGGGGGTTAAGACGCAACCTATGAAGCTATCTGCAGTCACTGCAGCATGAGTTTGATTCCCAGCCGGCCAGAGAGCAATGCACATGATGCGGCAGACCTCTCCTGACTCGCCCGCTGCTCCCCTCAGCAGTGCATTTCAGCCAGTCTGCCTGTTCTGCTCCCCACGCTATCTCTAGTGAACCCTCTCACCCCCTGCACCTCTGGCGTGTACCCCTAGCTCTTGTATGCATAAAGAAATAAATCCAAAAAAAAAAAAGAAATACTTAGTGACCCGAGCCTTTGATGAGACACTGGTGATGCAGGAAAGTCTACAAGAAACTGCAGAGTGGTTTGTAGAAGGACGGCTTGAGTGCAAAAATAAAAGAAACTCATCTTGTTACGGAGCAGCCCCGATATAAAATGGGTTGCCTGGCTGTGGGTCCTCACCCGCGCGCTTAAAAGGGACTTATTAATACTCCACTACAGGCACACACAAAAGGTTAATAAAAGGTTTATTTACAAGGGAAAGGGAATTGAGGAAATGTACAACTCAGGGAGAAAATAGGGAAATAAAGTCTTTAATGCATCCTACCTGATCCGCCGACCTGGAAACCCAAAGGTACTCTCAGAGCTGACCACGCGCTGCGAGCTGGTGGGGAGCCAGAAAAGGGAAATCCCCCAAAGCCCACGTGTCTGGTTTTATACCAAACTTTGGCTGCTTAACCCCACTCTCAGGTTCCAGCAACCTTCCCTTTGGTGGTGATGGGATTTGTCGTTCCCAGTGTCTTTTGGCTTTGGTCTGGAGTGGGGGTGGAGCCCACAAAGCCTGTATGGAATTAGCTTTAGGACATCCTTTTCCCCCTAACAATCTCTTCTATTAGCTCATTAGAGAATATATTATTGTTATAGGATTGTCAATAGAAGGCCACTGTACATAAGTGATTAACAAGTTTAAGGGGTAATGAATATTGAGAAATTATTCTGCTGGATAAGGTTGCAAAGCATTATGTGGTATGTGTATATGTGGAAGAGGGAGGGTGATATGAAGACCCTCTGGTCATACTGTGTTTGCACTCTTTGTAGGGGGATCCTGGAGCATTTTTAAAAAAGATTTATTTTATTTATTTATGCATACAAGAACTGGGGTATAGGCCAGAGGTGTGGGGGGTGAGAGGATTCACCAGAGACAGAGTGGAGAACAGAACAGGTGGATCTACTGTAATACACTGTTGAGGAGAGCAGCCGGCAAGACAGGAGAGGTCTGCCACATCATGTGGTTCAGCTCCCTGCCTGGGGATCAAACTCTTTAAGCAAAAAATAAAAAATGACATGGGTGGACTTGTTTGTACAGAACAAATCTCAGTGGAAATCTGTGTTCTTTGCTTCTTGTTCCTCAGGCAAATGAGGTCCTCCAGGACTTCCAGCAGTCACAGACACCAATAGAGAAATCCATCCTGCAGGCTGACAGAGCCCTCACTGCTGGGCAGAAGGTCATTGCCGGTATGGGGTAGGGCTCTACCCACATGGTTGCGGGAGTTGGGTAGTTTCCTGCTTTGCACTTTAACAGAAAAAGCTTTCTTTCCCTCATTCATGTACACCCTGCTAATTCTGAAAATAAGAGGCAGCATTCCTATTGTACATCAGTCTTTTCCACCATATTCTCAGACCTGCTTTTGATAGTGTGGCCACTAGGGGAATTTGAGGTTTCCTATTCTCCTTTTCAAATTTGATCTCTATGTTAAGAGGGTGTAGCTTGAATGTGATCTGTAACTTTCTTCTCTTCCTAAAACCTTCATGGGGCAGAGGAACGAGCCAGGATGGAGGCTGCTGAGGAGGAACAGAAATGGCTAAGAGAGAAACTGGAGAAGAAGCAACAACAAGCAGAGCTGCAACTGAGAGACCTCAGGGAGAACATAGCCCAGCTGAGAGAGAAGCTGGAGAGGGAAAGAGAAAATGATCGGAGGGAACTGGAGAGGATACTGGAACATAATCTGAAGGTGAGTCTGACATGGTCTCCGTAGTTCTGGATGGCTGTTGCTCTGGAACATCATGGAGGAAGGGAATAAAGTTAAAGCAAAATTGAAAAAAGAGACACATTACTGTCTTTTGAGTCACTAAATGTATTGAACCCTGATTTTTCAAGAGGTCTTTGATTTCTGCTCTAGACTGAGTCCCTGGTGCGTCTGGGGGACTTTGGGCATCCATGTCCTTGAAGGATATAACTAACCTCTCCAAGGTGTGAGTTCCCTTACAGGTAGGATTCTGAGATGGTCTTAGGAGCCCAAATTAATGAGAGTCTCATGGATTATAAAGTTTATATTTCAGCCCCATGTTTTTCACATAAGCAGCAACCAGGTGCTTCACCAAGACCATTGTCAATTTTCAGGAGATCTTCCATCAAAGATCCTGATTTGTAGCTATGCTGACCTGAAACTATCACACGTGACTGCATTTAGAAATATAAGGAACTGACACTTTCTAAATTTGGTGCAGGTGTGGGTAGTGCCTTGTCACTTTAGTAGTGTGGGTAGTGCCTTGTCACTTTAGTGCCTTGTGGGTGCAGGTGTGGGTAGTGCCTTGTCACTTTAGTGCAGGTGTGTGTAGTGCCTTGGTCACTACATGGGGGCATCCTCTCTTTTCCCCTCTGAAAGTATTTATGTATTTCTCAATCAGCTTATACTTTCCCATTATCTCCTTGATATGAGAGACTGTGCCACCCCAGGTGGGAGTGAACATTTGTGCAAGTGAACTAATGGCTCCCGTGCAACCTGCACCTTTGATTGAAGCATATTACTGCACTTACCCTCATGCCTGCTGCAGCCCCCAGCAAAGCCTTAATGGTGAATGGATAAAAGTAAAGTTGAAATGATCCTCATTTCACTATCTACATGTAGCCCAGAATATATTCTTTGCTTAAATACTATCTTCTGAAGATGTGGTACATATACACAATGGAATATTACTCAGAAATCAAAAAGGTAAACTCATGCCATTTGCAGCAATATGGATGGAGCTGTAAAGGATTATGTTAAGCAAAATAAATCAAAAAGAAAAAGATAAATATCAGACGGTTTCACTTATAGGTGGAATATAAGGCAACTCAACAAAGAGTCAGGAAAAAGACAAAACTTGCCGGCTGACCATAGACCTGAGGCATCCAGCAGGGGAGGGGGAGGCAGAGGGGTCAAAACAGGGGAGGGAAGAGAGGTGATGGTGATGGACCACAGGTGCTATGGTAGCGCAGAAATCAAATGCTGTATTAAAATGGACAATGATGTAAGAAAACAAATTTAACTATATTAAATATATTATCTTCTGATTGTTTAATAAGAGAGCATAGTTTTATGTGTAAAATACCACAAATTTAGCAAAGTTCTTAAATGTAATATCTAACTCCTGAAAAATGGGGATATTCAAGAATTTCTTTCCTTTTTCTATACCCCTTTGTTTTAGAGGCAAGAAGAAAAGCTTGAAGAATTTAAAAAGAAGTCTGAGGAGTTGACTGAAGAGATAATCCGTCTGAGAAAAGAGATTGAGAAGAATAAAGAGGAAAAAGACCCGTACTGTATTTCATGGATCTTTGACATGCTTAACAATCCACAATTTGCTTCCCTGGTGACTAAATTGATGGGTTTGCGTTTGAGGGCCCTGGGAAATGTGTTTTTTTTTGTTGTTTGTTTGTTTTTGTATTTCTTTTTTTATACTTAAATATTTTATTTTGTATAATTCTTACATCTTTTTCATCTTAGCACAATGTATGCATTTTCATTTTGGTTATATTCCCCATACAATTGCACCTACCCCCTTATTTTGACTCTAGTCCTTCCTTGCCCCGCCTCTCCCCCCCACCAGTGTGTCTCTGGTTTATAGTTGCTTGTTGATTTTGACTTTTACTTTGTATTGATTAGTCTTTTTCCTGGTCTCTTATTTACGTTTTCTAAATTCCTGCTATGAGTAAGACCATCCGGTATTTCTCTTTTTCTTTCTGACTTATTTCACTGAGCATGATCCCTTGTAGCTCCATCCATGTTGCTGCAAACTGCATGGTTTATCTTTTTTGATTGCTGAGTAATATTCCTGGGCAATCTGTTTTAATAAGATTAGCATCTCTTTTAAGGAACTTATAAAATGTGGATAGAGTCTTCATCCTATTTTTAGAGTGTGTTTTCATTCAACTCAAAAAAGGTTTAAACATCAAAAGTACATAAAGACTAAAGGATATCGGGGCCTGACACATATTAGATAGATTAAATGTTGGTTTTATTAGTTTAAAAGAAAAAAAACAAGTAACTATGATAGGAGTTGACAATTTTTTCCCTCTAGGCCAGATCTGTCCTGCTGCCTGTTTTTGTTACTGTCACTAGGAGAACATCATACCTCTTCATTCATGGGTCTTTAGGCTGCATACAGTCTAAAGCAGAGCTGAGTAGCTGCAACAAAGACAGTATGGCACACAGAACCTATTTAGGTTCTATACTTCCTTATAGAAGCCTGCCATTCAAAGGTTTAGCAGAGAGAGACAAAACTTGCAATAGATGTTAAAATTACCTAGGGACAAAACCTATCGAGATTGCTACTGATATGCACAAAAAAGAATTCTGTTATATACATATATTTTTTAAGTGAATTCTGTAGTTCAATTGTAAATGTACTGTATTCTTTTTTTTTTTTTTTTTTTAAAGATTTATTTATTTATTTATACAAGACTGGGTACAGTCAGAAGCGCGGGAGGCTGAGAGAATACACCAGAGCCAGAGGGGAGAGCAGAGCAGGCAGACTGACGAAATACACTGCTGAGGAGAGCAGCGGACTTGGCAGGAGAGGTCTGTCGCGCCATGTGAGACCCTTGCCAGCAGCCGGCGATCGAACCGGCACTGCAGAGGCATGCTGGCAGCTTCGCAACCCAGCGCTCAACGCTGCGCCACCAGGGAGGCCCCAAATGTACTGTGTCCTTATTCAAAAGATGTTTTGTGGCACTGCAGAGGCTGTGGACAGCTTCATAGCACTGAGCTCAACCCACTGTGCCACCAGCCCGGCCAGGGAGATGCCCACATGGCACAGCAGACCTCTCTTGCCTTGCCTGCTACTCCCCTCAGCAGTGTCTATGTTCCATCTGCCTGTTCTGCTCCCCACTCTGTCTCTGGTGAATCCTCTCACCCCACCCCCACCTCTGGCCTGTATGCCAGTTCTTGTATAAATAAAAATAAATCTTAAAAAAAACCCAAAAGATATTTTTGTGAAGATGGGTAGGCTACCAGTTTATACAATTTTATATGGAAATACATAATTTGCTTGAAAAAATTGTCAGGTAATACAGAGAGAGAAACAAAGATGAGTATGTTTATCCTGTATGTAGAGTTTCAGTGATGAGACCAGTGCAACACAGGGTCCTAACAATACAGACGAGGCCAAAGAAGAGTTTCCATAGCGAGCGAATAAAAATATCATTTATTTATACTGCATGTTAAAGTGTTATTTCAAGTATGTGAGAAATAATAAAATGTTCAATAAATTGTCAAAGACACCTAAACACCAGAGAAAGCCAAGATTCACTCACCTATACCACATCATATATAGATATAATAGCAGAGTAAATTCCACAATTGCTCTGAATTTATTTTTTTTACAAGATTTATTTTTTTTAAAGATTTTTTTATTTATTTATACAAGCACTGGGTACAGTCAGAAGCGCGGGAGGGTGAGAGAATTCACCAGAGCCAGAGCGGGGAGCAGAACAGACTGACGAAATACACTGCTGAGGGGAGCAGTGGGTGCCGCACGAGAGGTCTGCGTGCCATGTGGGACCCTTGCCGGCAGCCGGGGATGGAACCGGCACTGCAGAGGCTGCAGGCAGCTTCACAGCCCAGTGCTTAATAGCTGCGCCACCAGGGGAGGCCCTTAAAAGATTTATTTATTTATGCATACAAGAAGTGATTCTGGAGAATTCAGAAGACTATGAGCAGCACATGATCAAGATGGATAGGGAGAAAACAATGAAATCAAGGATGGGTTCTGAGATGGGTTTTGATTTATAGTCTCGATAAATTTTTACAATCTCTAGCCTAGGTTTGAAGTAGTTTCAGACCTGGAACCTTAATTGGAAGAGAAGCTGGGTCCTCAGGAGGAAGGACTCTGGAATTTCAGGATAAGAATAATGAAAATAATTCCTCTTGCCCCCCCTCTGGGGTACGGCTAACCATTTATTCAAGCACATAGGGCTGGGAAACGAGAACACACAAACATTCAGGGACTCTTGACTCAGGATCCAACCTGACTTTGAGACCCAGCTACTGGATAGACTCTGATCTCTTGTTCAGGTAGTGACATATAGGTCCAGGTAATAACCTGACCAGATACAACTTACTGCACAGGTACAACTAGCTGGAATATAGTATTTGTTCCCAAATAAAGTTCACATAAAGACAGGGACCATTTTTTTGTGCATCCCCTCAAAGTTATTAAAGTATAGAATGTGCTAAATAAGCTTCTGCTGAATAGTCAAAACGGATGATGCAGACAAGATTGGAGTGTATTGTGGTGTGACTCTCTGGATTGATTTCTGAAGGTAGTAGTTTGTATTCCTATGGTGATTGTTACAGGCTGTGGGTCAGGGTTCTATTTTTATCTATGGTCTGGCCAGTTGTTCATTTGTCTCCTACTGATAATTCTATACCGTGTAGAAATTTTCAGATGCAAGTTCTCAGAAAATAAAGTGAACATAAAAATCATGAAGCTATTGAGACCCATAGGAACTTTCAGAGAAAATCTTACACTGTATTAATAACTTTCACAGTTAAGCACCAGGGATGTGTTTGAAATATCGTCATTCTTTGTTTGCTAATAGAATAAACCTCAGTATTTTTTTGTAAAAAGAGAGGAAGGAAACAAAAATTTAAATTTTCTCATATATGTTATATCTAATTATCACTCAATTCAGGAAGCAGAAATCATTAGAACGCCTTGCCAAATAAAGACTGATACTCTCATTCTACCTGGCTGAAGTTTACAAACAACTCTCTTCTCCCAGTAGTAGTAGACATTGCAATACACTATGGGACAAAAATAAATTAATTCCGCTTGCTGGAATCACATTTATTATTTGTCTTGCCAAATTACATTTACATAAAACTGAACAACATAGTAGTTGTAATAAGTGGTAGCAGTAAGGTCTCAAAACTTGCTGCCTTATACAACATACTTGCCTTAGAAAAATAAATTTCTCTCGGTTAATTGTCAAAGCCAAATATAATCAAATAATTTAATAAAAATGATGATGATGATAAAGATGCTGAAGATGTTAGCAACAAATAGATTTGGAATACAAATATATCTAAGTTATTTATGAGCATTCAAAGATGAATTTTCCTTAGTTTGTCATATAAGATCAAAAAGTAAGGATGCTGTGAACCAAACTCATCCTTCAAACACCAAAACAGGCACTTTTAAACATGGTTGCAATTTGTCATTCAATAAAAATGTATTGACAAGTGCACATTTCCCAGGCAGCATGGAAAACAGAGGATTCTGTAGCTAGCAAAACAAACATGGTTCCTGTGATCATGCATTTTTTCATTCAGAAATAAAACATGAATCAGAGTATCATACCAACAAATATAATATTTGAATTTCAGCTAAGCATTGTAAAGGAATAGTACAGGTGTGGTGAATAAGTGTAGAGAGGAGATCCAATTTAGACTAGTCAGTCAGTGTTCTTTCCCTGAGAAATCAAAGTAAGATGGGGCCTCCCTGGTGGCCTAGGGGTTAGGTCTCAGTGCTATCACTGCTGCGGCCTGAGTTCCATGCCGAGTCAGGGAGCTAACCCACATAGCACAGCAGACCTCTCCTGTCTCACCTGCTGCTCCTCTCAGCAGTGTATTTCAGTAAATCTGCCTGTTCTGCTCCCCTGGATCCTCTCACTCCCCACACCTCTGGCCTACACTCCAGTTCTTCTATGAAAAAAAAAAAATCAAAGTAAGATGAATTTATAAGTGCACATTTAAGAAAGAACTAAGAAAAGTAAGCTGCAGAATGAATATGCCAAATTCCTTATCGGGGAAGAAACTGCTGTATTTGGTACTGAATGCAGGTCTGTGTGGTGAAGCCGAGATCCCGAAGAGAAGAAAGCTCAAAGATTTGCTGCAGTCTGAGGGGCTTGCCAACCTCCTGGCCCCCCAACACCCTCTGCCCGCCCTGTGCCTGGTTATCCCAGGATAACCAGGGAGTGGGAGGCCAGTATTAGCAGTTGCTGTGTGTTCTGCATCATCCCATCCGGGTAGGTTCATCTTCAGTTCTCACAGACAAAAGAGAATTTTGGAGCCTTTGGTAGATTTTTACAGGTGTATAAAATGCTGAATAAGGGCACAGAGCAACTTTCTCTCTCAGCGTTTCCCTGGTTGTCTCTCCCCTGTGAAGTCAC
Source organism: Talpa occidentalis (assembly GCF_014898055.3). NCBI lineage: Eukaryota > Metazoa > Chordata > Mammalia > Eulipotyphla > Talpidae > Talpa > Talpa occidentalis. Next base: position 38,550,141 of record NW_023605305.1, read on the forward strand.
TCTCTAACTGCCTCTGAGTGATGCCACCATGAAGGCCCCTTGCCACATGTGTCCTCATTTATAGACATGCATGCCCAGGGCTCAGGGTCCAGGTGTCTATAATTACAAGTGTGTGTGCGTACAAGACCGCAGGTGCTGGTCATATGCTGATGGCGGGAGGGCATAAAAAAGCCTGATAACTGCTTTTACCCTATAATCCACCCACTCAGGGTTTTTTCACTGTACATGAGTCCTTCTTCCGCAAGTTTCCCTTGGTGACTGTGGAACACTCTAGTCATGACGCACAAGAGTAACACAAACTAACAGAATGCAACTAAATACAACAGAACACAACTACTATCACAAAGTCCACTAAGGTGTTAAGACACACCACCTAGGGGTGAAGACATAAAATTATTGGCACTAGCAGTGGGAGATCTCTCCCATCTGGACATATAAAAGCCAATTTTTTGTCAGAACAATACCGTAGCTGGCAACAGTGGCCTCCCAGGTCGCAAGTACCACTCACATTTTGCCAGCGAAGAAGCATTGGAGGGCTCTACCCGTAAGTGGCGAGCTCAGACTAGGCTACAAAGTCAACACAATGTTCCCTTTAGGATTGTCTTCTGACCTGCCACCCCAGGGTGGGTAACACCCACTCGTGGCAGCCCCTTCCCAGTCACCCATGGTGTTACTTGTAAATCGATTCCAGTCACATCCCCAGGGGGTGATCAGGGCCATCCATGCTTGCGAGGAGCCTGAACTGTTCAAGCCACAGGCAGCCCATAGTCTGTCCTGGGTCCAACCAGATCGGGGTGGCAGTAAAATGTTGCCCTGATGCCCAAGCCCATGTGAAGGCAAACCTGTCTTGACTCTGGCGCTGTAGCAGTGGAAAAGAAGGTGTTAGCCAGATCGGGGACAAAATGGTATATGCCCAGCTCACAGCTCAGAGGATCCTTCAAGACTGCCACTGAGGGCGCAGCTGCAGGCAAGGGGCACCCACTGTATTCGACTCACACTCATCCACATTCACATGCCAGGAGCCATCAGGCTTCTTCACCAGCCACACGGGTAATTGCAGGGACCGTGGGCAGCACACACTGTGCACACTCTCTCCAGCTCTGCTATTGTGCCCATAACCTCTTTGTGGCCTCCTGGCAACCGACACCATTTACCATTGGTCCCTCTCCTAGGGACTGGCTCTTGTCTGGGCAGGTGCTCAGCACATCTGTGCCACCGCCTTCACCACATGTACCCTAAGGCGAAACCCTGGGTGTGGTCTGCAGCCACCAGCCATGCAGCACTCCCACCCTGGGGTGTGTCCCGGGACTGGTGACACAAGTACTTTAAGTCCTTTGGGGGTAATCACCCAATCCCTGGGGTGATCTCCCTGCTGTCACCTTGAAGCTCCGGCCTCCATAGCTGTCAATGTGACAAGCAGAACCCTGAAATTCCTCTGGATTCCCATAATACAGAGCACACTCTGCCTCCCTATACACTAAAGCCAAAACGGCACATTGGTTGGGGACCAGTGGACAGCAAGTTCCAGGTGGGGCCTCCATTCGTCCCCACGGATGAGTTCCTTGGCTGTCAAGTCACCCTATTCAAGGTAACAGGGCCTCCCCCTGGACAGGGGTCAGCAGCAAGTGGTCCTCCAGGAGCAGGGCATGTGCCGGGGCCTGGAGTTCCCCACCTTCCCCTTTCCAGCAACCCATATTCTCATGGGCATAGCCTCTGGTCCTCTGGCAATTGTCTCCATAGCTAACAGCTGTGCACGGGCCTTGCACTTATTGTATCGTCACCTGCACCTGTTTTCGCTAGATCCTCCGCATTTGGTTAGGAGTGACTTAAAGAGGTTGTGCGACTTTAAGAGTCTGTCGTGCCTTTTTTGGTTGTTCAACAACTACCTGCATTCCCTTCTGAGAGGCTGGCTCTCACCTCTACTCAAGCTGGTACCATTGTGGTGACTGTCATGTAGTTGGGCCACACACAGGTGCCAGAATTGCCCTAAGGGAGCCATGAGGACGAGGGCATTTTTCAGCACCAGAGCCTCATCCTGCCTGAGATGCTGCTGGTCAGGCCCACGCGCGTCCACAGTAAACACGGTGCCGCCCCCCAGGTCACGCGGTCCCTGCAAAGGCTCAGTCAGCGTTTGCCATTTACTCACCTGGTCTGGCGCGTCTCCCGCGGGGGCCACGCGGTGCGCGCAGCAGCCTTGATCCGACCCTTTCAGGGAGCGGTGCCCTGGCCGCACCTCCGGCTGGTCCCGGCCTCTGTGTCCACCGTGGCCGCGAGGCCTCTGAGGCCAGGGCCTCCATCCCCCGTGCTGGGCAGATTATCCCGGGTTCCCCTCTGGCGCACAGACGCAGCAGCCAGGCTGCCAGAGTCTCCTGCTTCCTCCAGAACAGTTAGCCCGAGGCCAGCAGCTGCGCTCGGGGGCGCGGGGCTCCAGGGTCGCTCGTCCTCGGTGGCGAGGGACCAAGGGCGTGTCCCTCTGAGGCGGCTGGACCGCCACGATGCGGGTGGCGGCGACGTGGGGAAGAGCCAGCAGAGCAACGCCGAGAGCGGGCGCTGCAAGGACAGAGCAGGTTCTCTGTGATCGGGCGGATGGGTAGAGGAGAGTCCTGGAACCTCAGTGGCTTTCTCAGGCTTTTCACGACCCTTCCACACCATTTGAAGCGCGGCGAGAAGGTGCAGGGCGGGCGGGGGTCTGGGGGCCGCGGCTGGAGGCATTTAGGCCCCAGGGGAATCTTTTCTCTCTCTAGGCTCTCTGGCTTCTCTCTTGTTCTCTTGTGTCCTCCTCAGGTCTCCACTGCTCTCTGCCTCCCGCCCCCTGCTGCCCCCGCCCTATGTGCTCTTCCTCCAGCTCAGGAGCGCTGCTCACACACGCCCAAGCCAGCTCTAGGGGCCCAGCAGGCACCATGCAGGTCAGACCACAGATGTCCATCATGATGCTAATGCAGAGAGCGCAAGAAACCTGATCACATCCATTTTCCCTGAAAATGGATGAAAGGATTCACCAGAGACAGAGTGGGGAACAGAACAGGCAGACTAACTGAAATACACTGCTGAGGGGAGGATCAGGCAAGACAGGAGAGGTCTGCTGCGCCATGTGGGTTGCATTAAAGGCCTGTAAAAATCTACCAAAGGGAAAGGGCGGAGCAACATGGCGGCGAGGAGACTCTGCGAGTAAGATCTCCCATTAAAAAAAGTTAATAGGGAGGAAAAGCAGCAGGTCCCAGTGAGAACTGGGACAGGGAAGACAAACGGACGACTCCTGCAAACTACCCGAAGAAGAAAGTTGCCATAAAAGAGGACCAGAAGGGAGGAAAGCGCAGAACCCTGCTCCCCTCCCCCACCCACAGAGGCGGCACTCTCCGACCAGCAGAGAGGAGGAAAACAAACAAACTAAAACGACCAACAAGAACAAACGACGCAGCAAGCGGGACTGTGAGTGGAAAGGAACTATTTCAGCCACCACACCCCATGAACAGGAGCTGCAGAGAACCCTGCAGGATTTGCCGTGGCGGTGAGCTCCGGGCGCCATTAAACAGAGACACCCCCCCAAACCCCCCGCCCCCCCCCCCGCCCCCCCCCCTCCCCCCCACCCCCCCCTCTGCCCAGGAGGAGACAGGCACCAGCACACAGCCCTGGGCTGCCGGGTAAGCTTGCGCGGAAAAGCAGCGCGCTGGAAAAGCAAACGCGGATCAGGATCAGGATCGCGCGGAAAAGCAGTGCGGTTGAAAAGCAAACGCGGAACGGGATCGCGGCTGCCCAGGTCCCCGTGCCTGCGACCTAGGCGTGCAGGGAGACGCCCGCGAAGAATCTCACTGAGGTGAAAGTCCCTCACTGAGTAAACAGGAACCAGGCACCCAGGCACGGGAGCGGGGTGCAAAAGACTCCATTGTGTGGAAACTGAACTGGGCTACAGCCCACATCCTGGACCTAAGGGCTTTGGAACTGAGACCAGGGCACGAAATTCGGGGCATGGGTTCTCCACGACGGTGGGGCACAAGGCAGACACAGCACCCCAAAGCCGTTGAGGTTTACCTTACCATTCCCGCTCTGTTCCCTGTCCCACGGGGTGGAAAAATCAGCTCCCCAAGGGCTCCAGGAGAGATCTCTGGCGCCACCTAGCGACTTGAAACCAGCAGAGGCTCCTGGAGGAGCCAGTGGCCAGCTGGGGAGTTAGCCCACGCTGGGCCCCTTCCGACCAGTAGTCTGAGCCCACAGGGGGAGCGAGTACCCACAGTCGGGGCAGACCAGGCGCGCAGAAGAGTGTGCCTGAGACAGGACGCGCAGGGAGTGTGTCCCGCATCGCCATTCTAGAACAGGGACATTTCTTCAGTAAAGACTACCTGCAGAAGGCTCCCTCAGGAGCCAGAGGTGAGTGGAGGAAGTTCGCCCACGCCAGACCCCCTCTGGCCTGCAGTTCAAGCCCAGAGGGGGAGCAGGAACCCACCGCCAGGGCAGACCAGGCGCACAGGGGAGTGTGTCCCCACATCGGCATTTTAGAACAGGGACCTTTCTCCAATAAAGACTGCTTGAAACTGACAGATGGCTCCCGGAGGAGCCAGAGGGGAGCAGAGAAGATCACCCAAGATGCCGGCCAGTCCCAGCAACACAGTGTCCCAACACATATGGCAAATTAGAAAACAGACAGTAGGGAGTAGAAGAACCACACGCAACCTAGCAACTCCTCAGGGAAAAAGCACACCACAAAAAGAAAACCAGCCCCCAGACTGCAACAACAGTAACTTGGAAGAACTTCTGAGCCTTCCAGAAAGAGAATTTAAAATTGCCGTGATTAAAAAACTGACAGAAGTCATAAAGGAAAACAATGATAAGGGAAAAATAATCAACGATCAGAAGAATGAAATTGAGTCCCTAAAGAGGGAAGTAAAAGAAATGCAGGAGATCAAAGAATTAACGGAAGAACTAAAGAATTCTGGGAAAAGCAATGAAAGCAGAATAGATGAAATGGAAGAACGAATAAGTTCTCTTGAAGACACAGAAATAAAAAGAACCAAAACAGAAAAGGAAAGAGAAGTATGAAGGAAAAAGAATGAAGAAAGACTTCGGGAACTATCTGACTCCATGAGGAAAGGAAATATAAGAGTTATAGGAATACCAGGAGGAGAGGAGAGAGATGTAGGAACAGAGAAAATATTCAAAGAGATAATTGAAGAGAACTTCCCAAATGTGAAGAAGGAGCTGAAAATTGATATACAAGAAGCAAGAAGAACACCAAACTTCCATGATGAAAGGAAAAATACAGCAAGACACATAATAGTAAAGCTCCCAAGAATCCAGGACAAGGAAAAAATAATGAAGCTGGCAAGAGGGAAGAAACAGATAACATTCAAAGGAAAACCAATCAGGCTGACATCAGACTTCTCTGAAGAAACACTACGGGCAAGGAGAGAGTGGAAGGACATAGTCAACAGACTCCAAGAAAACAGATGCCAACCAAGAATACTCTATCCCACAAAGCTCTCCTTCCTCTATGAAGAAAGAATAAGGACCTTCCCAGACAAACAGAAACTCCGGAATTTCATTACAACTAAACCCCCACTCCAAAAAATACTACAAGGAGTCCTAAAGCCAGAACCTCAGAGGGACGAATAACAACGAAAGAAGGCCAAAAAAAAGTTATTAAAAGAATAAATAAATAAAATCAAAGGAAAGACAAACACAATGGCAAATACAGATGCTAACATATCAATATTAACTCTAAATGTAAATGAACTAAACTCTTCAATAAAAAGACACAGAGTTGCAGCCTGGATTAAGAAACAAAACCCAACCTTTTGCTGTCTCCAGCAAAAAGATAAAAATAGACTCAAAGTTAAAGGATGGAAAATAATCCTACAAGCAAATGGACCAAAAAAGAAAGCAGGAACAGCTATACTTATATCAGATAAAACAGATTTCAAACTCAAGAAGATAAAAAGAGACCCCAATGGTCACTACATTATGATCAAGGGGACAATACTTCAAGAAGAAATAACACTCATTAACATATACTCACCAAACAAAGGAGCATCAAAATATATAAGACAACTGTTGTCCTCTCTGAAAACAGACATCAGAGAAAACACATACGTAGTGGGAGACTTCAACACACCACTATCAACAATGGATAGATCAACAAGACAAAAAATAAGTAAAGAAACCAAAGCTCTAAATAAGGACCTAGAGCATTTGGGCTTAACAGACATCTATAGAACACTAAACCCCCAAAAAACGGAGTACACATTTTTCTCAAGCGCACACGGATCATTCTCCAGGATCGATCACATACTGGGGCACAAGACAAACATCAACAGATACACCAAGATTGAAATCATACCAACCATCTTTTCTGACCATGAAGGCATCAAGCTAGAAATAAACCATAAAAAGAAGGCAAGGAACTTTCCTACCTCATGGAGATTAAAAACCACACTACTGGAAGACCACTGGACTAACGAGGAGATCAAAGAAGAAATTAAAAAATTCTTTGAATTGAATGACAAGGAGGACACCAATATCCTAAATGTATGGGATGCAGCAAAAGCAGTAATAAGAGGAAAATATATAGCAATAGAAGCTCACATCAAGAAACAAGAAAGAACTCAAAGAAACATCCTAATCTCGAAGCTCAAAGATGTAGAAAAAGAACAACAAAAAAACCCCAAAACCAGTAGAAGAAAAGAAATAATAAAAACCAAAGCAGAAATAAATGAAATTGACACTAAAAATACAATCCAAAAGATCAATGAAACCAAGAGCTGGTTCTTTGAAAAAAATCAATAAAATAGACAAACCCCTAGCCAGGCTCACAAAGGAAAAAAGGGAGAAAGCACAAATAAACAGGATCATCAGCGAAAGAGGAGAAATCACAACGGACACAGCAGAAATCAAAAGAATAATCAGTAACTACTATGAACAGTTATATGGAAACAAGTTCAACAATCTAGAGGAGATGGACAGATTCCTACAACTCTACAATCACCCAAAGCTAGATAAAGAAGAAATAGAACACCTAAACAGACCAATTACAAGCAGCGAAATTGAAATGGTAATCAAAAACCTCCCCAAAAACAAAAGCCCAGGACCTGATGGATTTACAAATGAATTCTACCAAACATTCAGAGACGAATTAGTGCCTATCCTTCACAAACTCTTCCAAAAAATTGAGAAGGAAGGGACAATACCAAACACGTTCTATGAAGCCAACATTACACTAATACCAAAACCGAAAAGGACAACACAAAAAAGGAAAACTACAGGCCAATCTCCCTAATGAACACTGATGCAAAAATCCTCAATAAAATTTTAGCTATCAGAATCCAACAATGTATCCATAAGATAATTCACCACGACCAAGTAGGATTCATTCCAGGGACACAAGGATGGTTTAACATCCGAAAATCAATCAACGTTATCCAAGACATCAACAAAAAGAAATATAAAAACCATATGATAATATCAATAGATGCTGAGAAAGCTTTCGACAAAGTGCAACACCCATTCATGATAAAAGCCCTTGAAATTCTTGGGATACAAGGAACATACCTCAACATCATAAAGGCCATCTATGACAAGCCAACAGCCAGTATCATTCTCAATGGTGAAAAGCTGAAAGCAATTCCATTAAGATCTGGAACAAGACAAGGATGTCCACTCTCACCACTGCTTTTCAATATAATAGTGGAAGTCCTAGCCAGAGCAATAAGACAAGAGAAAGACATACAAGGAATCCAAATAGGAAAAGAAGAAGTCAAACTATCACTAATTGCAGATGATATGATAATATACATAGAGAACCCCAAAAACTCCACAGAAAAAACTAATTCAACTCATCAATCAGTTCAGTAAAGTGGCAGGATACAAAATCAACACGCAAAAGTCAGTAGCCTTCCTATACACAAACAATAAATCTGAAGAAGAAGAAATCAAAAAAACCATCCCTTTTATTATTGAAACAAAAAAAATCAAATATTTGGGAATAAATCTAACAAAAGAGGTAAAGAACCTATACAAAGAAAACTATAAAACACTGTTAAAAGAAATAGAAGAAGACACAAAGAAATGGAAAGACATTCCCTGCACATGGATTGGAAGAATAAACATTATTAAAATGGCCATCCTACCAAAAGCAATCTACAGATTCAATGCTATTCCAATCAAAATTTCAATGTCATTCTTCAAAGAAATAGAACAATTATTGATGAAATTCATATGGAATCACAAAAAACCCCGAATAGCCAAAGATCTCTTGAAAAAAAAAGAAGGTAATGGAGGCATCACACTCCCAGACTTCAAACTATACTACAAAGCCATAATCATCAAAACTGCATGGTATTGTAACAAGAACAGACATACAGACCAATGGAATTGAATAGAAAATCCAGAAATAAACCCACAGATTTATGGTCAACTAATCTTTGACAAAGGAGCAAAGACTATGCATTGGAGCAAAGAAAGTTTGTTCAATAAATGGTGCTGGGAAAACTGGGTCGCTACATGCAAAAGAATGAAGCTTGACCACTACCTCACACCATACACAAAAATCAACTCAAAATGGATTAAAGAACTAGACATAAGACCTGAAACCATAAAATATATAGAAGGAAATATAGGCGAAACACTACGTGATTTGCACATCAAAGATATCTTTACAGACACATCACCCAAAGCAGTGATAGTGAAGGCAAAGATAAACAGCTGGGACTACATCAAATTCAAGAGCTTCTGCACAGCAAAAGAGACAATAACAAAAACAAAGAGAAACCCCACCAACTGGGAGAACATCTTTGCACACAACACTAATGATAAAGGGTTGATCACAAAAATCTGCAAAGAGCTGATGAGACTCAACAACAACAAAGAAAATAATCCAGTCAAAAAATGGGCAGAAGAGCTAAAAAGAAACTTCTCTGAAGAGGAAATGCAAATGGCCAACAGGCATATGAAAAAATGTTCAACATCACTTGTTGTCAGGGAAATGCAAATCAAAACTACCATGAGATACCATCTTACACCAGTGAGAATGGCACATATTAAAAAAACTAGCAACAACAAATGTTGGCGAGGGTGTGGAGAAAAAGGAACTCTCCTGCACTGTTGGTGGGAGTGCAAACTGGTCCAACCAGTATGGAGAGCTGTGTGGAGATTTCTGGACCTACTAAACATAGAGCTTCCATATGATCCAGCAATTCCACTCCTAGGTATTTACCCAAAGGACACAGAAACATCAATTCCAAAGAACACCTGCACCCCTATGTTTATAGCAGCACTATTAACAATAGCTAAGCTTTGGAAACAGCCCAAATGCCCAAAAATAGATGACTGGATCAAGAAGATGTGGTACATATACACCATGGAATATTACTCAGCATTCAAAAAAGATAAACACATGCAATTTGCAGCAACATGGATGGCGCTGGAAGGGATCATGCACAGCGAAATAAGCCAGAAAGAAAAAGAAAAATACCGGATGGTCTCACTCATAGCAGTAATCTAGAAAACTTAAATAAGGGACCAGGAAAATGAATAACTATAAGAAAGTGAAAATCAAAATCAACAAAAAACTATGAACCAGAGACACTTTTTGGGGGGCGGGGGGCGGGAGGTGAGGAATTGGGGTCAGAATGGAGGGGCTGCAATTGTATGGGGAATATAAAATAAAATTTATTATTTAAAAAAAAAAAAATCTACCAAAGGCTCCAGTATTCTCTTTTCGTCTGCAAGGACTGAAGATGAACCTCCACGGCCTGTGACAGTTGTGAAACACTGTGTCAGTGGAAGGGGAAAGGGCAGTGACAGAGGTTATCTGGCCCTGAGGGACTGTCCTCCAGGGGTCCTGATTCACAGACCACTGTTAACACTCCTGCCTGGGCCCAGCCTGAGACTCAGCAGTGTGTCTGTTTTCAGTGCACTTCACAGGGGCAGTACAGACCCCCTGGAGAAGGGGAGGGGAGAATAGTCTAGAACCATGTTCTCCTTTGTCCTCCTCGCTGGGGTCCTAACCAATGTGGCGAACCCCAGTTCCTATGCTGTGAGCTTGAACCAAGATCAAGGACCTCAGCCTCCACACCATCTCAATTCTATAGGGACCCTGACGCATCTGGCAACCCCCAATCTATCCAAACCTATCCCCCCATCCTTACCCACTCCCAGATAGCTGCACCTGCACATTTCTCTCCACCTACCTTCTTCAAATGCCTTGGCACCCTGTCTAATGTAGCCTCTGAGGTTCAGGGAGTGCATCAGCATCACAAATGTGCCAGAGATTCTCAGTGGGATCCCATCACTGGTGAATTGTTAGTCTTATTCTTGGAAGCAAAGCAAGGAACACTATCACAACCTTGGTGACATCATCAAAACTAGCAATTACCATATTTGGTGACTGAAAGTTGTAGGAAGATCCAAATCAAGCTCTAGAGAATGTGCCAAAACCACTAGACAATGTTTGGAAAATGAAAAAGACAAACCAAGCAAATATTTTGACATTTAGGATGAGGATAGGATTTGGAAGTGTAGGAGAGACAGTAGACTTCATTTACCTATGCTGAAAATTCTTCATAGGGGTAATGTTGCTTGTTTCTTGCTTCTCTTTGAACAATAGTAATGTTGAATAGTGGGCATTCAAAGTGCTTGGTGTGAATATTTGCCTGGTTTTGATTAAAAGACATTGAAAAAAACATGTTGACCTGGTAATGTCAGATCAAATTTTTTTTAAAGATTTTCTTATTTATGTATACAAGAGATGGGGTACAGGCCAGAGGTGTGGAGGGTGAAAGGATTCACCAGAGACAGAGTGGGGAACAGAACAGGTAGACTGACTGAAATACACTGTTGAGGGGAGGATCGGGCAAGACAGGAGAGGTCTAATGCGCCATGTGGGTTGCTCCCTGGCCAGGGATTGAACTCATGCTGCAGTGGCTGTGGATAGCTTCATAGGTTGCGTCTCAACCCCTTGCACATCTAGGGAGGCCCCAATTCTTTATTATTATTAATTATTATTTTTTATATTTTTTATATCATTTTTCATTTTTGTACGATGCATACATTTTCATCTTGGTTATAGCCCTCTACAATTCCCACCACCCTTGTTTTGATCCTACTCCCTTTTCACACGTAAAATGCTACAATTCGTAATACATAATGCAGGTTAGCCCATGTCTGTACTACTGTGGTACACTTGCTAGACTATCGCTGTGCAGAAGATTTTTAATTTGATGTACTTCATCTGTTTATTTTTTTTGCTTTTGCTTCTCTTCCTGATTTAAATCACATCTCCAAAGACACTTTTTTCTAAGACTGATGGCAAAGATGGCACCTGTGTTCCTTCTATTTCTTTTGCAAGTTAAGGTTTTACATCCAAGCTTTTAATCCATTTTGAATTAATTTTTGTGTATGGTTAGGTAGCAGACTAGTTTCATTCTTTCCATGTGACTCTCTAGTTTTCCCAACACCATTTATTATAGAAACTTTCCCTGTTGCATGTATGCTTCTATGTCAATGGTCATTCATTAGTCATCCAATCCCTTCCTTTTGCTTTAAGTCTGTGTTGGTTATTGAAACTAAGTGAGTCTCTCGTAAGGACTATATATTTGTATCTTGTTTTTTAATGAACCTAGTCACACAGAAAATGTTGGTGAATTTAGTCTATTTGCAATCAAGATGATATTTGGTATATGAAGGCTAACTATTGCTACTCTGTCTTTTGTTTTCTGCTTCTGCCTGTATATTTAACGCACTCTTCAGTTTTTCGTTGGATTTTTAAAATTTAGAGAGGAGAATTTCTTCCAAAACATTTCCTCTAAGGGAGTTCTTTTATCTAAAAGATAGTTTTGTGAGATAGGATATTGTTGCACTATAGGTTTTTTTCTTGAGCATTTTGAATATGTAATTCCACTTTCTCTTGGCCCATATATAGTTTCTGTTGGAAAGTCTGATGATAGTCTGATGACAGTAGTTTTATAACTTACATGCTTTTTTCCCCCTGCCTATCACAAATTTCTTCATTTAATTTCTCTGTTTCCAAATTTTAACATTCCCTTTTTCCCTAATAGTCTCAATATTTATTATTTATAATTGAATTTTGATCATTTACAATTATGTGGCTTTGTATCTAGAAATGTGGTTATTCTTTTAGCTTCCTGGGCATCTATGTTTATTTTTCGTCTTAGGTTTGGGAAGTTTTGTTTTTTTTTTAAAGATTTGTTTTACTTATACAAAAGCTGGAGTACAGGCCAGAAGTGTGGGAGGGTGAGAGGATTCACCAGAGACAGAGCAGGAGCAGAACAGGCAGATGGACCTAAAGCACTGTTGAGGGAAGCAGCAGGCAAGACAGGAGAGGTCTGCCATGCCAAGTGGGTATCTTCCTGGCTGGCCAGGAATCGAACCCACGCTGCAGAGACTGAAGTTCCCAACTATTATAATTTGGAAACAATATATCAAGAAGACATAACACTAATCAATATATGCACAGCAGAGGAAGGCACATCAAAATATACAAGGTAAATATTGTCAAATCTGAAAACACACCGGGAATAACACATTCATGGCCGGGAACTTCCATATCCTACTTTTACCAATGAACAGAAACTAAATAGTGACACAATAATCTTTAACAAAGAATTAGGAACATGGGATTAATAAATCTTTTTTTTTAAGATTTATTTATTTATTTATACAAGAACTCAGGTACAGGCCAGATGCGTGGGAGGGTGAGAGGATTTATCATAGACAGAGCGGGGAAAAGAACAGGCAGGCTGACGAAATACACTGCTGAGGGGAGAAGTGGGCAAGACAGGAAAGGTCTGCCATACCGGGTGGGACCCTCACTGGCCGGCCGGGATCAAACCAGCATTGCAGAGGCTGCAGACAGCTTCACAGCACTGCGCTCAACCACCTGCGCCACCAGCGGAGGCCCAACATGGGATTAATAGATACTGGTAAGATACTGCATCCCCAGAAAGTTGTATACAAATTATTTTCAAACGCACATGGGACATTCTCCAGGATTGACCAAATATATGGTCACAGACAAGTATCAACAAATTCATGAAGACTGAAATCATACCAAACATCTTTGTCCAAATTAGAAATGGCATCAAACTAGCTAGCAGACACAGAAAGATTGGACTGTCAATTTTGCCTAGCAGTGTCACTTTGGCTGAGTTTGGCCTTAGCCCTGGAAATGGCCAGTGGGTAATGCTGTGGGTCAGGCCTACCTGTAGCCGCTGTGAGAGGTGCACTGCTACACTAAGATGCCTGATTTTTTTTTTAAAGATGTATTTATTTATGCACAGAAGAACTGAGGTGCAGACCAGATGTGTGGGGGATTGAGAGGATTCACCAGAGACAGAGTGGGGAACAGAACAGGCAGATCTACTGAAATACACTCCTGAGGGGAGCAGTGGGTGAAGCAGGAGAGGTCTGCTGCACCATGTGGGTAGCTCCCTGGCCCAGGATTGAACTCATGCTGCAGAGGCTGTGGATAGCTTCATAGTGCTGTGCTTAACCCCTTGCACCACCAGGGAGGCCCTAAGATGCCTGATTTGTTCATGTTAACTAGACCTGCAGAAGTGTGCAGAGCCAGCTGCTCGCTGTCTGCAGTGTCAATAGGACAGCTAGGTGCTTGAGGTGGTGGCCTGGGCTAGCTATCTAGGCCACCCTGCATGTGATGTGGTTTGTACTTGGGTTACTAGATATGTTAGCTGCAGTATACACCCCTAAATGTGTCTTAGACTAAGAGATAGTCCTTTTATGTACATTGGGTCTGGTGAGCATGGCTGAGGTCTTCATTTTTGCAGTCATGGGGTCTCACCAAAGGGACCTGAGGAGAGAGTGGACGGCTATAGCAGGACTTGAAGGTGTGTGTGCAGGTGTCTCTAATGAGCAGTGGTAGATGTGGGCCAGGGGCCACTGCTGAATTTGCTACAGGCCATGCTAGTCAGGAGCCGTAGCTACACCAAGGTGTGTGTAGGAAGAGCACTTGTACGGGCCAGAAGGGGCGAGGCCCTGTAGAACTTGATCTGTCAGGAGAGAACAACTGGTGGTATGGGCCACTTGCTATCTGTCTATACTTTGGGAAGTCCTTTAGGGTGGTTCTGTCCTATTTTTTTCCAGGAATGGACCCTCTTGATTGTTGATTATGAGCACCAGCTTTCGTGGCTACTTCCTGAGGGAGTGTGGAGCTCTCCTCAGGGATTCACTCTCAGGGTTTGATAGTTTTGAGACTGGGTTCCAAGGTGGCTCCCACCCATGCTGTTATTGACAGGGGAGCAAGAGATTCTTAAGGTGGTACCTGCTGGTATTTCTTACCCTGGATTATCCCTTGTGTTCCTTAATTTCTAGGCGAGTGCTGTAAGGCTGGTGTTAATACTGGGCAAAAGAGAGGGGTGCTTATGGACCCCAAAATGTTAAGAGGAAAAACCCAAATTGTCCATTGTAAGGATTTGTTTGCCACCCACAAGTATCAAAGTAAAAGTAATAAAATTCTATTGTGTTCAAAGATTTTTAAGAGTGAGAGAGAGAGAGAAGAAAAGGAGAAGAGGAGGAGGAGGAAGGATTTAAAAACACAGATTCCTGCTAAAACTCCAAAATCACCGTGTGGGCTCCAATTAAGCCACAGACAAGGCCCCAAAGCAGAGCTGCCGGGATAAAGTCCAAGGCACCTCTCAGCAGGAATAATAAGCAATAGTTTGGCCAGGGCTCAGGGGCTGGGACAGAAGGAGAGAACCAGAGCTAGATGTATCATCCAACCTAGATAATCCTCCGCAAGGTGAAGACGGTGGCCACCATGTCCCTGAGAGAGCTAGATTCAACTCATGAAAGCACAAAGACCATAAACCAAGAGGAGCCTGCTCACGTGTTCTCCGTTCCTTCTCCCCTTGCTCCCACAGCTGCCCCTGTCCTTCCTTCTCCCAGCAGTCTCCCCCCACCCCTACCCCCAAATCTCCCTCTTGAGGAAGTTGCTTCACAGCATGAAGGGAGTTGTCCTGCAGGCATTAGGATGTCAGCCCATAGGAAATGGGGTTGAGTTCAGAGACCTCCACCTCTGCTGTGAGTCTCCCTTCCTGCCTCATCAACCTGCCTCCTCTTACAGTCTCTGGGATTTCTCCATCTATGGACTGGGGGTTAGCTGGACCTGTGTTATTGCTGAGGGTCTCAGGGTACTGGATGTGTTCCTGCGCCTATTAAAGGCTGTTTCTTAGTCATAACTTTTTCCTGAAAAAACACCATTGCATGCATATGATGTGGATTTCTACTTTATTATATTCAAACTTATATAATCCTATATTGATATCAATAAAGCATTTTTCATAGGGAAATTCACTCATTCAAATTTACTGGATAAATTATAATCTTGAGAAACCACAAGGTGGCAGCACCTACGAGCCTTTCTATCTCTATCTTAGGGAAGCCTTGTGGTTTGTCTATGCAAACTGTGTTGTTCCTTAATCAGTGCTTAGGATGACCCAGCCATGGATAGCACACATGTGGGCAGATAACCCCTGACACGTCTCTATGTGTAATCTTCACAGATGCCCAGCCCGCTCAGGCTAGCTGAAGTCCCCTGGACATTGTCCCAGCTGCCAGGTTTCCTGTCACCAGCAGGGGCCTCAGATCTGGGCAAGTGCTGCCACCCCAGCCTGCCCTCCTACCTAGTCTCCTCCTCCCCACAGTGTCCATATACCATCAGCACTTTTTTCTCTTTGGCCAATCTAGGAGCTACTGGCCGTGCTGTGTTCTTAGGTCTTAGACAATTAGCTGTGCACTGTGTGGATGCATTCCAGGCTCCCAGCAAGAACTCAGGCAGGTAGAGTAAATGTTGGAATACAACTCAGTAAGGCTAAACACTAAACCCCTACTCCTGACCTAGCAGAGAGATTTGGGAGGCTGGAATAGATGAACGAATGAATAAGGGTTGGAGGAAAGGCCATAAAACTGACCACCATGACTCAGAAATGCAGACGCAGAGGCTAGAACGTGCTTCTATATCAAGGGCCAGCACCAGAGACCATACATCCCAGTAGATAACTGGTGCAAATTGCACCCCAAGTTAGAAAGCCCATGAAAACAGAGGATAAAAGAGAGTCTCAAATCCTCCTTAGGGCACAGACTTCTGTCTCACCTGCTGCTCCTCTTTGCAGTGTATTTCAATAAATCCTCCTGTTCTGGTCTCCACTCAGTCTCTGATGAATTCTTTCACCGCCCCCAGCATCTGGCCTCATCCTGTTCTCTCCCCACAACAGTAAACACACTCCTTCTGTATCTGTGCTCCAAAACAAGACTTCTGATAAAATTTTGACCCACCTGTCCCTAGAAGCACACACAGACTGAGGTTCTGAAATGAGACCATTACCTATAAGACAAGGATACACAAGGTGATCACCCCATTATGCTCCTTAGCATGCCCCTTAGTAGTAGATCACATGTACTTTAACCAGTGGGGAGCCAAGTAAGCCCACAGGCCAGACCTGGCCCCTGTCCACTTCTGTTGATGGCCTGGAGGGAATGCAGCCACTCCTACTTCTCACCTGCTGTCTACCCATGGTCCCCTCAGGAGTTCAACAGACACTACAAACTGCTAATCCTAAAATATTTACTCTCTGGCTTAGGTGAAAAGTTTCCATAGACCCCAAGGATAGATGGTGAGGAAAATGGAGCGAGAGGAGGACACTGGCCCTCACCCTCAGGCATTTCCCACCACAGCTCTGATTGTGCACACCTTTCCTCACATGCACAAACATCAGTCACTTAACTGACTCCATAAATTCCTTTGGGACTGGGCCAGTCAATTCCATTTATATAGAAAAGAGGCTATTTAGTAACGGGAAGTGTCCGGAGCCGCCTGGAGCATGCGCCATGTTGCACATGTGCTCGATGAATTAGGTTTCGATCTACTGTTTCGCCTTCGGAGAAACCCCTGCGTTCTCCTGTAAATCACACGAGGTACGATGGGAGGAGCGACCGGGGTATAAGAAGGGAACCACGAGAGAGAGGAAAGGACTGCGAGGACACTGTAAGAAGGAGATACGGTGAGGGGTACTGCGAGAGGAGCAGAGAGAAGGCCAGGGAAGTAAGAAAGACAGGGAAAAGAAAGACATGTAAAAGTAGGAAAAGGATAAAGGAAAAATAAAGAAGCAAACGCTAGCGTCAATTTGTCAAGCCCCTCGTTTCAATCCTCAGCCCTTCTCTTTTCGTGCCTCCGAATTCCGCGGGTGGGGACAGGAAGTGTCCATGTTTTGGGGAATTATAGGAATGAATGATGCTCAAGAGTATCTCAGAGTAATTATTTGGAGTTATTATTTTTTCATTTTTACTAATCTTTAATTCCCAATCATTTCATTGTAGAGGGTACTTTCACATATTATCTAATCCAGTTAATTAAATATATATTTACAATATAACATATTATGTATGTCATATATGATTATAATAATATATAATTGATATATAACACAGTATATATATAATCATATATCCACATGTAAGTTAAACCGTTCTCTAAGTTATATTTTGTGTATCATATAATTATGCTATGTTCTGTATAATTATATATAAATGTAAATATGTATATGACATATTTAAAATGCTAAAAACTCTTCACTAAAAATGTACCCAGGAAACCCACTAAGAGATATTCTTTGAAATATTCCCCTTTATACAGCTTTGCTTACATTTGTGTGTGAATTTTCTGTTTTTCTGTGCAAGGGAAGCTTAAGCCAATGGAGAGTGACATCTAGAAGGAGGCCGGGGATGTTTCCCAGGAGGGAGAAGAACCGTCCCTGATGGAGGGAGTTTCCTCCAGGCTGACTGAAGGTCCATGGCTTTTTTTTTCTTTTTTAAAAAAGATTTATTTATTTATGCATACAAGAACTGGGGTACAGGCCAGAGGTGCAGGGGTTGAGAGGATTCACCAGAGAAAGAATGGGGAGCAGAACAGTCAGATGGACGGAAATACACTGCTGAAGGGAGCAGCGGGTGAGACAGGAGAGGTCTGCTGCGCCATGTGGGTAACTCCTTGGCCTGCCAGGGATCGAACTCCTTCTGCAGAAGCTGCAGATATCTTCACAGTGCTGTGCTTAACTCTTTGTGCCACGAGGGAGGCTCCCATGGCTCTTCTAACTTCTCACCCTGCACTGAACACAACACTCAGCCTCCAGTCGGCCAATTTGCGTGACTCACCTAACTGAAAATACCAAAAATTACTTTACTTTCAATTTCAGCTTCCTCTCATCACTTTACTTGCAGCAATGGTAAACTTCCTCTTTCTGCTTTAGTTTATGGATAGGGGGAACAGCAAGAAGTAAGCAAGGGCTGAGAGGAAGCAGAGCTGTACTTGAACCTGAGGGGCTGCAGAGCAGGTATGTCCTTCTGTGACTTGTAACTGTCTGGAACTCAAGTCTTGCTTTCTGATTCAGAGACAACCAAGTGAAGGGTCGAAGGGTAGTTGCTCCTGCCTGTCCTGTCGGGGTTTTAGTTATGGGGAAGCTCAGTTTCTCCATTTGTACCAGGAGTAGCTGCAATTTGGCAGCCAGACCTGCCAAGCTGCCCTGGGTGCGTTGCTCCTGGATGTCAGCTCAGGGCAGCAGCCAGTGCAATAGGGAGAGCTTGGGGCCTGCCTGGCTTGCTGTCAGCGCTGGGCAGGCACTAGATGCTGCAGACACCAGAGAGGTGCCCGTCAAAGCACTTCTCAGCAACCGGAATCTAAGAGATAGCGTTGTAGAGTCCCCCTAGACACAGACCTGAGTCTGAATCAGAATTTAAAAAAGCCTTTATTAGCTGGCCTGAGACTGTCCCTTTTGTAGGTAGCAGGCCCGAGCTTGGGATGATAAGGGTTTTTAAAGCTGAAAACTGCACCTGGCAGTTGCAGTTGCCACAGCAAGCAGGAGTACAGAAGCCTAACTGTGCTGTTACAAGCAGCAGAACGTTTCACCACATCCCATGTTTCAGGTACAAAGGGTACGTACATCTTATTTTTGACTGGAACCCGGCCTCTATTGTTTTGGCCTGGAATTTTCCCACAGCCCTAACTTGTCCTCCTGAGATAGCTCAAGCTTATGTCTTGCGTGGTCTGCTACATTTCACATTGCCCCCATTTCAATAGTTTCTGCCCACCTGTGCCTATGCAGGTGCCTCTTTTCACCAACTCTCTCCCTCTGCAGGGCAGCAGCCTCCTGCCTGCCTGTGACCTGTCAAGGCCACCTGCCTGCAACCACGCAGGCCTCTCTCAGCAAACCCGTCCCTTCTGGGGCAGCTCTTCCTGCCCGCTTGTGTCTATGCAAGTGTCTTTAACTGTTCTATCCCTTCCCTTATAAACCTGCCCTTTAAATATAACTCATGTCTCTGTTTCGTGGAGACCTCACCTGGGAAACTCACCATGTGTCGCTGAAACAGGAGCTCTGATGAAACCTTTCCCAGAGTGAACCCAAGGACCTTGCACTCCAAACCCACAAGCTCCAAAAAAGATACAGGAACTACATTAAACTAAACACTTTTGCATAGCAAAGAAAACCATCAACAAATTGAAAGGCAATTTGTTGAACTAAACAAATATTTGTAAATCATGTAGTTGATGACTGTGAATATCCAAAATATAATTTAAAAACTCTTACAAGTCAATTAAAAAATACATCTGAGGGAAAAAAAAAGGGTAGACGATATAAATAGACATTTTTACAAAACAGACATAGAAAGGGAAATAGGACCATGCAAAGTTTATTAGCATCATTAATTTGGGGGAAATGCAAATCAAAGACACAATGGGATTTCTGTTACCTCATCCCCATTAGAATGACGATTATCAAAAAGACAAAGGACAAGTATTGACTAATGTGGAGTATGCAACAGAATAACAGTGCATGTGTTTGGGTTATAAAATAAAGGATTAGACACACACACTGGCATATTGCTGTAGGAAAGAAATCACAGTTGAAAGGGAAATTCTTTTTTAAAAAATAAAATCAACAAGTAAAATGTTTTAAATGAATATCGGTGGTAACTAAACTCAGTCCCTCAGAAAAGGACCCAGGAGAGGCAGACTGTTGAACTTTATCAACCTGTAACAGGGTGGTCCCCAGGAAAGGGGGAGGTTCCAGGTTTCCTGCCCACCTACCATTGAAGACTGTTACCATATGTGCTCTGTTATAATCACCCTCCTGCTGCTGCTGCTGCTGCTGCTGCTTTTCACCCCATACCCTTAAACCACCATGGGTCCTTGTCCCATGAATCTGCAAAAGGGAACTCAGGGACAAACTCTCAGAAAGATAAATAGAGACAAGGAAATCTTTACTTAGAAAGCAAAGAAAAGTTTACTTAGAGGAAAAAGAACAAGGGTGAAGAATCCAAGGCGGGAGCAAAAGATGCCTCTGAGGGCCCAGGTCTAGGAGATATTTTAAATTTTCTCCTCTATTCTAAAATCTCATCATCCTCAGCATCCTACTAAGTGATGGGCTTTCTCTCCCAGTGTCTATTCTCTGGGCAGATGAGCCCATTTTCCCGGCTCTTCTCTTGGAGTTTCTCCTTTAACCTCCCCTGTGCAAGGTCTTATTCTCTCAAGATTTACTGTCCTTGTTTATTTAGTCCTCCGGGATTTCTCACCCCATCTCTGGAGTATGTTTTGGTTGGCACCTCTTAGAATTTATTACCTTATCTCAGAAGCCTCTTTAACTCTCTTGAAGTCCCTGCCAGTTCTGTCCCTGAAGCTGCCTGCTTAACCCTAACTGGCCTTAGGACTCACCATTACACTCATGCCTGCTTCTCTGTATTTATCCTGGAGTCAAAGAAGCTAAGTCACATGTAAAGGAGGAAAACCCTGGAATTCAAAACCCAAGTGTGGTGGAACCTCACTTTTTCTCCCTCCTTATCACATGCCCCGCCTGGAAAAAAAAAAAAAAAGGAAACTGAAAATAAACTATCACGACCTATAAACAAGCACCTCCTTCCTTTCGGTTTCATTTCTCTGAAAGCAGAATTAATGTTAATGTCCATTAAGGGGGCTCAACAGTCTAACGTCTGGTTTGATCTTCAACTTAAAAAGAGAATCACTGCCTGAGTCCCAGGAAGGAGGAGAGGACCAAGGCAGCAAGGATAGCCGAGAAGTTGCTCCCTGGCTGCAGCGCCCACTCCCGGTAAGTTCCCCCCTGAACTTGGTCTTGTATATTTATTTTAACAACAAAGCAAATTCCCAAGTGCAAGGCCCACTCCAAAGGCAGCCAGAGGCAGCATAAGAGTCCAGACGTAGTGAGGGTGGGAGTGGGGTGTGGGAGTGGGGTGAAGTCAGGGTGGAGGGGTGAGGAGAGAGCAGCGGGGTGAGTAGGGGTGGAGGAACGGGGGTGGGGGTTGTTCCATTAGCTCAGTCTCTCCTTTTGGACTTGAAGCAGCTGTGAGGTGAAGGTGTCCTCACCCTGTCCTCAGGTGCCCTCCTTCTCCAGGATCCCATCCAGGCTGCCTCAGAGAGCCCTGCTTGGGAGGAGTGGATCCCTCAGAACCCCTCTCTGTGGAAACAGTGCTCGACCCATTTCTTAGTCCCACCCCCTCACAGAGGCACTGTGTGGGACTCCTGCTCCTCCATCTCCATCTTCTCCACCTCAGACATTTCCCGATTATGCTCTTCCCCCGCCTCAGTCCAACCTCCAGCACCACCCCAGTCAGGCATCAGAGAATGCTGTTGAACAGTCCTTAGAGAAACAGAGAGAAAAAAAAGCTTCTTCATTTACAATTGGAATCCTTAATGATTGACTACAGTTTATTTTTGTACTAGCAACATTTAATATTCTAAAGATACTACTAGACGGTGTTATATGGAATAATTCAACCTCACACTCACTAGTCCACTGTGAAAAATACCTGTAAGGTCTAATCACGTTTGTCTATCACTCGCTGTGTATACTGCAAGGTCCACACAAGAGCTGTTTCAGAACAGCCCGATACTTGCTGAGAAGACATGTTTTCGGGTATTTCTTTTTATCTGTCACTCCAGATGACTCTTGCGAACAGAAAATTTTGGAAATTATCCAACATGTGGCTCCATCTTATACAAGTGTTTCACAGGACTTGTTTGTTTGGAGTTTATAGCTGTGGGTGGGGTGTGGTGCCAGGGGTCCAGATCGGCTCGGTGGATTGTGGGAGAATCCAGAGACTGAGAGCTTAGAAGTAAAGCACAGTTTTATTCCAAGAGAGGGAAAAGCAGAATTAAATGACTGCAGAAGTGAGCAGCTGGGACATAGCTTTCACATTTGAGTTTCCTTTGCCTGTGGTTTCTTTATGCTCACTTAGCAAGAGCTGGGCTGGCAAATGCTAAGTATCTAAACTTTTTGTTAAAACTGTGACACAAGAAATACCACAGGTAGTTAGGGTGTTGATGGTTTTAATGGGGCAGCTTGCTCACAGGATGCTGCTGGTGTCTACAATACCAATAAGGGCAACTAGCTCACAGTACCCAGTTAAATTTAATTTAACCTCAACATCAGTATATTTGCTGTAAACTCAATTATCCCTTCCAATACTTTATTTTAAATTATTTTTTAAAATTGTGGTAATATTAGGATACCCCCACCATGAGTTATCACCACCATACTGCCCCCACTACCAAATCATGTGGATGACCAAGTCCACAACCATAGTTCACTGTGCTTCCTCCTTCCCTCTCTGTTCTTATGCCTCCCCCTCTGCTTTCCCTAAACTTTTAAAATATTCAACATAAGAAATAAAGTCTATCATCCTTCTGCATATAGCACAAAAGAAACAGACTCTCCATTCTGCTCACAATAACAATAGAAAAAGGAGAGAGGTTTTTTACAGAAAGCCTGTTAAATAAGTTGATGGTATTTTCTGACCAGATATTTTTGTATATCTTGTATTTCCTGGCAATTAGCAGCTCACTAAAGTAACCATACAGTTTTACACATTGTCTAACATACTCATTGTCGAATAGTACATTAATACTGGATTAAAAACATATTTAGTGCCTCTCTGTAAATAGCCTGTATAGTAATGAATCAGGAAGGAGTTATTGTTCTACCTATAACACTGATGAGAAACGGAAACTCACAGAGCATGCTCCTTTATCAAGGTCTCACAGACAAGAAGTGATTTGAACTCTGGGGATTGATCCCTGGCAGCCTGGCTCTAGCGTTTGTGCTCTGACACCCAGGACTCTGCTTCCTCTGGCCTGACTCACTCTCCCTCTAATGCACCCTCAGCTGTCACTGCTGGTCCTCTCCTGCCTGCTCCTCCTCCTCATGACAGGTGTCCTCCCCTACTTGCCGCCAGGAGAGAGGTGTCACTGTTGCAGTCCAAAGTCAATCCCTCATCTTCATTTAGAGAATCCTTCCTACTCAACTTTTTATCATTACTTGGTAGCATTTACTATGTACCAGCAATATTTGAAGAGCATTATAAAAATTATGAGACATTTGTCCACTAATAGAAAGTACAGTTTTCCAAAGAGTAACTGAGGCACAGTGACATTAATAATCTTTCCAGTGGTCACACAGCTAGGAAAAATGGGGACATGTGACTGTTTGTTTAGAATTTTCTTTGAGAACAGGAAGTGTTCAAAGCTCTTTTCTGCTCTCTGCTGATTCATGTGATCACCCCATCACTGTGATGAAAAGTTTCTGATTCATGTGATCACCCAATCACTGTTACAAAAAGTTGCCCAGATGTAGGACTGTGTCAGAGCTGGGCAGGTCCTAAATCACCTTGACCACAACCTCTCTACCTGTCACCCCATAAGTAAGAAATTTCAATCTGGCTACATTTATTAATTCCTGTACCCATTACAATCCTACCCAGAGTCCTCTATCTGGATAAGGTTGCACTTTAAGTGTGTTTCATCATAATTCCTGCACCCATAACTGTTTCCAGGTATTATGGTGATGTGTTTTGAGAGAGTTCCATTTTTCTCTGTTCTTTTGCTCAGGGTCACTCTTCTTCCCGCCTGTTCCTGCTGCCACACATTCACCAAACCTGTCCTCATCACCTTTGCTGATACATTTATTTTCTCATTCTAGGAAAGGGCTTCCATGACACACCCCATATCTCTTCAACCACCAATACCTCCTATGCCTATTACCTCATTATTTTCCTCTAGCATGTACTATATAATACGTGTGTTGCCATTTTGTTTCTTTGTTACTTGTCTATCTTTTCCCCCTGCCCCACCCCACACACTAGAATTGAGCTCCATGACCAAGTCCATAGTAGGTACTCAAAAAGTATTTCTGCATTAATGAGAAAAAATTGATCCTGGATGCTCCTTATCTCCACCTCCCTTTCTTTCTCCATTTACTCCCCAAATGTTAGTGTTTTACAACTTCATCATAAGCGCTTAGTTTTTATATTTTCGTTCCATTCACTTTATAGATCAAGTTTAAAGATTCATCAGCAATATAAAGTTTCATTAGGTCACTGCACCAATGTTGATGCAAGAGGCTATATGATGGTCTTTAGAAATACACACAAAATATACAAAATTGAGATATACATTCCGGAGAGCAGAAAGTGATATGTACATGGCTTGTGTAACCATGTGCTTTAACCTGCAGTGCTCTTGTTTTTTGGAGTTTTTCCTTTGGGTTACAGCTCACATGGCATCTAGATCCAACATGACAGCCCCCATCTGTCTAGTGGAAAATGAGAAACAGCAGCTGAGGGTAAATCGAGAAGCACTGAGGATTCTGGAGAAGATCTCGGAGCCTGTGGTGGTGGTGGCCATTGCAGGGCTGTATCGCACAGGGAAGTCCTACCTAATGAACCGCCTGGCAGGACAGAACTGTGGTGAGTGCTGTTCCGGGGCAGGGGACACATGCTGGACATCAGTGAGGACAGAGACTGATGTGGCACCTCCTTTAAGTTCATTTTAGGAAAAAATAGCACTTCCCACTGAAGAATACTAATTATCATTGCTACATTTATCACTTCAACCCATCTGCCCCAAATCTCCCTTTCCCAAACTTTAACAAATGATACCTCATTAATTTAATTTCAATTGCTCTTATCTGCTTAGTAGCTCAGGCTAGCAAGTATTCCCTTACTTGTTCCAACATAAATTTTGCCCTAAATTAGGTCATATCAAAAATTGCTCAATAGGACTTCATTTTAAAAATGGATGGATGAAGGACAGTTAGTAGAAACCCAGTATATTCCATATAAATGAGGATACATTAAAGCATTTTTGCATCATTTTATAGAAAAATTTGATCAGTTATATCCTTTTTTGTTCTCTATTTGTTGTTACCTAATGTGCAAGCTATAACATATAGAGAGGGTTGCATAAAACATATACAAATATGATAAATTTAGTAAATATAAACTGACCAGCTCTATAATCACTGTCCAGATAAAAATAAAACATCAACAAAATACTAGAGTTCATCAATGCTTATCATTTCATGGTGCATTCTCTCACTCTTCATTTTTATAATTAGTTTTATAATCTGCATATGTATTTCTCAGAAATAGCTTAAACTCTATATAAAGGGAATTATACTTCTGGTATTCCTGCTTCCATTGCTCAACAAGAAGTTTATAGTAAAGTCCTTAGAGTTTGTCATAGGTATATATTATTTATTTACCCAATTATACTACACTAGTGTCCAGAAACACCACAATTTATGTATCCAGTTGTTGTTGATGAACATTGGAATTATTCTAGTTTTTATGAATGGTGCTGTATTCTTGTATTTGTGTTTGTGATATTCCCAGAAGTAGAACTGTTGGTTCATAGAATATATATACTTTCAGCCATCCTAGATATTAACAGATAGCTTTTCAAACTTTATATGCAATTTATATGCTTATTAGATAACAGCAATTGAGAATTATGCACATCTTCAAAAAAAAAAAAACAACTGGGAAAAAAGGCTGTTTAACTATTGCTGATTTAGTGACTATTTATATGCATTATATAGTTATTGGTCTTCTACAGTTATTGGCCTCATTCTGTATAGTTTGAAATTATCCCCATATTTACCTACTACTAGCATTTCTTTCTTTTTCTTTTAAAAGATTTATTTATTTATGCATACAAGAACTGGAGTACAGGCCAGAATTTCAGGGGGTGAGAGGAATCACCAGAGACAGAGTGGGGAGCAAAACAGGCAGATTGACTGAAATACACTGCTGAGGGGAGCAGCGGGCGAGACAGGAGAGGTCTGCTGTGCCATGTGGGTAGCTCCCTGACCAGGGATCGAACTCGTGCTGCAGTAGTTGAGGATAGCTTCATAGTGTGGTGCTTAATCCCTTGTGCCACCAGGGAGGCCCTTCTAGCGTTTCTTATTTCAAGAATTCTATTCTAACTTGTTACCTCTTTTGGTACTTGCTATTTTTTAAGCTCCAAAAGAGGAGGGGTGTAGGTGGGAACAGAGCATGGAGGGACTGCACTATGGTGAGAACTATGGATGCCTTGATAGTTGTCGTGGTTAGTAACATACATCTGAAGAACTGTGTGAAATATAACCTCCAAATCATATGCGATATATGCCATGTTACCTCAACTAAAAAAAAACCCCAATTTCTAAAAATGTTTAAAATAAACTAGTTTACATAATTCACTAATGTGACATGTGAGTCAGTGATGGTGTGAGATGAACCAGGAATATAAACTCCTTCTTGAGAATTTCCTTAATAAGCTTGTCCTTGCTGAAACAGTAGCAATTTTCCTCTCAATCAGGGATCAATTATCTGCCCTTCTCTTTCTCTATTTGGTATTTTCTACTGTGCAAGCTATAACATATAGACAGGGTTGCATAAAACACACATATATAATAAATTTAGTCAATGTAACCTAAAAGCTACATATTACAAGTTTAACTAATGTAACCCATGGACATCCTGGACTATATATTACCTGATTATCTATTATCAGTAACACTTTATCCCCTTTCATTTCAGGTTTCCCTCTGGGCTCCACAGTGCAGTCTGAAACCAAGGGCATCTGGATGTGGTGTGTGCCCACCCCTCCAAGCCAAAGCACACCCTGGTCCTTCTGGACACTGAGGGCCTGGGGGATGTGGAAAAGGTAAGGCACAGAATCTTCTTTGCTCTCAATACCCTATTTATATTTCACTTTGTCACCTCAATTCAGTTTTATGACATGATATTTTGAACAATGAGGTTAAATTCTGTTTTGAATTTGTTTCCTTTAAAGATTAGTACTTTACTTATTAGGACTAGACCTTCTCATTTTTAACACTACATTGAATGATACTAGTCAAAAAGTGACCTGGTTGCTGAACTGAGGCTTTTGTGTTATGTTACTTAAGGAAGTACACTGTACTTAAGGAATTACAGTGTTAAGTACAGTGAAGGAAAGAAACACCCAGAGTCTAGTATTGGGAGAATAGAAATAAGGAGGTTATCAGTACTGGATACCATAGATATAAAAATGAAGAACAAAATGTAATGATTCAGGATATGGGAAACATCTGGAGGAAGCTAAACCTATGGGTCAATAGACATTTAAAAAAATTTTTTAAAGATTTATTTATTTTTATTTTTTAATTTAAATTTTATTTTTTATATTCAACATACAATTACAACCCCCTTATTTTGACCCCAAGCCCTCTTTTTCCCACCTCCCACCCACCATAGAATGTCTCTGGTTCATAGTTGTTTGTTGATTTTCATATTTTCTTTCTTATAGTTATTCTTTTTCCTGGTCCCTTATTTAAGTTTTCTAGATTCCTGCTATGAGTGAGACCATCCGGTATTTTCTTTTTCTTTCTGGCTTATTTCGCTGAGAATGATCCCTTCCAGCGCCATCCATGTTGCTGCAAATTGCATGTGTTTATCTTTTTTGAATGCTGAGTAATATTCCATGGTGTATATGTACCACATCTTCTTGATCCAGTCATCTATTTTGGGCATTTGGGTTGTTTCCAAAGCTTAGCTATTGTAAATAGTGCTGCTCTAAACATAGGGGTGAATGTTTCTGTGTCCTTTGGGTAAATAACTAGGAGTGGAATTGCTGGATCATATGGAAGCTCTATGTTTAGTAGGTCCAGAAATCTCCACACAGCTCTCCATAGTGGTTGGACCAGTTTGCACTCCCACCAACAGTGCAGGAGAGTTCCTTTTTCTCCACCACCTCGCCAAATTTGTTGTTGCTAGTTTTTTAATATGTGCCATTCTCACTGGTGTAAGATGGTATCTCATGGTAGTTTTGATTTGCATTTCCCTGATTACAAGTGATGTTGAACATTTTTTCATATGCCTGTTGGCCATTTGCATTTCCTCTTCAGAGAAGTTTCTTTTTATCTCTTCTGCCCATTTTTTGACTGGATTATTTTCTTTGTTGTTGTTGAGTCTCATCAGCTCTTTGCAGATTTTTGTGATCAGTCCTTTATCATTAGTGTGTGTGCAAAAATGTTAACCCAGTTGGTGGGGTTTCTCTTTGTTTTTGTTATTGTCTCTTTAGCTGTGCAGAAGCTCTTTAATTTGATGTACTCCCAGCTGTTTATCTTTGCCTTCACTATCACTGCTTTGGGTCATGTGTCTGTAAAGATGTCTTTGATGTGCATATCACGTAGTGTTTCGCCTATTCCTTCTATGTATTTTATGGTTTCAGGTCTTATGTCTAGTTCTTTAATCCATTTTGGTTTTTGTGCATGGTGTTAGGTAGTAGTCAAGCTTCATTCTGTTGCATGTAGCGACCCAGTTTCCCAGCACCATTTATTGAACAGACTTTCTTTGCTCCAATGCACATTCTTTGCTCCTTTGTCAAGATTAGTTGACCATAACTCTGTGGGTTTATTTCTGGATTTTCTATTCTATTCCATTGGTCTGTGTGTCTGTTCTTGTTCCAAACCATGCAGTTTTGATGATTATGGCTTTGTAGTATAGTTTGAAGAAGTCTGGGAGTGTGATGCATCCATTCCCTTCTTTTTTTTTTTTTCAGGAAAGCTTTGGCTATTCAAGGTTTTTGTTGATACCATTTGAATTTCATCAATAATTGTTCTATTTCTTCGAAGAATGACATTGACATTTTTATTGGAATAGCATTGAATCTGTGTATTGCTTTTGGTAGGATGGCCATTTTAATAATGTTTATTCTTCCAATCCATGAGCAAGGGATGTCTTTCCATTTCTTTGTGTCTTTTTCTATTTTCTTTTAAAAGTGTTTTATAATTTTCTTCGTATAGGTCCTTTACCTCTTTTGTTAGATTTATTCCCAAGTATTTGATTTTTTTTTTGTTTCGATAATTAAAGGGATGGTTTTTTTGATTTCTTCTTCTTCAGATTTATTGTGTATAGGAAGGCTACTGACTTTTGTGTGTTGATTTTGTATCCTGCCACTTTACTGAACTGAGTGATGAGTTGAATTAGTTTTTCTGTGGAGTTTTTGGGGTTCTCTATGTATATTATCATATCATCTGCAAATAGTGATAGTTTGACTTCTTCTTTTCCTATTTGGATTCCTTGTATGTCTTTCTCTTGTCTTATTGCTCTGGCTAGGACTTCCGGTATTATATTGAAAAGCAGTGGTGAGAGTGGACATCCTTGTCTTGTTCCAGATCTTAATGGAAATGCTTTCAGCTTTTCACCATTGAGAATGATACTGGCTGTTGGCTTGTCATATATGGCCTTTATGATGTTGAGGTATGTTCCTTGTATCCCGAGAATTTCAAGGGCTTTTATCATGAATGGGTGTTGCACTTTGTTGAAAGCTTTCTCGGCATCTATTGATATAATCATATTGTTTTTATATTTCTTTTTGTTGATATGTTGGATAACGTTGATTGATTTTCGGATGTTGAACCGTCCTTGTGTCCCTGGAATGAATCCTACTTGGTTGTGGTGATTATCTTATGGATACATTGTTGGATTCTGATAGCTAAAATTTTATTGAGGATTTTTGCATCAGTGTTCATTAGGGAGATTGGCCTGTAGTTTTCTTTTTTTGTGTTGTCCTTGTTCAGTTTTGGTATTAGTGTAATGTTGGCTTCGTAGAACGTGTTTGGTATTATCCCTTCCTTCTCAAATTTTTGGAAGAGTTTGTGAAGGATAGGCACTAATTCTTTTCTGAATGTTGGTAGAATTCATTTGTAAATCCATCAGGTCCTGGGCTTTTGTTTTTGGGGAGGTTTTTGATTACCATTTCAATTTCGCTGCTTGTAATTGGTCTGTTTAAGTGTTCTATTTCTTCTTTATCTAGCTTTGGGTGATAGAGTTGTAGGAATTTGTCCATCTCCTCTAGATTGTTGAACTTGTTTCCATATAACTGTTCATAGTAGTTACTGATTATTCTTTTGATTTCTGCTGTGTCCATTGTGATTTCTCCTCTTTCATTTATGATCCTGTTTATTTGTGCTTTCTCCTTTTTTCCCTTTGTGAGCCTGGCTAGGGTTTGTCTATTTTATTTATTTTTTTGAAGAACCAGCTCTTGGTTTCATTGATCTTTTGGATTGTTTTTTTAGTTTTGATCTCATTTATTTCTGCTTTGGTTTTTATTATTTCTTTTCTTCTACTGGTTTTGGTTTTTCTTTTTGTTGTTGTTGTTCTATTTCTATATCTCTGAGCTTCAAAATTAGGTTATTTCTTTGAATTCTTTCTTGTTTCTTGATGTGAGCCTCTATTGCTATATATTTTCCTCTTATTAGTGCTTTTGCTGCATCCCATACATTTAGGAAATTGGTGTCCTCCTTGTCATTCATTTCAAAGAATTTTTTAATTTCTTCTTTGATCTCCTCATTAGTCCAGTGGTCTTCCAGTTGTGTGGTCTTCAATCTCCATGAGGCAGGAGAGTTCTTTGCCTTCTTTTTATGTTTATTTGTAGTTTGATGCCTTCGTGGTTAGAAAAGATGGTTGGTATGATTTCAATCTTGGTGTATCTGTTGATGTTTGTCTTGTGTCCCAGTATGTGATCGATCCTGTAAGATGATGTTTGCACTTGAGAAAAATGTGTACTCAGATTTTTTTGGGGTTTAGTGTTCTATAGATGTCTGTTAAACCCAAGCACTCTAGATCCTTATTTAGAGTTTTAGTGTCTTTACTTATTTTTTGTCTCATTGATCTATCCATTGTTGATAGTGGTGTGTTGAAGTCTCCCACTACGTATGTGTTTTCTCTGATGTCTGTTTTCAAAGATGACAATAGTTGTCTGATACATTTTGATGCTCCTTTATTCGGTGAATATATGTTAGTGAGTGTTATTTCTTCTTGAAGTATTGTCCCCTTGATCATAATGTAGTGACCATTGGGGTCTCTTTTTACCTTTTTGATTTTGAAATCTGTTTTATCTGATATAAGTATAGCTGTTCCTGCTTTCCTTTTTGGTCCATTAGCTTGTAGGATTGTTTTCCATCCTTTAACTTTGAGGCTATTTTTATTTTTTGTAGCTAAATGTGTTTCCTGGAGACAAAAAAAGGTTGGGTTTTGTTTCTTAATCCAGTCTGCAACTCTGTGTCTTTCCATTGAAGAGTTTAGTCCATTTATATTTAGAGTTAATATTGATATGTTAGTATCTGTATTTGCCATTGTGTTTGTCTTTCCTTTGATTTGATTTGATTTTATTCTTTTAATAACTTTTTTTTTTGGCCTTCTTTCATTGTTATTTGTCCCTCTGAGGTTCTGGCTTTAGGACTCCTTGTAGTATTTTTTGGAGTGGGGGTTTAGTCGTAATGAAATTCCAGAGTTTTTATTTGTCTGGGAAGGTCCTTATTCTTTTTTCATAGAGGAAGGAGAGCTTTGCGGGATAGAGTATTTTTGGTTGGCATTTGTTTTCTTGGAGTCTATTGACTATGTCCCTCCACTCTCTCCTTGCCTGTAGTGTTTCTTTGTCGTGGAAGTTTGGTGTTCTTCTTGCTTCTTGTATATCAATTTTCAGCTCCTTCTTCACGTTGGGGAAGTTCTCTTCAATTATCTCCTTGAATATTTTCTCTGTTCCTACATATCTCTCCTCTCCTTCTGGGATTCCTATAACTCTTATATTTCCTTTCCTCATGGAGTCAGATAGTTCCCAAAGTCTTTCTTCGGTCTTTTTCCTTTGTACTTCTCTTTCCTTTTTTTGTTTGGTTCTTTTTACTTCTGTGTCTTCAAAGTACTTAAACGTTCTTCCATTTCATCTATTCTGCTTTCATTGCTTTTCCCAGAGTTTTTTAGCTCCTCCAATAATTCTTTGATCTCCTGCATTTCTTTTATTTCCCTCTTTAGGGACTCAATTTCATTCTTCTGATTGTTGATTATTTTTCCCTTATTATTGTTTTCCTTATGACTTCTGTCAGTTTTTTAATCATGGCAATTTTAAATTCTCTTTCTGGAAGGCTCAGAAGTTCTTCCAAGTTACTGTCATTGCAGTCTGGTGGGTGGTTTTCTTTTTGTGGTGTGCCTTTTTCCTGAGGAGTTGCTGGGTTGCGTGTAGTTTTTCTACTCCCTACTGCCTGTTTTCTAATTTGCTGTATGTCTTGGGACAGTGTGTTGCTGGTACGGGCCAGCATCTTTTTGGTTTGCTCTTTGTGGGGTTCAGGAACTGGCGGTCTAAATGAGTCAAATACTATTATGCCAGAAGTCTAATGAGGCAGTGGTACTTTGAGTATGTCAATTGTCACTGTCCCAGAATATTTCCTCCTTCTGTGTTTAATTACAAAGGTGTGTTTTGAAGTCCCACTAACTTCCCTGGAGGTGGGGCAGCTGGATTGCACTCTGGGTTCCAAATCACTGGATCCCTCTCTGGTTTCCAACTTCCTGTCAGGCTGGACCAGGCTTGTGGGGGCCTTCAGCTCACCTCTGACTGCACAGGGAACCTTTTCCCTCTGGTTCCACAGGGAGCCTTCTGCCAGTTTCAAGCAGTCTTTATTGAAGAAAGGTCCCTGTTCTAAAGTGGCTATGCAGAGACACACTCCCCTGCACACCCGGTCTGCCCTGGTGGTGGGTGCCCACTCCCCTCTGGGCTCAGACTGCTGGCCAGAAGGGGCCTGGTGTGGGTGAACTTCCCAGCTTACCTCTGGCTCCTCTGGGAGCCTTCTGCTGGTTTCAAGCAGTCTTTACTGAAGAACGGTCCCTATTCTAAAATGGCGATTCAGTGACAGGCACACTCTTCCACGCACCTGGTCTGCCCCGGCTGTGGGTGCCCGCTCCCCCTCTGGGCTCGGACTGCTGGTCAGAAGGGGCCTGGCTTGGGCGAACTTCCCACCTCACCACTGACTCCTCTGGGAACCTTCTGCCTGTTTCAAGCAATCGTTATTGAAGAAAGGTCCCTGTTCTATGGGGTGTTGGTGATTTTTTTTCCTGGTCGCTAGGTGGCACCAGAGATCTCTCCTAGTGTCCTTGGAGAGCTGGTTTTTTTTTTTACCCCGTGGGACAGGGGAACAGAGTGGGAGTGGTGGGGAAAGCCTCAACGGCTTTGGGGTGCTGTGTCTGCCTCGTGCCCCACCGTCTTGGGGATCCCACGCCCCAAATTTCGTGCCCCATGTCTCAGTTCCAAAGCCTGGACGCAGGCTGTAGCCCAGTTCAGTGTCCGCCCAAATGGCGCCTTTTGCACCTCACTCGCTCCCGTGTCCAGGCGCCTGGTTTCTGATTACTCAGTGAGGGACATTCACCTCAGTGAGGGCCTCCGCGCGTCTCCCCGTAAGCCTAGGTCGCAGGCGCGGGGACCTGGGCAGCCGTGATCCGCGTATCCTTTTCAAGCGCACCTCTTTTCTGCACAAGCATACTGGCTGGCCTGGGGCTGTGTGTAGGTCTCCAGGAGTCTCTGTTTTTCTCAATGGCACCTGGAGCCGTTCGCTCACCTCCGCGGCGAATCCTGCAGGGTTCTCCACAGCTCCAGTTCAAGGGGTGTTGTGGCTGAAATAGTTCCTTTCCACTCACAGTCCCGCTTGATGCGTAGTTTGTTCTTGTTGGTCGTCTCAGTTTGTTTTTTTTTCCTCCTTTCTGGTGGTCGGAGAGTGCCAACCCTGTGGGTGGGGGAGGGGAGCAGGGTTCTGCGCTTTCCTCCCTTCTAGTCCTCTTTTATGGCAACTTTCTCCTTCGGGTAGTTTGCTGTAGTTGCCCATTTATCTTCCGTGTCCCAGTTCTCACCGGGACCTGCTGCTTTTCCTCCCTATTAACTTTTTTTTAATGGGAGATCTTACTCGCAGCGTTTCCTCACCACCATGTTGATCTGCACCCCCAATAGACTGTTTTTAGTTAAGATGTGTGTAAGGGGTTTGGGAGTTGGGAATTAATGGGATTGAGAATAGGAACCATGAAAATAGGAGATCTTGAAATAGTCTATAAAAATAATCCCCAGAAAAGCTTCAGCTATGACAGGACTACTTATTAGGTTTTAGTACAATTCTCTGAGTTTTGAAGATGAATTCCTCACTGCTTATATAAAAACATGAATAGACCCATCAAAAATATGATAAATGGAATAATTGTGATGTTTTGTTTTTAGTCTGAGCTCCATACAATTTTTTTTTTTTCGTATTTATGTAAGTCAGATTTGGAATTGGAAGTAGCAACAGTGGCTCCTAGACTTCCATTTCTAACAAAAAAAGAGTGAGGATATAAATTTAGATATTCTGAATTTAAATATTTCAGCATAAAATACTCAATAATTACCTCAATATAAACTTACAATGATCTACTGATTCTGAAGACATTGTGGTTTCATAAACCTTCTTTGTATCTAATTGCATTTACCAATGTACCAAAACACATGGAATTGTTGTTAATAACATCAGAGCCATTGCTGTCCTTGCAACTTGCAGTGCATTTGAGAATTATCTGATTCTATGACAAGTCACACATAACAGTCCCAAATCCCACTACAGCATTTCATCTACTACCACACAAATAACCAACCACAGTCAAATAAAAACTTTGTAATACCTTATGTCTGCACTCCCACAATTCCAATTGTCTTTTATTGGTCCCTCTACCTCATGGTTCATTAATCTCCACAATTCTACATACTGTCAATGCTTAACCCATGCTGTTCCCAATGTAATGCTATCATAGTCTACTTAGACATGAACACTTCTTACTCTGGATTAACAGAATACATTTTCTAGTTTGTTGGAAGTCCCCTTTTGTCTTGAAAATGTGGTCATTATGGTTTCCTTTCCATACTGCCCTATATATCTGTTCTCCAGGAAGACACCTTCTTGAGGCAGGAATTTTATGTTCACATAAATAAATTCAGCATCTGATATTTTGTTGATATATAGTCAGAAGTGTTAACTTCATTTAATTGAAAAACTGTGTCCCAATAGAGCCAATGATTAAAAAAAATATTGCATAAGCATCATGCTTACTTCTATGTCTAGTCATTGTCTTAAATATCTGACACACACTAATAGTGTCATTCATTGCTGAAGTTAATTGCAAAAGTATCTCAGGCCATGAGAGGAAAAAATGTAAATTCCAAAATTGAGGTTTTCATTTAGGATTGATTTCAAAATTTATGATTTTTTACACCACTATTCAGCAACAATACAAATGATGTAGTAAGTGAGGAAATGATTGGTGAAAGAAGAGTAAGCTCTTACACCCCTTAATGTAATGACTTTCTAGGGTGACCCTAAGAATGACTCGTGGATCTTCACACTGGCTGTGCTTCTCAGCAGCATGTTTGTCTACAACAGCATTGGGACCATCAACCATCATGCCCTGGAGCAGCTGCAGTATCCTTCATGGAGCAAGACTACCTTGTATTATCAAGTGTGTGGAAATAGCAGTAACACTATTTTTTCTTTCCCGTAAGTCAGTTCTCCTGGAGAACTGAGAAAAGGGAGAGGAGGGCAAATAGAAATGTTTCTAAAAGTGGCTTGGGAGTGAGATCTGGAAGTTTTGTCGAAAGGCCCTTTTCTTTCCTTAGCTAAATTCCAGCTATGTGACTGAACTAGCAGACCTCATCAGGACAAAATCCTCTCCCAGCTCTGATGAAAAAAATGACTCAGCCGAGTTTGTGAGTTTCTTTCCAGACTTTGTTTGGGCTGTCCGTGATTTCACACTGGAGCTGGAGTTAGATGGTCACCCCATCACTGAAGATGAGTACCTGGAGAATGCCTTGAAGTTGATTAAAGGTATAGAGAATGTCCCGGTTGATGGAAGGTTCGGTGGAGGTAGGATGAACTATGCCGAGTCATTCAACAGTTGAGATGAATTCTTTACTTGACTTTGGATTGAAATTTATGATATTGGTTATTGGTATATGATTGGTGGGTATGGAGTCAATCATCCTGACTGGAAAAACAGCAGTGATCAGAGTTTAAGCCCAACAATGAAATTTAGAATCCATTATTGGACCAAATGATTTGAGAAAAATTGATACCTTGAAAGTTCATACTTATAATGAGTGCTCAAACTTTCTAAAGCCTACATATCTTTCTTACTTATTCAGTTTAAGTGTTCCTCCACTTCTATTTAGAGAATAAATGTCCATTATATTAGAAATAGGTAAATCCAAAAGCACAATGATATAAAATTACCAAACTTTTGAAATATATTTCATGCAGTTTATTTTATTAGCTTACATAGTTACATATAAAATAGTTTTATACACTTGAAGTTTCCCAAAAAGCATTGATCTAGCCCTCCAGTGAGACAGTCCAAACCTTTCCTTTTTGGTTTCTCATAACAACACTCTCTTTATTCTGTAGCTTCACACCTTGTGTAGTAACATTAATGTAAGTATTCATTACTAAGGTTATACGTAGCAGAGATGATACTATACGATACGTAAAATCAATATCCATTTTGATTTACTTAATCACTCATTCTTTCAACAAATATTTATTTGATAGTTGATACATATCCAGAATCCCTCTGGATGACATTATCAAGTTCAATATAATATGACATAGAGAACTGGTGAGGCCTCCAAATTGCAAGGCTTAACCTTAGTCTTTGGTGCTGTCTGCTAACAGAAATTCTATACCTATCCCTTGTTATTCAATGAGTATTTATTTGTACAGTTCTGATTTTATAATGGTTTTCTCTCCTGTTTATCAAATGTCCCTTACATGACATTTTCCCAGTTATATAGCACATACCTTAACGATGCCCATACTTTACTTTAGAAACAATATCTCAAGGCTAACAAGTATCAGAAAAATATTTCTGAAAACTTTTGCATTAAACCATCATTCAACAAACATGTGATAAAAACTCAATCACTGCATAGCATCAAGTACTAAAGAAAATGCTCATAAGTTTATTCAGTTGGGATGGAGACCTCCCTCCCAACTTCATTCTTGGTTCTGTATGAAGGAAAGATTCTCCATCCATTCTCTGGATGGATCCCTGGAATGAAAGTCTTCAGCCCCCAGCTTGAAAGCATCATTCACTGATTATTCTTTTTCTACTTATGAAGGTGAAATTCCCAAAATGCAAAATTCCAACCTGCCTAGAGAGTGTATCAGGAAGTTCTTTCCAAAACGGAAGTGCTTTGTCTTTGACCGACCTACAAGTGACAAAAAGCTGTTACACCACTTGGAGAAAGTGTTGGAAAATCAACTGGATTTGAATTTCCAAGAGCAATCCCGAAAATTCTGTTCCTATATCTTCACACATGCAGAAGCCAAGACCCTAAGGCAGGGGATCACTGTGACTGGAAATGGTGAGTCTATTGTCACAACATGTCTCTGTAGCTCAGTGTGTGTGATGAAACATTGCTCCTTAGGCTTGTTGGCACTTTTGAGTCTTGTTCTATGTAGAGTAAGGCAGATGTTAATGTTACACATAGAAATGCATGTTCCTTCATTAAAATATCTGTGGGAAAGTGTTTATTGAGCTCTCCTTTGTCTCATGAAACTAACACAGTAACCACATAAGCACTGGCTGCTGTTAAGAATAGAAATCTGCATGCAGATGAGTTGATGTGAAAGTGTTTATTGGTGAGGAGACACAAATGTTCTGTGAATTTACAGCAGTTAGGAAATAAATAAGTGGACATGAGGCTCTGAAAGCTCATTGAGTGTTTGAGAAACTGTTTAAATATGATCTTACCTCTTGAGCTGGATCATGGATAGGCCACCTGGGCAGAAACACCGTATCTTGTGTTCAGATGGACATGTGCCTGAGGGAGGAGTGTGGCACTGGCCTGAAATTCATAATGATTTTTTTTAATAAGGGTGCCCTTATTTTCATATGGAAAGAGTGCCAATAAATTATGTACTTCACTTAGCTGGAAAATAAGCTCTTTTTCATTTTATTTCTGTGGCTAAACTTTTCCTGAAAATCTTTGACTATGTAGGTTGATATAGGTTGATATCATTGACTTATGATTGGAAAATGATGAATTAGAAAACTGTAATGGAGAGAGTAAAAGATACAAAGTGACATCATAGGGTATTGATTCATTGAAGATAAAAGAAGAGAATACAATGATGAGGACAAGGTTGAAGTGAAGCAAAGATGAAAATGAAGTTGTTTCAATGAACTTTTTTTGATTTGGTCTCCAAATGTAGTAAATTCCTTTTATTCCATAAATATCATGACATTCAGGGTTGGGGACTCTAGTTGAGACCTACGTGGATGCCATCAACAGTGGAAATATACCTTGTTTGGAGAATGCAGTGACAACTCTGGCCCAGCTTAAGAACGCAGAGGCTGTACAGAAGGCAGCCGACCACTACAGACAGCAGATGGCCCAGAAAGTGCGGTTCCCCACAGACACACTCCAGGAGATGTTAGACTTGCATGCAGCTTGTGAGAAGGAGGCCATTGCAGTCTTCATGGAGCATTCCTTCAAGGATGACAAGCGGGAGTTCCAGAAAATGCTTATGGTAATAAATCTTAGCCTTCATTTGCCCTTTTTTTTTTGTTTCCAGAATGATGTCTAGATTCACCCTGCTCAGCCCTATGGTTCGTGTGCTCTCATTGAAGAACGAACTTGATACAATCCTTCCTTTTTCTAAAAGATTGTGTCTTTTTTTTCCTATTATAACAAAACTGGTTACCATGAGCTTAACATCAAAAAGATTGTATCAGCACTTCGCTCATGTAGAAGTAAAAGGCAAGTTTCAAATGGGGTTATTTACCATATGGAGGCCCTGGGAACCAACCCTCTTTTTTTAATCTACCAAGAGCACATGCCATCCTCCTTGTGTTTATAAATTTTACATGACTACCTTCTCTGCCCCAACCTACAGAAAATGCTTTTTAAGGATTTAAATGATTAGGTAATGACCATGTGGTACTCTCTTTCTCTTAAAATCCACTATCTTTACATATCCTACTAACAGGATTAATATTCACAGTCCCAGAGAACATGCAGGGTGTGCACATCAGAGAGGAGACTATTGGGGGTCAAATTAGTTCCTCTTAGCAAGGGCACCTTTACTCTCAA
Organism: Talpa occidentalis; assembly: GCF_014898055.3. Taxonomy (NCBI): domain Eukaryota; kingdom Metazoa; phylum Chordata; class Mammalia; order Eulipotyphla; family Talpidae; genus Talpa; species Talpa occidentalis. The sequence goes on from NW_023605305.1 coordinate 38,589,403, forward strand.
AGTTTGCTACTCACTTTCCCTCTGACCATTCGGCCAATCACAAATATCACTTCGTTCATATAGAAGAGGGGATTGAAATTATAACTAGACAAACAAGTTTTGTTCCTAATATTTATGCACACAAGCACTCACTGAAAGAACGTATGAGAGATTCAGAACTCTGTTCAGATACCACTTAACACACTAATGAGCAGTTGATATGCTATGTATATTATGTGTATCAAACCACTCCAAGTAGAGAAGAAAGTCTACTTCCCGTCATCCAATAACTTCCATTATTCATTGTTGATGGATGGAGCATTGTTAATTCCACAATCTAAAATGAGCCATTGATAATACTATATTGCATATTTAAAGTGCTGGGGGATAGATCATAAAAGATTTCAGTAAAAGGAAAAAATTCACAACTATGTAAGATGAAAAATGTTAACTAGAGTTATGTTGTGAACATCATGCAATGTTGGCAAATATCAAATTATTAAGTTGAAAAATGAAACTAATAAAATATTTTATATCAACTAAGAAAATAATTGGTATTGGCAGTTCATGACTTCCAACCCCATCATTTCAGAGACAATGACCTCAGCCCATAGGAAATGAGGGACTTTGAACAAGTTATGAAGAGAATTGATCAGACCCGGGGCTAATACGTCTCCTGACTCCTGGTCATTTCGTGTTTCATCCACTCTTAGGTCACAAGATTCCTTCTTCCAGAAGGATCCCTGATGGACGTTACCTCCTAACAACTTCTTTTTTTTTTTTGGATTTCTCCATTTTCCACTGGCAGGAAACCACAGAGAAAGAGAAGGAGAATTTCTTGCTGCAGAATGAAGATGCATCTCTCAAATATTGCCAGGCTGAGCTTAGGAAGATTTCAGAGTCCTTGAAGGAGAGCATTTCCAGAGGAAGATTCTCTGTGCCTGGAGGACACAGTCTCTACTTAGAAGCAAAGAACAAAATTGAGCAGGACTATGAGCTGGTGCCCAGGAAAGGAGTTAAGGTGAGGAAAAGCCAGAGCTGAGAAGAGCAAAATGGAGTGGTAGGGTCTAAGACTATAGCATTATTTGCATAGATAAAGGAAAATAGAGAGGTAGCTCATTGTAGCTTTTATATCCATATTATTTAGATTTTCTTCAATAAAATGCAAATATTTCTTCCCAAATACAAGATTTATTATCAGGAATCTAGATGAGAAAGACCATTCCTTTCACTTAGCAAACAGTGTAACTCTTTTTGAGCTGCATATGGAAAATATATAATGAAAGAAACAAAAAATGTTCTCAAGAAGTTTAGTCTTTCCAGAAAGGGACAAATACATAGTCCATAGTTGAGATAATGGTTATCACAAAGGTGTACACTGAGGGGATGATAATAGTGATTTTCGTGATGGTGACTGATGAATGACATATTTAGAGCACTCACTTCCTAAATCCAGATCTGGATTATCAGCTGAATCTTTTGATAATGTGAATTAGCTACTACTTCCAATGAACTAAGCATCCCATTACAAAATTCAGAAAAGGAATGCACTGAGAAGTTAATAGCTTGCCTGTAAATACACAGTCATCAAGTGGTGGAACTAATAGGGAAGCTCTAGTACCTGAAAGCCATTCAAATTTCAGAATGAACTTTAGGAAACTCCCCCGGAAGAAGAGGTAGGAGCTACATGTTTTAGTGTCAAAAAATGCTATCTCACAAAGAAAGCATGCACAAGCATCCCATCAGCAGGGAAAAAATGCACAGACACTACAAACAATTGACACGTTGTTTTTGTAGAACAGGATGTAAATATGGTTGTCTTTGACCTGGGAGAGGTGTGGGCGGCATGCTTGAAAGAAGAAATAAGGGGGTTGCAATTGCATGGGGAATATAAAAATAAAATTTAAAAAATAATGAAAAAAAAATAAATTGTGAGCTGCTCTAGCTGGTGTTTACTTTGTGGCAGTGAAAGAAAAGAACCAGTGTGGATCTTCAAATGGATGAAGAATTTACAGGATATTATTTATAGTTTCACTGAACAATACTTTCCCTAATAAGCGAACAGTCTGCCTGACTAAGCCTTTCTCTCTGTTATTTCCTCAGGCAAAGGAGGTCCTCCAGAGCTTCCTGAAGTCACAGGCACCAATAGAGGAATCCATCCTGCAGGCAGACAAAGCCCTAACTGATGGGGAGAAGGCCATAGCAGGTATGGGGCAGAGAGGGAAGGTCCTGCAGTGCACTGACACAGGTGAAAGCAAAACTTTCCTGAAACAACCAGCATCCTCTATTTCTATGGGGAAAATGATACCTGTGAAATAAACCAGATGTGTGTTGTTGCTCCTGCAACCAACAGTGCCTTCCCATCACATTCTGACACATTCTCCAAGTGTGACTACTAGGTGGTTTTAGAGATTTCCCTGATATTTTATAGACTATTAATATATATAGAATATATGGTAATATACTACGGAACTATTAAAGTCTATTAGCTCAGAAGGGTGCAGCTCTGCATTACTGTTATTTTCTTCCCCTGCAAAAACCATTGTGGAACAGCTGAGTGGGCCAAGAAGGAGGCAGCTGAGCAGGAACAGGAGCTCCTAAAAAAGAGAGAGAAGGAACAACAGGAAATAATAGAGGCTCAAGAGAAAACTTTCAAGGAAAACATTGAACAGCTGAAAGAGAAGATGGAGAGAGAAAAAGAAGAACAACTTAGAGAGCAGGAAAAGATGCTGGATCATAAGCTGAAGGTATGTCTTCATGGCCTGAGCAGTGACTGAGGGCATAACTATGATTCCTCAGTAGGAAGAGAACAAAAAATTGAACTAAAATCATGGCCTAGAAGTAAATCCAAGACACATTTATTACCTGAAATATCAAATAAACCTGGATCGTGTGAAGCCTTAAATGTATAAGATTCAACACCTCCAGTGGCATTTCATTTTGCAGAATACACAAAAACACATGTTGTTTAGATTATTATAAGATCAGATTCTGATCCCAAAGTCAATAGGACAGTAGTCTTAGAGCCCTTAATGATACATAAAACCACAAAGAAACATGAAATAGATCCATTTGGTCTTGAAAGTATCAGATTCATGGTTGATATAAAATAGGAGATGCTGAAAACACTAAAATTGGGTCAATTATATTCCAAATTGCCAAATTCATTTCCTAGAGATAAGAATCTATAGAATGTGCATGAATAAGCCAGGAGGGCATTCTTAGAAGCATTCTTTGTCTCCAACCTGGAATGCATTAACTGTGTTCTATAGAGAGCCAGCACTTCCCATTATTTGTTATGTCTGTTCTCATACCACCTCAGTGGAATCAAGAGATACTCAGAATTACATCTATATCCCCCTCCAAAGTGCACTCATAGGATTTGAACACATTGCTGGCATAGTGGTCAGGCCTGGCTCAGCCCCAACACATCCCACTGCAGTGATTGCTTTCAGGGGTCATAGGGAGATACAAACCATGGATACTTCCACTTTGCAGGTCCAAACATAGGGATATATTTTACAAACTCATCAAAAAGCACCTATGGTAGTCGGAAGTAGCAGGACATACTTAGCTGCTGAAATTGTTAAATAGAAAATACTGATAATTGGGTATTTTTAACAGGAGACTCTCTTCTTTTTTACAGATGCAAGAAGAACTACTTACTGAAGGATTCCAAAAGAAATATGAGGAGATGAAAAAAGAGGCAAATAATCTGAGAGAAGCTATTCAAGAAACTAGATCCAAAGGAATCCTTGATGGCCTCCTTGATGCTTGTAGTATATTGACTGCAGTAGTGCCCGGGCCTTTTAAGGTCATTGCTGCAGGCGTGTCTGCTTTGGGCACATTTATGAAATCTTGGTTGAAAAGAAAAAAGTTATTACCATAGTATATCAGGGGTTGACATCTTTAAAACAACATTCGTTTTGACTGAATTAATATAAGTTAATGGAAAACAAAATAGAATATAATGACTCAATAAGAGAAATGTTTCCCTCAAATGAAAAAGACAAATAATAAGATGAAGAAATCATCTGTAACCTACAGTATGGGCATGGAGATAATGTCTGTAAGCTATAATGAGATTATATCATCGGTGAGGAATTATTAGGAAAAAATTAAACTTTACAGATTATTAAAGATAGTCAAAGTAAAATTAGGAGTTGACTGTATCATCTGTCGAATATCACCTGGACAACTTTTCATAGTAGACCAGATTGGCACATTGGGAAACTGGCAGAGTCTCATATTTGCAGTAAGAGTGCAAATGGTAAAAATATGTATCTCAAAAATTGAAACGAAAACCTGTTGATTCAGCAAGTCTATATTGACCTTATAGATTTTATTTATCCAATTTGAAATAAGATAAATAGTAATGTATTTGTTGCAAGATTTTTGTAACTTTAAAAGATGAAACAACTTTAAAGTCCGTCTGTGAGATATTGGTAGGGTAACTCTCAGTACATACTTTAAAAAGAAGACTCTATAGTCACTAACATGAAAAAGTAAAGTTAAATTTTACTGATTTTAATTAATTTAAACACAAGTAGATGCAATTTCTAACATGTGACCAGAATCAATAATCATGGATGGGGAGTTCCCACAGCAGGAGGAATAGATGCTATGCTAGGAGTTCTGCTTAAGTCAGTTCCACAGAACACTCTAGTTACTACAGTAGGAAACAAAAAGTACAGATGAAAATCCTAATTTTAGCCTCTCAAAAAGCCTTGAAATTTTAGCCTCTCAAAAAGCCTAACCTATTTTCAGAATTAAGTCCTAAGATGTTGGCTGAAATGGTTCCCAAAGTCCAGCACCACAATTTCAAGATGGTAAATTTCCAGGAAAATTTTGTTGAAAGAAAACCCAACATGTAGGAATTCATTCCAGCTGTCTAGAGCTTAAAACTCTTGGGTTAGAATGAAATGCTTGTCATTCCATAAACTGAACCTATTCTCTTGACTCAGCCTGTGCACACAGGACCCAAATTTCCTTAAACAGTGGTCTTCCTCATTCCCTACCCTCTATTTCCTGCCCTGTTCCTCCTCACCATTTCCCAACTGCCTGAGATGGGATAAAGTGTCTTCCTGTACTAACTTTGAACTATGTTGGCTCTCCTATGGTGTCCTAACTAATTACGATTTAATATCCAATTTAAACATTTTTGTTTGGATGGTTCGAACTTAATTTTGATGACTTGTTGGCGTGAAATTGTTTTCAAAGTTGGACCTTTGGACTTTCTTAATCGCATGGACATTTGTCAGCAAAAGTGTCATGCTGCTGAGTGATTATCGACTGGGACATACAAAGAAGTACATCAGTATTAACATAACATAAGACAATGCTGGCAAAATTGTTGTCCTATCAATATGATATGCAGATGATGCTTTCATCATTAAAATTGTGAAATTGAGATGCCCTGTTTACAGCTATCTTCCTTACCTCATCATGAAAGGATATTGGATGGTTTTTGTTATCATTTATTTAACTGTTACTACCTGTCCAGCAAACAAGCACCATGTATTCCACAAGTATGTGTGAATAAATATATGGGCGACTACTGTTTGGACAGGGTCTCAAAGTACCATTTCCTTTTTATATTGGCTGCTCTCTGGGGTTCTCAAAATAAAGAACTCAACTTTATGAATTCATGAAGAAGAGACTCAGAGGTAGTAAGGGCATGAACGCCCTGCTGAATATGTCACCCTGTTTCTCTGAGAAACAGGTTTGGGTTCCTCAAGTTTCTTCTCCATGAAATTGCCTCGCCATGAACAACAGACCCTGGCTTATAGAACAATTATGGTGATTAAAATTATAAAGCAAATACTTCTATCACCCAAACCTCTATTCCCACCACAATACCTCTGTCTCACAAGGTTCTGCTGAAATAGAATACTCTTTTGATTTAAGTAACAATTTAAGAAAAAATTGTCTCCTATCAGATCTTAGAGGAAAAAACTTCATTCTTCACCTTGAATTTGACGTTAGTTGTGGCTTATATGGCCTTACTATATTGAAGCATATCCCTTGTATTCTCATCTTTTGAGATTTTTAAATCATAAATGGATGCTTAATCTTGCCAGAACTTTTCTTGCATCTATTGCTATGATCCACCATGAACATATATTGGAAATCCCCTGTAAGAACACCATATTTTCTATATCAAATACAATGCTGTAAGTAAAGAAGTTAGAGATAGTGATGAACATTGTAGTGTTCAGTTCACAGCTGGTTTCTTATCTCCATTTATACTGAAGGGTAAGAGTCAACTCACACTCACTTCTTATCTTGCATAACTATGTATTCCCTTTCAAGGTATAAATTTTTCCATCTGAAAGGGGAAAACGTAATAGGGAAAATTTATGTACATTAAAGTGAACTATAAATGTTTCCCAAAGTGTTCACTATACTAAACAGTTATTTGTTATTGATGTTTTACTGACATGCAAATTTTGAAAAAAAACCTCTATTTCACAATATATGAACTCAAAGATTTTCTCTTATTTGCCCTTACATTATACACAATCCACAAAAACAGATTCAGCTATGCCTGGAGACAACTTCTCGGTACCTTACACATAAACAATACACATCATTCAGGAACATAAGCAGCTGATTTCTTAGCATTAATCCTATTTCAAAGCAGCACTGCTCTACTTTTTCTTTCAGTTACACTAATAATAACCTTGAAAAGCTTCCAATTGGTCTGCAAAAATAAGCTAAAGCATTTTCATGAACTGTAGAGCTAACATGTTTTTAAAACGATGTGATGAATTTGAAGAAATTTGTTATAGAAAATGTGGGTAAGCTAGATGAAAATATCTCTTTAACTTCACTATGCACTTTTAAATATGTGATTACTAAATTAACAAATGAATCAAATGTTCACTTAGGCATTTATTCTAATACACTTCAAAAGTTTATATATTCAAATGATCAGAATGGAAGGTTTCTCTCATATACTAATCACTGTATGTTTAGTGACATCATCCCATTGAGCCTGTTCTCTGTGCCAAGCTCTGTTCTAGGTGCTGGGGAAGCATCTGTGGACACGGAGGTCCCTGCTCTCATATACATGAATTTCAGGTACTCATGAGGAAAAAATACAAAATATCAAGGTGATATAGTGGAGAATAACAGAGGTTTCCGGACAGACCTCAATGAGTAGATGCCATTTTGCTGAGATTATTTGGAAGAATTTCAAACTAATACAAAGTAGCATCAGCTTCAACAAAACCACTCATTACTATTTTTATTTCCTCCACGCCTTTCCCTCTCCAATTACGTAATAGTTAATTCCATATACTTTCATCCAAAGGTATCAGCATCATAAAGTTTCATCCAAAAATATTTCAGATGTCTTTAACAGTAAGAACTTGCCTCAAGTAAATAACCACAACATTATCAACTACAAAAACTAATTTCATAGAAACACCAAAAATCAAGATAGTGTTCAATTATCCCTCGCTGTCTCTTTTCCCTAAAAGAAAATGTTTAAGAGAAGTTTAGGTTTACAATAAAATAGAGAGGAAGGAAGGTAGAGAGATTCTCATAAAATCGCTGCTCTCAGACATGCATGGTCTTCCCTGTTTTTAACATTATTAACCAAAATAGTATCTTGTTTAAAAGAACTAGGCTGCACATCGTAATCACCCAAAGTCCACTGTTTACTTAAAGGTTTGCTTTTGATGTTACACATTCAGTGGGTTTGGTCAAATGTATGATAACATGTATTCTTCATCACAAAACCATAGAGAATATTTTTATTGGTTTCTTTCACTTATTAATATGTGTTTAAGCCTCCTTTATGTCTTTTCAAAGGTTGATAGCTCATTACTCTTTAGCACTGAATATTCTTCCAATGTTAGGATCTAGCAAAGTTGATCTATTCATTCATCTACCAAAGAATGTCTTGGTTGCATTCAAGTTTTGTCAGCTATGAAGAAAATGAGTTTTGTATTTTATATTATTTGCCAAAAGGAGCAAATATGGACCCTCTGTGGAGCTCTATGGATGCTCATTTCAGGAAAATAAGCCAGTCTAATGGGAAGAAGCTGTTAAAAATTACTTGAACATGTATCATGTTTGTTCACTATATACTGATTTTATTGCATGGGCCGTACAAGAACTGTATCAGGTAACTTCTGGTGCTTGCTGAGAAGACAGGGCTTGGGGTATTTTTAAACATTAGCCCAAGTGATTCTCATGAATCACAATAAAACTATTTCATTCTACTTGTTTATTTGGATTGGGCATTTCAGTGTGTTTTCAAAATGTGTTTAAAATGTTCTATTCATTCCTAAAGCTTTTTAAATGCTTAGTCTATGCATCTTTGGATGCAACCAAAATTCTACAATTCTTCTTACACATAACACACAGGCGAGGGTTCACATTTAATTCCAAACAACTCTGCTACCACTAACTATTGGAAAAGAAATAAAATTATACAAATAAATTCTGATAAACAAATGAATGCCACTTTCTGATGAAAAGATTTGCATACGTTATTACTACTTAGATACTTGCAGCTCATTAAACACATTGATAAACTTTAATATATTGTTAAATTTGCTCATTTATTAAAGTGGTGCAGTAAACAGGAAATTTTTTTTGATTATTTAGATCCAGTCTGATAGCAATCTGTACAGTAATAATTAGGCAGGATTTATTTCTTTACCTATAATACTAGGTATGAAAATGGAGGCTTATTGGGCCTCCCTGTCGGCACAAGGGTTAAGACTCAACCTAAGAAGCTGTCCGCAGCTTCCACAGCACAGTTCGATCCCGGCTGCCCAGGGAGCAACCCACATCGCACAGCAGACCTCTCCTGACTCGCCCGCTGCTCCCCTCAGCAGTGTACTTCTGTCAGTCTGCCTGTTCTGTTCCCCACTCTGGTGACCCCTCTCATCCCCCGCATCTTGACCTGTACTCCAGCTCTTGTATGCATAAATAAATATATCTTTAAAAAAAGAAAGAAAGAAAGAAAATGGAGGCTTACAGATATACATTCCAAGGTCAAAGCTGTGAAAAACAATAAACATGTTGAACGCTTGGGGTTGAATCTTGGCAGTCTGACTCCAGAATGTGATATCCCAGGGTGGCTCTGGGTTCCTTTAACCTGACCCATCCTTGCCCACCTCCAGAGGGAAATCAGTCAGTGAGTCCCCCACAGTGCTTATTTGGAAACAAAACAACAGAAGAAACAGACAGGCAGGGCGTGATCATGAAGACAGCATGTGCTCCTCCCTCTTTCCTCTTCCCACTGTCCTAGCTGACCTCTGAAAACCTCCTTCTAGCTCCCCTGGAAAAGGAAAGAGTGGGGAACGCCAGGCTTATGGGTTCTGTCATTTACTGTTTCACCCACACGCAGGTAAACTCTCTAGAGTCCTGACCTCGTTTAAATGGGTTCCGAATGTTGATTTCCACTTCCTCCACCATGTGGTCTCTCAGTCACCAAGCTGGTCCTCTCCTGCCTGCTCATCCTCCTCATGGCAAGTGTCCTCCACCTGCTTGCAACAGGGGAAAGTGTCACCGCTTTAGTCCAAAGCCAATTCTTCACCCTATTTTAGAAATCACCCTCCCTGCCTTCAGGGACACCCAATTTTTCATCAATATTGTATATGATTTACCACATATCAGCAATATTTTAGTAACACCATAAACATTATGAGATACGTGATCCTCTTAATGACTGTAACAGCAACAGTATTACTTTCTTTTTTTTTTTAATATTTATTTATACAAGCACTGAGTACAGTCAGAAGCATGGGAGGGTGAGAAAATTCACCAGAGCCAGAGCGGGGAGCAGAGCAGGCAGAAGGACAGTATTACTTTCAATGTTCCCACTCACAGAAGAAAAAAATGGAGACACAGAGAAAATACTAATCTTTCCAGAGGTCACAAAACTAGGAGAGAATGGGAACATGTGAACGCTGCTTAGTAATGTATCTGAGGAAGCAAATGCACAGCCGAAATACTGGGACTGCTCGCTGTCTGTTGCTTTCATGAAATATCACATCATTTAAAAAAAAATTAACTAATATATTTATTTTTAATCAAGGCAACACAGGGGTATTCCCACCAGGTATTCCCACCTCAGTGCACCCACCACCAAGTCACCTGCACTCCACCACCAAAGGCCATAAGCCTCCCTCTCTCCATGTTCTTTCCCCCCACCCCCCGCCACTCTCCTTCCTGTTATTTCAGTTATCAAAGGTTAGTTCTGTAATCAGTGTTTTTTTTAAAATTTATTTATCTATGCATATAAGAGCTGGAGTACAGGCCAGAGATGCGGGGGGTAAGAAGATCCACCAGAGTCAGAGTGGGGAACAGAACAGGCAGAATGACTGAAATACACTGCTCATGGGAGCAGCGGGCGTGTCAGGAGAGGTCTGCTTCGCCATGTGGGTTTCTCTGTGGCCGGCTGGGGATCAAACTCCTGCCACAAAGGCTTTGTAGTGCTTCATGGACTGCTTCGTAGTGTGGTGCTTAACCCCTTGTGCCACCAGGGAGGCCCTGTAATCAGTTTTTAAAGGGTAGATTTTCAGCTTGTCTTTATTGGAATATTAATTTATTTACTTTTTATTCCACATATAAGTGAAACCAACTAGTAATAATCTTTCTCTGATTTCCAGAGGGAAATCAGTCAGTGAGTCCCGCCACAGTGCTTATTTGGAAACAAAACAACAGAAGAAACAGACGGGCAGGGCGTGATCATGAAGACAGTATGCTTACTATTATCCTTTCAAGTTCAATCCATGTGGCTGCCAATGGCATGAGTTTTTCCTTTTCTTTTACTTTATTTTATGTATATTTTACATCATTCTTCCTTTTTGTACAATGTATTCTTTCTCAGGTGGTGTCCCTGTCAAATTCCAACCACCAGTTTACCTGTGCACTATCACCACAGTCCCTGACTCTTCCCTCCCCTGTTTTAATCCCTCTCCCTCCCCCTCCCCTGCAGAAGGTTTCTTCTTTATAGTTGCCTGTTAATTTTGTTCTTTTAATTTATTATAATTATTATTTTCCTGATCCCTTATTTGGTTCCCCTACATTCCTCCTATAAGTGAGGCCATCCGATATTTTTCTCTTTCTTTCTGTTTTAGTTCACTGAGCATAATCCCTTACAGCTCCATCCATGTTGCTGAATGGCATGAGTTTATCTTTTTTTTGATTGCTGAGTAATATTCCATTGTGTATAATTACCACATCTTCACAATCCAGTCACCTATTTTTGCATATTTCTGATATGCACAGGGCTTGTGTCACCATTAGCTCTGACCTTCAGCGCTATTATTTTTTTGCAGTTGTTCCTCTGCATTACAGTTCACTGTGGCATCTGGATCCATCATGACAGTCCCTATCTGTCTAGTGGAAAAATGAGGAAAAGATGAGGGTAAATCAAGAAGCACTGAGGATTTTGGAGATCTCAGATCCCGTGGTGGTGGTGGTCATTGCTGGGCTGTATCACACAGGAATTCCTACCTAATGAGCCGCCTGTAGGACAAAACATGGTGAGTGCTGTTTTGAGGCAGGTGACACCTGCTGGTTCAACAGTGAGGACAGAGGCTGATGGCATCTCCTTTAGGATCATTTAAGGAGAAGTCTAGCATTTTCCACTAAAGAACACTATCATTGCTACATTTATCACCTCAACCCCACCTGCCCCAAATCTCCCTTTCTGGCCCACTAATAAAAGAATTCCCCAATTTTATCAAAGGATACCTCATTAATCTTATTTGCTCTTATCTGCTCAGTAGCTCAGTTCCAGCAAGTATTCCCTTACTTGTTCCAGCATCAATTTGCCCTAAATTAGGGTCATTTCAAAAAACATACAAATATTGCTGAATAGGCCCTGTTTAAAAAAAAAAATGGGTAGATGAAGAACAGATAGTAGAAATCCAGTATATTCCATATAAGTGATACTACCTAAAGCTTTTTTTCACATTTCATAGCAAAATATGATCAATTATACCCCCTTTTTTTCTCTATTTGGCATTTTCTAATGTGAAAACTATAATATATTCAGGGGTTGGCATAAAACCTATATATATAATGAATTTAATATAAACTTACAAGCTCTGTAATCACGGTCCACATGTAGAAATAAAAAAAAACAACATATAAAAGCCAATTTCCCTCTCCTACTAGAGTTCACCAATGTTTGTTATTTTCATGGTACGTTCTTTCACTTTTCATTTTTAAATTAGTTTTATAATCAGCATATGCATTTTAAAAAATAGCTTAAACTTCATAGAAAGGGAATTATATTTCTGGTATTCCTGCTTCTATCACTCCACAAGACGTATATAGTAAAGTCCTTAGAGGTTTTTTTTTTTTTTTTTTTTTTTTTTTTTTGTGGGACCCTCGCCTGCGTCTGGGGATCGAACCGGCACTGCAGAGGCTGCGGACAGCCTCGCAGCCCAGTGCTCAACCACTGCGCCATCAGAGGAGGCCCCCTTAGAGTTTGTTGTACATATATGTTATTTATTTATATTTACCACACTATCCTATACTATACTACTGTCCCAAAGGACCACAATTGATGTATCCATTTGTTGTTGATGAACACTGGTATTATTTCTAGTTTTATGAATGGTGCTGAATTCTTTTATTTAGATTCCTTGTGTTTGTGCTATTCCCAGAAGTAGAACTGTTTGTCCAAAGAATATATATATATATATATATATATATATACTGTCAGCTACTCTAGATATTAACAGATAGCTTTTCAAACTTACATGCAATTTATATGATTATTAGATAATAGCCATTGAGAATTATCCACACTGTCAAAAAATGGTAAAATTACTAAGTACTGTTGATTTAGTGACTATTTACATGCATTATGTAGTTATTGGCCCCACTCTGTATAGTTTGAAATTTCCCCCATATTTACTTACTATTTGCATTTCTTATTTCACGAATTCTATTCTAACTTGTTGCCTCTTTTGGTATTTCCTATTTTTTAAGCTCCAAAAGAGGAGGGATGGGGTAGGGCCCAGAGCATGGAAGGCCTGAACTATGGTGAGAACTATGGATGCCTTGATAGTGGGTGTGGTTGGTAATGTACACCTGAAGAGCTGGGTGAACCTATAACCTCTGAATCATATATGCTGTTATATACCATGTTACCGCAATAAAAATAAAACAATGTCTAAACACTTTTAAAAGAAACTAGGTTCACATAATTCAGTAATTGACATAGTTTGAGTCCATAATAGTGTGAGATGAACCAGGAATACAAAGTCCTTCTTGAGAATTTTTTTTAGTGTAAAGTTGGATTGACTGTCCTTGCTGAAATAGTAGCAGTTTCCTCTCAAACAGGGACCAATTATATGCCCTCTCTTGGTATTTTTTACTATGTGCAAGCTATACCACCACATAGACAGGATTGCATAAAACATACATATATGACAAATTTAGTCAATATAAACTGTTAAGTTACAGACAACAAGTTTAACCAATGTAACCCATGGACATCCTGGACTGTCTATTATCTTATTATATATTACCAATAACATGTTGTCTCCTTCCATTTCAGGTTTCCCTCTGGGCTCACAGTGCAGTCTGAAACCAAGGCATCTGGATGTGGTGTGTGCCCCACCTCTCCAAGCCAAAGCACACCCTGGTCCTTCTGGACACTGAGGGCCTGCGGGATGTGGAAAAGGTAAGGAAGACCATCTCCTTTGCACTCCATACCCTATTTATATTTCACTTTGTCACCTCAATTCATTTTTATGACATATTACTTTGAACAATGTGGTTGCATTCTGTTTCTTGAATTCATTTCCTTTAAAGATCAGTGCTTACTAGGAATAGACCTTCTCATTTCTAATACTGCATTGAATGATACTAGTCAAAAACTTGCATGATTGCTGAATTGAGGTTTTGCATTAAGTACTATAGATATTACAGTGAAGGAAGGAAACGCCCAGAGTCTAGTTAGGGAGATAAGAAATAAGCAGGTTATCAGTACAGGGCACTATATATATATATAAAGTATGAAGTGAACGGTGTTATTCATGATAAAAAACATATGGAGGAAGCTATACACTATGGGATGAATAAACTGTTCTAGTTAATGTGTGTGGGGGTAGTGGGCTGGGGAATTACTGGAGTTGAGAGTAGGAACCGCGAAAATAGGAGTTCAGTGAAACAGTTTATAAAAATAATCCCCAGAAAAGCTTCAATTATGCCAGGACTACTTATTAATTTTTAGTACAATTCTCTGAGTTATGAAGATGAATTCTTCCTAATTATGTATAAGCATGAATAGATCCACCAAAAATATGCTAAGTGGAATAATTTTGATGTTATGTTTTTTTAGTCTAAGTCAGTCTGAATCGGAAGTAGCAGCAATGGTTCCTGGACTTCAATTACTACCAAAAGAGGGAGGGTATGAATTTAGAAATTCTGTATTTAAATATTTCGGCATAAAATACTCATAATCACCTCAATGTAACTCACAATGATCTACTGATTCTGAAGAGATTCTGCCTTTCATAAACCCCTATTGGAATGACTGTTATCAAAAAGACAAAGGACAAATATTGATGAGAATGTGGAGTATGCAACAGAATAACAGTGCATGTGTCTGGGCTATAAAATAAAGGATTAGACACACTTACTGGTCTATATATTGTTGTAGGAACAAATAAAATCAACAAGTAAATTGTTTTAAATGAGTATCTGTGGTAACTAAACCCAGTCCCTCACAAAAGTACCCAGGAGAGACAGACTGTTGAATTTTCTCAACCTACAATTGAAGACACTGTGTGCTGTTACCATAATCACCTTCCTGCTGCTGCTGCTGCTGCTGCTGCTGCTGCTTTTCACCCCATACCCTTAAATCACTATGGGTCCTTGTCCTACGAATCTACAAAAGGGAATTCAGGGAAAAACTCTCAGAAAAATAAGCAAAGTCAAGGAAATCTTTACTTAGAAAGTAAAGAAACGTTTACTTAGAGGAAAAAGAACAAGGGTGAAGAATCTAAGGCGGGAGCAAAAGATGCTTCTGAGGGCCCAGGTCTAGGGGATATTTTAAATTTTCTCCTCTATTCTAAAATCTCATCATCCTCAGCATCCTACTAAGTGATGGGCTTTCTCTCCCAGTGTCTATTCTCTGGGCAGATGAGCCCATTTTCCCAGTTCTTCTCTTAGAGTTTCTCCTTTAACCTCTCTGTCCAAAGTCTTATTCTCTCAAGATTTACTGTCCCTTTTTATTTAGTCCTCTGGAATTTCTCACCCCATCTCTAAGTATGTTTTGGTAGGAACCTCTTAGAATTTATTACCTTATCTCAGAAGCCTCTTTTACTCTCTTGATGTCCCTGCCTGTTCTGTCCCCGAAGCTGCCTACTTAACCCTAACTAGCCCTAGGACTCACCATTACACTCATGCCTGCTTCTCTGTATTTATCCTGGAGTCAAAGAAGCTAAGTCACATGTAAAGGAGGAAAACCCTGGAATTCAAAACCAAGTGTGGTGGAACCTCATTTTTTCTCCCTCGTTATCACATGCCCCGCCTGGAAAAAAAAAACAAAAAACTGAAAATAAACTGTCACTACCTAGAAAAAAGCACCTCCTTCCTTCTGGTTTCATTCTCTGAAAGCAGAATTAATGTTAATATTCATTAACAGTGCTAAACAGTCTAACATCTTGTTTGATCTTCAACTTAAAAAGAGAATCACTGCCTGAGTCCAAGGAAGGAGGAGAGGACCAGGGCAGCAAGGATAGCCGAGAAGTTGCTCCCTGGCTACAGCACCCACTCCCGGTAAGTTCTCCCCTGAACTTGGTCTTGTATATTTATTTTAACAACAAAGCAAATTCCCAAGTGCAAGGCCCACTCCAAAGGCAGCCAGAGGCAGCATAAGAGTCCAGACGTAGTGAGGGTGGGAGTGGGGTGTGGGAGTGGGGTGAAGTCAGGGTGGAGGGGTGAGGAGAGAGCAGCGGGGTGAGTAGGGGTGGAGGAACGGGGGTGGGGGTTGTTCCATTAGCTCAGTCTCTCCTTTTGGACTTGAAGCAGCTGTGAGGTGAAGGTGTCCTCACCCTGTCCTCAGGTGCCCTCCTTCTCCAGGATCCCATCCAGGCTGCCTCAGAGAGCCCTGCTTGGGAGGAGTGGATCCCTCAGAACCCCTCTCTGTGGAAACAGTGCTCGACCCATTTCTTAGTCCCACCCCCTCACAGTGGCACTGTGTGGGACTCCTGCTCCTCCATCTCCATCTGCCCCACCTCAGACATTACCCGATTAAGCCCTTCCCCCGCCTCAGTCCAACCTCCAGCACCACCCCAGTCAGGCATCAGAGAATGCTGTTGAACAGTCCTTAGAGAAACAGTGAGAAAAAAAGCTTCTTCATTTACAATTGGAATCCTTACATGGTTGACTACAGATTATTTTTGTATTAGCAACATTTAATATTCCAAAGATACTACCTGACGGTGTTATATGGAATAATTCAACCTCACACTCACTAGTCCACTGTGAAAAATACCTGTAAGGTCTAATCATGTTTGTCTATCACTCGCTGTGTATACTGCAAGGTCCACACAAGAGCTGTTTCAGAACAGCCCGATACTTGCTGAGAAGACATGTTTTCGGGTATTTCTTTTTATCTGTCACTCCAGATGACTCTCATAAACAGAAAATTTTGGAAATTATCCAACATGTGGCTCCATCTTATACAAGTGTTTCATAGGACTTTATTTGGAGTTTATAGCTGTGGGTGTTGTGTCTAAGTGGGTGCAGTGTCAGGGGTCCAGATCAGCTCGGGTGGATTGTGGGAGAATCCAGAGACTGAGAGCTTAGAAATAAAGCAAAGTCTTATTCCAAGGGAGGGAAAGG
The DNA here is from genome assembly GCF_014898055.3 of Talpa occidentalis. Classification (NCBI taxonomy): domain Eukaryota; kingdom Metazoa; phylum Chordata; class Mammalia; order Eulipotyphla; family Talpidae; genus Talpa; species Talpa occidentalis. The sequence goes on from NW_023605305.1 coordinate 38,606,218, forward strand.
CAGAATTAAGTGACTGTCTGCAGAAGTGAGCAGCTGGAACCTAACCTTTACATTTGAGTTTCCTTTCTCTTGGTTTCTTTATGCTCACTTAGCAAGAGCTGGGCTGGCAAATGCTGAGTACCTAAACTTTTTGTTAAAACTGTGACACAAGAAATAGCACAGGTAATTAGGGTGTTTATGGTGCCAATGAGGCAGATTTCTCACAAGAAATGCTGCTGGTGTCTGGGGTACCAATAAGGGCAACTAGCTCAAGGACCCAGTTTACTTTAATTTAAACCTATCATCATCAGTATACTTGCTGTAAACACAATTATTCCTTCCAACACTTTATTTTAAATTAATTTTAAAATTGTGGTAATATTAGGATTTCCCACCATGAGTTATCACCACCATACTGCCCCCACAACCAAATCACCAGGACGACGAAGTCCACGCCCATAGTTCGCTGTGCTTCCTCCTTCCCTCTCTGTTCTTATGCCTCCCCCTCTGCTTTTGCAAAACTTTTAAAATATTCAATCTAAGAGGGCCTCCCTGGTGGCGCAGCGTTGGAGTGCTGGGTTGCGAAGCTGCCCACGGCCTCTGCAGCGCTGGTTTGATCCCCAGCTATTCCCCGGCCACCGGGTGAGGGTCCCACATGGCGCGCAGACCTCTCCTGCCGCCCGCTGCTCCCCTCAGCAGTGTACTTCGGTCCTTCTGCCTGCTCTGCTCCCTGCTCTGGCTCTGGTGAATTCTCTCACCCTCCCGCGCTTCTGACTGTACCCGGTGCTTGTATAAATAAATAAATAAATAAATAAATAAATAAATAAATAAATAAATAAATCTAAAAAAAAAATTCAATCTAAGAAATAAAGTCTATCATTCCTCCTGCATATAGCAAACACAAACAGACTTTTTCCATTCTTCTCACAATAACAATAGAAAATAGAGGTTTTTTACAGAAAACCTGTTAAACAAGTTGATGGTATTTTCTGACAAAACAGTTTTGGGTATTTTATATTTCCTGGCAATTAGCAGCTCACTAATGTAACCATATAGTTTTACATATTTCCTAACATACTCATTGTCGAAATAGTACATTAATACTGGATTAAAAAATATTTAGTGCCTGTCTGTAAATAACCTGTATAATAATGATTCAGGCAGGAATTATTGTTCTTCCTATAACACTGATGACAATCGAAGACTAATAGACGTGCTCCTTTATCAAGGTCTCACAGACAAGAAGTGATCTGAACTCTGGGGATTGATCCCTGACAGCCTGGCTCCAGCATTTGTGCTCTGACACCCCAGGACTCTGCTTCCTCTGGCCTGACTCACTCTCCCTCTAATGCACCCTCAGCTGTCACTGCTGGTTCTCTCCTGCCTGCTCCTCCTCCTCATGACAGGTGTCCTCCCCTACTTGCTGCCAGGAGAGAGGTGCCACTGTTTTAGTCCAAAGCCAATCCTTCATCTTCATTTAGAGATTCCGCCCTACTCAACTTTTTATCATTACTTGGTAGCATTTACTTTGTACCAGCAATATTTGAAGAGCATTATAAAAATTATGAGATATTTGTCCACTAATTACCTTAATTATCCTCCCCAGGGGATTATGAATAGAAAGTGCAGTTTTCCAAAGAGTAGCTGAGGCACAGTGACATTAATAATCTTTCCAGTGGTCACACAGCTAGGAAAATATGGGGACAGGTGAATGTTATTTAGAATTTTCTTTGAGAACATGAAGTATTTGTCAAAGCTCTTTTCAGCTTTGTCCTGATTCATGTGATGTCCAATCACTGTGATGAAAAGTTAAACTAGAACGTTGCCCAGATGTAGGACTGTGACAGAGCTGGGAAGCTCCTAAATCGCCTTGACCACAACCTCTCTGCCCTGTCACCCCATAAGTAAGAAATTTCAATCTGGCTACATAAATTAATTCCTGTACCCACTACAATTCCTACCCAGAGTCCTGGATAAGGTTGCACTTTAAGTGTGTTTCATCATAATTCCTGCACCCATAATGTTCCAGGTATTATGGTGATGTGTTTTGAGAGAGTTCCATGCTTTCTCTATTCTTTTGCTCAGGGTCACTCTTCTTCCAGCCTGTTCCTGCTGCCACCAATTCACCAACCTGTCCTCATCACCTTTGCTGATACATTTATTTTCTCATTCTAGGAAAGGCCTTCCATGACACACCCCATATCTCTTCAACCACCTATGCCTAGTACCTCATTGTTTTCAATCTTCCTATGCCTATTACCTCATTATTTTCCTTGAGCATATACTGTATATACATGTGTGTTTTGTAATTTTGCTTCTTTGTTACTTGTCTATCTCTCCATCCCTCCAAACACACTAGAATTCAGCTCCGTGAACAAGTCTCACAGTAGGTACTCGAAAAATATTTCTGCATTAATGTGATATTGATTCTGGACACTCCTTATCTCTAGCTCCCTTTCTTTCTTCATTAGTCCCCAAATGTTAGTGTTTTACATCTTCATCATAAGTGCTCAGTTTTTATATTTTCATTCCATTCACTTTATAGATCAAGTTTAAGGATTCATCAGTAATATAAGGTTCATTAGGCCACTGCACCAATGTTGATGCAAGAGGCTATATGATGGTCTTTAGAAATACACAAAATGTCGAAAGTTGAGATATAGATTCCAAAGCAGAAGGCTGATATGTACATGGCTTGTGAAACCGTGAGTTCTGACCTGCAGTGCTCTTATTTTTTGGAGTTCGTCATCTGGGTTACAGCTCACCATGGCCTCTGGATCCATCATGACAGCCCCCATCTGTCTAGTGGAAAATAGGAAAAAGCAGTTCACAGTAAATCCAGAAGCACTGAGGATTCTGGAGAAGATCTCGGAGCCCGTGGTGGTGGTGGCCATTGCAGGGCTGTATCGCACAGGAAAGTCCTACCTAATGAACCGCCTGGCAGGACAGAACCGTGGTGAGTGCTGTTCCGGGGCAGGGGACACATGCTGGTTCAGCAGTGAGGACAGAGGCTGATGTGGCACCTCCTTTAGGGTCATTTGAGAAAAAGTCTAGCACTTCCCACTGGAGAACACTAATTATCATTGCTACGTTTGTCACTTCAACTCCATCTACCCTAAATCTCCTTTTCCCAAACTTTAACAAAGGATACTTCATTAATTATATTTCCATGACTTATTTCTGCTCAGTAGGGCAGGCCCAGCAAGTATTTCTCTACTTGTTCCAACATCAGTTTTGTTCTAATTAGGGTCATATCAAGTAACACAAAAATATTCTCATAGGACTTCATTTTAAAAATGGATGGTTAAAGAGCAGTCAGTAGAAACCAGCATATTCCATATAACTGAGGCTATGTTAAAGCATTTTTGCATCATTTTATAGGAAAATTTGATCAGTTATATCCCCTTTTGTTCTCTATTTGGTGTTACCTAAGTGCAAGCTATAACATCGAGAGGGTTGCAAAATCACTGTCCATATGTAAAAATAAAACATCAACAAAATACTAGAGTTCATCAATGTTGATGTTTTCATGGTGCATTCTCTCACTCTTCATTTCTATAATTAGTTTTATAATCTGCACATGTATGTCTCAGAAATAGCTTAAACTCTATATAAAGGGAATTATATTTCTGCTATTCTTACTTCCATTGCTCAACAAGAGGTTTATAGTAAAGTCCTTAGACTTTGTCATAGGCATATGTTATTTATTTTTACCACATTATGCTATACTAGTGTCCAATAATAGCACAATTGATGTATCATTTGTTCTCGATGAACACAGTATTATTTCTAGTTTTTATGTATGGTGCTGCATTCTTGTATTTAGATCTTTTGTGTTTCTTTTATTCCCAGAAGTAGAACTGTTGCTTCATAGAATAGATATACTTTCAGCCATTCTAGATATTAGCAGATAGCTTTTCAAACTTTATCTGCAATTTAAATGCGTATTAGATATCAGCAATTGATATTATACACATTCTCAAAAAATAAAACTGGGAAAAAAGGCTGTTGAACTATTGCTGATTTAGTGACTATTTTTACGGAATATATAGTAATTAGTCTTCTGCAGTTATTGGCCTCACTCTGTATAGATTGAAATTATCCCCATATTTACTTACTACTAGCATTTGTTATTTCAAGAATTCTATTCTAACTTGTTGCCTCTTTTGGTACTTGCTATTTTTTGAGCTCCAAAAGAGGAGGGTGGGGGTGGGGAACAGAGCATAGAGGGCCTGCACTATGGTGAGAACTATGGATACCTTGATAATGGGTGTGGTTGGTAATGTAGACTGAGGAACTGTGTGAAATATAACCAACATATGCCATGTTACCTCAATAAAAAAAAAATTCTAAAAATGTTTAAAATAAACTATTTTACATAATTCAGTAATGTGACATAATTTGAGTCCATAATGGTGAGAGATAAACCAGGAATACAAACTCCTTCTTGAGAATTTCCTTAACAAGCAGAAATTGTTTCCTTGTCCTTGCTGAAATAGTAGTTTTCCTTGCAATCAGGGATCAAATATATGCCCTTCTCTTTCTCTATATGGTATTTTCTACTGTGCATCTATAACACATAGACAGAGTATATAAAACATACATATATTACAAATGTAATAAATGTAAACTGCTGAGCTACATACAAGTTTAAACATTGTAACCCATGGACATCCTGGACTATCTATTACCTGATTATGTATTATCAATAACACTTTCTCCCCTTCCATTTCATGTTCCCCTCTGGGCTCCACAGTGCAGTCTGAAACCAAGGGCATCTGGATGTGGTGTGTGCCCCACCCCTTCAAGCCAAAGCACACCCTGGTCCTTCTGGACACTGAGGGCCTGGGGGATGTGGAAAAGGTAAGGCACAGTGCCTTCTTTGCTCTTGATACCCTACTTATATTTCACTTTGCCACCTCAATTTATGACATAATACTTTGAACAATGAGGTTAAATTTTGTTTCTTGAATTTGTTTCCTTTAAAGATTAGTACTTTACTTATTAGCAATAGACCCTCTCATTTTTAACACCAAAGGGACCTGGTTGCTGAATTGAGGCTTTTGTGTTAAGTACTATAGATACCACAGTGAAGGAAGGAAACACCCAGAGTCTAGTTTAGGGAGGTAAGAAATAAGCAGGTTATCAGTATAGGGCACCATGGATATAAAAATGAAGAACCAAACCTAATCATTCAGAATGGGAAACATCTGGAGGAAGCTATAACCTATGGGGCCAATAGACTGTTTTAGTTAAGGTGTGTGTAGGGGGCGTGGGAGTTGGGGAATTAATGGAGTTGAGAATAGGAACCATGAAGACAGGAGATCTTGAAGTAGTCTATAAAAATAATCCCCAGAAGACCTCCCTGGTGGCCCAAGGGGTTAGGATGCAACCTATGAAGCTATCTGCAGCCACTGCAGCAGGAGTTTAAGCCTTGGCCAGGGAGCTACCCACATGGTGCAGCAGACCTCTCCTGACTTGCCCACTGCTCCCCTCAGCACTGTATTTCAGTCAATCTGTTATGTTCCCACTCTGTCTCTGTTGAATCCTCTCACCCCGCACACCTTGGCCTGTATCCCAGTTCTTGTATGCATAAACAAATAAATGTTTCTAAAAAAAATCCCCAGAAAAGCTTCAGCTGTGCCAGAACTACTTATTAGGTTTTAATACAATACTCTTATCTATGAAGAATTCTTCACTGATTATATAAAATCATGAATACACCCACCAAAAATATGATAAATGAAATAATTTTGATGTTATGTTTTTTAACTTAAAAAACTTTTTATTTTTAAAAGTTTTATATTATTTTTTAAAATTTTTTACATCATTGTTTATTTTTCAACAATATTTGCTTCCCCCCCCCTCAGGTGAAGTCCCCATAGAATTTCCTTCACCAGTGCACCCGTGCACCATCACCTCAGTCCCCTGTGCTCCTCCCTCCCTCCCTCTGATCCCTCTCCCTCCTCCTCCCCTGCAGTATGTCTGATTTATATGTGTCCGTTTTTGCTTTGTTGTGTTTTGTACTGTTGTTAATTTTTTTACACTGGTGTATTCTTGGGTTCCCCTATAGTCCTGCTATAACTGAAACCATCCGATATTTTTCTTTTTTTTTTTTTCCTGGCTTATTTTACTGAGCATAATTCCTTCTAGTTCCATCCACGTTGCTGCGAATGGCATGAGTTTATCTCTTTTGATTGCTGAATAATATCCCATTGTGTATATATGACACATCTTTTTGATCCAGTCATCTATTTTTGGACATTTGGGTTGTTTCCAGGTTTTGCCTAATGTAAATAATCTGCAATGAATATAGGGGTGCAGGTGTCCTTTTGAATCAATGTTTTTGTGTCCTTGGGGTAGATGCCTAGTAGTGGAATTGTCAGGTCATATGGTAGCTCCATTTTTAGTAGACTGAGGAACTTACAGACAGCTTTCTATAGTCATCAGAGCAGTTTGCACTCCCACCAGCAATGTAGGAGAGTCCCTTTTTCCCACATCCTTGCCAACATTTGTTGTTGCTTGTTTTTTTGATATGTATCATTCTTACTGGTGTAAGGTGGTATCTCAATGTGGTTTCAATTTGCATTTCCCTGATTATTAGGGATGGTGAACATTTTTTCATATGCCTGTTGGCCATTTGCATTTCCTCTTTGGAGAAATGTCTTTTAAGTTCTTCAGCCCAGTTCTTGACTGGATTGATCATTTTGTTTTTGTTGAGTCATGTGAGTTCTTTGTATATATTGTGATCAGACCCTTAGCAGTTGACTGGAGTCCAAAGATTTTTTTCCCAATCAGTGGGGTGCCTCTCTATTATGGTTAATGTCTCTTTTGCTGTGCAGAAGCTTTTCAGTTTGATGTAATCCCAGCTCTTTATGTTTTCCTTGACTTTCTTTGCTTTGGGTGATAAGTCTTTAAAGATGTTATTGTGATATATGTCTTATAGTGTTTTACCTATATTTTGTTCTACATATTTTATGGTTTCAGGTCTTATGTCCAGTCCTTTTATTCATTTTAAGTTGAATTTTGTGCATGGTGAAAGGTCTAGTTTCATTTTTTTGCATGAGGTGGTTCTGTTTTCCGAGCACCATTTATTGAACAAACATCCGTGTTCCATTTCATATTCATTGCTCCTTTGTCAAAGATCAGTTGTCCAATAAATGTGGCTTTATTTCTGGGCTCTCTATTCAGTTCTACTGGTCGGTGTGTCTGTTTTTGTTCCAAAACCAAACTGTTTTAATTATTATGGCTTTGTAGTATAGCTGAAGTTTGGAAGTGTGATACCTCTTTTCTCCTTTGTTTTCATCAGAAAGGATTTGGCTATTCATGGTTTTTTGTGGTTCCATATGAATTTGATCAGTATTTGTTCTATTTCTTTGAAGAATGTCATTGAGATTTTTACTGGAATAGTGTTGACTCTGTATATTGTTTTTGATAGGGTGGACATTTTAATAATGTTAGTTCTTCTAATCCATGAGCAAGGGATGTCTTTCCATTTCTTTGTATCTTCTTATATCTTTTAACAGTGTTTTATAATTTTCTTTCTATAGGTCTTGCACCTCTTGTTAGGTTTATTGCCAAGTATTTGATTTTTTTGTTTCAATTACAAAAGGGATGGTTTTCTTGATTTCTTCTTCTTCGGATTGATTGTGTATAGAAAGGCTACTGATTTTTGTGTGTTGATTTTGTTTCCTGCTACTTTACTGAACTGGTTGATTATTTTGAGTAGTTCTTCGGTGGAGTTTTTAAGGTTCTCTCTATAGATTATCATATTGTCTGCAAATAGTGATAGTATGACTGCTTCTTTCCCTATGTGGATTCCTTGTATGTCTTTCTCTTCTCTTAATGCCCTGGCTAGGACCTCCAATATTATAATGAGGAGCAGCGGTGAGAGAGGACATCCTTAACTTCTTCCTGATCTTTAAGGAAAGGACTTCAGCTTTTCGCCATTGAGAATGAGAATAATATTGGCTGTGTGTTTGTCATATATGGCTTTTATCATGTTAAGGTAAGTTCCTTCTATCCCAAGAATTTCAAGGGCCTTCATCATAAATGGATGTTGGACTTTGTTAAACGCTTTCTCAGCATCTATTGATATGATCATATGGTTTTTATTTTTCTTTTTGTTGATGTGTTGGATTATACTGATAGATTTTCTTATGTTGTCTTTAACAGCAGCAGAGCCATTGCTGTCCTTGCAACTTGCAGTGCATTTGAGTGTTATCTGATTCTATGACAAGTCACTCATAACATTCCCAAACCCCACTAAAGCCATGTCATCTACTGCCACACAAAAAACAAACCACAGTCAAATAAAACATTTGTAATACCTTATGTCTGCACTCTCACAGTTCCAATTGTCTTTTTTTGGTCCTTCTATATTTTGATTCATTAATCTTCACAATTCTACAACTGTCAATGCTTAGCCCATGCTGTTCAAAACATAATGCTATCATTCTATTTAGACATGAACACCTCTTACTCTGAATTAACAGAATACTTTTAAAAAAAATTTATTTATGCATACAAGAGCTGGGACACAGGCCAGAGGCACAGGGGGTGAGAAGATTCACCAGAGACAGAGTGGGGAACAGAACAGGCAGATTGACCAAAGTACACTGCTGAGGGGAGCAGTGGGGGGATCAGGAGAGGTCTGCTGCACGATGTGGGTTGCTCCCTGGCTGGCCGGGAATTGAACTCATTCTGCAGTGGCTGCAGATAGCTTCATAGGTTGTCTTAAGCCCTTGTGCCAACAGGGAAACCCTGAATTAACAGAATACTTTTTCTGGTTTTTTGAAAGTCTCCTTGTGTCTTGAATATGCATTCATCATGGTTTCATTTCCATGGTGCCATGTATATCTGCTCCTCTCGAAAGATATCTTCTTGGGGCAGAAATTTTATGTTCACATAAATAAATTCAGCATCTGATATTTTGTTGATGTATAGTGAGAAGTGTAAACTTCATTTAATTGAATAATTGTGCCCCCAATAGAGCCAACGATTAAAAAAATATTACATAAGCATCATTGTTTACTTCTATGTCTAGTCATTGTCTTAAATATCTGACATACACTAATAGTGTTATTCATTGCTAAAGTTAATTGCAAAAGTATCTCAGGCCATGAGAGGAATAAACGTAAATTCCAAAATTGAGGTTTTCGTTTAGGATAGTTTTCAAAATTAATGATTTATACACCACTATTTAGCAACAGTACAAATGATGTAGTAAGTAAGGAAATGATTGATGAAAGAAGAGTAAGCTCCTACATCCCTTAATGTAATGACTTTCTAGGGTGACCCTAAGAATGACTCGTGGATCTTCACACTGGCCGTGCTTCTCAGCAGCATGTTTGTCTACAACAGCATTGGGACCATTAACCACCAGGCCCTGGAGCAGCTGCAGTATCCTTCATGGAGTGAGACTACCTTGTATTACCATGTGTGTGGAAATAGCAATGACACTAATTTTTCTTTCCCGTAACTCAGTTCTCATGAATAACTGAGAAAAGGGAGAGGAGGGCAAATAGAAATGTTTCTAAAAGTGGCTTGGGAGTGAGATCTGAAAGTTTTGTTGAAAGACCCTTTTCTTTCCTTAGCTAAATCTCAGCTATGTGACTGAACTAGCAGACCTCATGAGGACAAAATCCTCTCCCAGCTCTGATGAAAGAAATGACTCAGCCGAGTTTGTGAGTTTCTTTCCAGACTTTGTTTGGGCTGTCCGTGATTTCACACTGGAGCTGGAGTTAGATGGTCACCCCGTCACTGAAGATGAGTACCTGGAGAATGCCTTGAAGTTGATTAAAGGTATAGAGAATGTCCTGGTTGATGGAAGGTTCAGTGGAGGTAGGATGAACTATGCCCAGTCATTCAACAGTTGAGATGAATTCTTTACTTGACTTTGGATTGAAATTTATGATATTGGTTATTGGTATATGATTGGTGGGTATGGAGTCAATATCCTTATTGGAAAAATGCCAGCGATCAGAGTTTAAGCTCAACAATGAAATTTAGAATCCATTATTGGACCTAATGATTTCAGAAAAATTGATACCTTGAAAGTTCATACTTACAATGAGTGCTCAAACTTTCTAAAGCCCAAATATCTTTCTTACTAATTCAGTTTAAGTGTTCCTCCATCTGTATTTAGAGAAAAAAATGTCCATTAGATTAGAAATAGGTAAATCCAAAAGCACAAAGATATCTAATTACCAAACTTTCAAAATATATTTCATGTTTTATTTTACTAAGTTACATAGTTACATATAAATAATTTTATGCACTAAAGGTTTCCCCCAAAGCACTGATCTATCTCTCCAGTGAGACTGTCCCCTTCATTCTTGGTTCTGTATAGAGATAAGATTCTCCACATATTGTGTTGAATTATATAAGGTTGATTTACATGATCATAAAAAGAAAAATTTACAGGCACAGGATCTAGATGGATCAAAGATCCCTGGAATGAAAGTCTTCAGCTCCCGGCTTGAAAGCATTCCTTCAGTGATTATTTTTTCTCCACACATAAAGGTGATAATACCCAAACGCAAATGTCCAACCTGCCTAGAGAGTGTATCAGGAAGTTCTTTCCAAAATGGAAGTGCTTTGTCTTTGACCGACCTACAAGTGACAAAAAGCTGTTACACCGCTTGGAGGAAGTGTCAGAAAATCAACTGGATTCAAGTTTCCAAGAGCAATCCCGAAAATTCTGTTCCTATATCTTCACACATGCAGAAGCCAAGACCCTGAGGCAAGGGATCACTGTGACTGGACATGGTGAGTCTATTGTCACAACATGTCTCTGTGGCTCAGTGTGTGTGATGAAGCTCATTGCTCCCTGGACTTGTTGGCACTTTTGAGTCTTGTTCTATGTAGAGTAAGGCAGATGTTAATGTCACACATAGAAATGCATGTTCCTTCATTAAAATATCCCTGTTTTTTAATTTTAACATTTATCATTTTTTACCTTTTTTTAGACAATATTTGCTTCCACCCCACCCCTTCAGTTTGAGTATTCATAGAATTTCCTTCCCCAAGGCACCCATGCACCATCACCACAGTCCCCTGTGCTACTCCCTCCCTCACTCTCATCCCTCTCCCTCCTCCTTCCCTGCAGTATGTGTCTGGTTTATAATTGTCTGTTTCACTTTGTTCTGTTTTGTACTGTTATTTTTTTTACACTGATGTCTTATATGGTTTCCCAATATTCCTGTTATAAGTGAAACCACCTGATACATTTCTTTTTCCTTCTGCCTTATTTCACTGAGCATAATTCCTTCTAGCCCCATCCATGTTGCTGTGAATGGCATGAGTTTATCTTTTTTGATTGCTTTATAATATTCCATTGTATATATATACCACATCTTCTTGATCCAGTCACCTATTTTTGGGCATTTGGGTCGTTTCCACACTGAGATTCCACATTACACTAGTAAGAATGGCACATATCAAAAAAAAAAAAAAAAAAAACAAAACAAGCAACAACAAGTGTTGGCGAGGATGCGGTGAAAAAGGAACTCTTCTACATTTCTGGCGGGAGTGCAAACTGGTCCAGCCACTGTGGAAAGCTGTCTGGAGGTTTCTCAGTCTACTAAAAATGAAGCTACCATACAATCCAGCAACTCCACTCCTAGGGATCTACCCAAAGGACACGAAAACATTGATTCAAAAGAACACCTGTACACCTATGTTTATTGCAGCACTGTTTACAATAGGAAAATATCCCTGGTAAAGTATTTATTGAGCTCTCCTTTGTCTCATGAAACTTACACAGTAATGACATAAGCACCGGATTCTGTTAAGATTAGAAATCTGCATGCAGATGAGTTGATGTGAAAGTGTTTATTGGTGAAGAGACACAAGATGTACTGTGAATTTACAGCAGTTAGGAAATAAATAAGAGGACATGAGACTCTGAAAGCTCACTGAGTGTTTGAGAAACTGCTTAAATATGACCTTACCTCTTGAGCTGGATCATGGATAGGCCACCTGGGCAGACACACTGTGTCTTGTATACAGGTGGACTCATGCCTGAGGGAGGAGTGTGGCACTGGCCTGAAATTCATAATGATTTTTTTTATAAGGGGGCCCTTATTTTCATATGGAAAGAATGCCAATAAATTATGCACTTCACTTAGCTGTAAAGTAAGTTCCTTCTCATTTTATATCTGTGAGTAAAGTTTTCCAGAAAATCCTTGACTACATATTGATATCATTGACTTATGATTGGAACATGATGAATTAGAAAACCATAAAAGAGAGGTATAAAATATACAAAGTGATGTTATTGCCAGGATGTTGATTCATAGAAGAGGAAAGAGGAGAAGGCAATGATGAGAACAAGGTTGAAGATGAAGCAAAGATGAAAATGAAGTTGTTTCAATGAACTTTTTTTGATTTTTAGAATGTTGGTCTCCAAATGTTGTAAATTCCTTTTATTCCCTAAATATCATGACATTCAGGGCTGGGGACTCTAGTTGTGACCTACGTGGATGCCATCAACAGTGGAAGTGTACCTTGTTTGGAGAATGCTGTGACAACTCTGGCCCAGCTTAAGAACTCAGAGGCTGTGCGGAAGGCAGCCGAACACTACAGCCAGCAGATGGCCCAGAGAGTGCAGTTCCCCACCAACACGCTCCAGGAGCTGTTAGACCTGCACACAGCCTGTGAGAGGGAGGCCATTGCAGTCTTCATGGAACATTCCTTCAAGGATGACCAGCGAGAGTTCCAGAAAATGCTTGTGGTAATAAGTCTCATCTTTGTTTGCCTTATTTTTGTGTTTCCAGAAAGATGCCTAGATTTACCCTGCTCAGTCCTCGGATTCATGTGCTCTCATTGTAGAAGGAACTTGATATAGTCCTTCCTTTTTCTAAAAGATTGAGTCATTTTTTCCTATTATAACAAAACTAGTTACCATGAGTGTAATATCATGGTAACTAGTTACCATGAGCGCAGTATCTGCACTCTGCTCATGTACAATTAAAAAGCAAGTTTCAAATGAGTTTATTTACTATATGGAGACCCTGGGAACCAACCTTCTTTTTTTAATCCACCAAGAGCACATGCCATCCTCCTTTTGTTCTCAAATTTTACATGACAACCTTCTCTGCCCCAACCTACAGAAAATGCTTTTAAAGGATTTAAATGATTAGGTAATGACCAAGTGGAACTCTCTCTCAAAATCCATTATCTTTACATATCCCATTAATAGGATTGATATTCACAGTCCCAGAGAAAATGCAGAGTGTAAACATCAGAGATGAGACTATTGGGGTCTATAAATTCCTCTTAGAAAGGGCTCCTTTATTCTAAGTTTGCCTTTGAGTTTCCCTTTGACTATTTGACCAATCACAAATATCATTTCATTCATATAGAAGAGAGAACTGAAATTCTAACTAGACAAACAAGTTTTGTTCCTAATATTTATGCACACAAGCACTCATTGAAAGAACTTATGAGAAATTCAGAACTCTGTTCAGATACCACTTAATTCACAATGAGCAGCTGATATGCTATGTATATTATGTGCATCATACCACTCCAAGTAGAGAAGAAAGTCTACTTCTCATCATCCAATAACTTTTCCATTATTCATTGTTGATGGATGGAGCATTGTTAATTCTACAATCTAAAGTGAACCATCGATAATACTTTATTGCATGTTTAAAGTGCTTGGGGGATAGATCATAAAAAATCTCAGTAAAAGGAAAAAATTCACAACTATGTAAGATGAAAAACGTTAACTAGAATTATGTTGTGAACATCGTGCAATGTTGACAAATATCAAATTATTAAGTTGAACAAATGAAACTAATAAAATATTTTATGTCAGATACACCTCAATGAAGAAAATAATTGGTAGTTGACAGTTCATGACTACCAACCCCATCATTTCTGAGACAGTGACCTCAGCCCACAGGAGATGAGGGACTTTGAACAGGTTATGAAGAGAATTGATCAGAACTGGGACTAATACAAGACTCCTGGCTCGTGGTCATTTTGTGTTTCATCCACTCTTAGGTCACAAGACTGCTTCTTCCAGAAGGATCCCAGATGGACTTTACCTCCTAACAACTTCTTTTTTTGGATTTCTCCATTTTCCACTGGCAGGAAACCACAGAGAAAGAGAAGGAGAATTTCTTGCTGCAGAATGAAGATGCATCTCTCAAATATTGCCAGGCTGAGCTTAGGAAGATTTCAGAGTCCTTGATGGAGAGCATTTCCAGAGGAAGATTCTCTGTGCCTGGAGGACACAGTCTCTACTTAGAAGCTAAGAACAAAATTGAGCAGGACTATGAGCTGGTGCCCAGGAAAGGAGTTAAGGTGGGAAAAAAACAGAGCTGAGAAAAGCAAAATTGAGTGGTAGGGTCCAAGACTATAGTATTATTTGCATAGATAAAGGAAAATATAGAGGTAGGTCATTTTAGCTTTTATATCCAAATAACTTAGATTTTCTTAAATAAACCAGACATATTTCTTCCCAAATGTAAGATGCATTAGCAGGAATCTAGATGAGAAAGACCATTCCTTTCACTTAGCAAACAATGTAACTCTTTTTGAGCTGCATATGGAAAATATATAATGAAAGAAACAAAAATGTTCTCAGGAAGTTTAGTGTTTCAGAAAGGGACAAATAAATAGTCCATAGTTGAGGTAACGATTATCACAAAGGTATACACTGAGGGGATGATGACAGTGATTTTCGTGATGGTTACTGATGAACGACAATATTTAGAACACTTACTTCCTAAATCCAGATCTTGATTATCAATTTAATTCTGAGATATTGTGAATTAGCTACTACTTCCAATGAACTAAGCACCCCATTATAAAATTCAGAAAAGGAATGCACTGAGAAGTTAATAGCTTGCCTGTAAAGACACAGTCATCAGGTGGTGGAGCTAATAGAGAAGCTCTGGTACACGGCAGCCACTCAAATTTCAGAATGAACTTTAGGAAACTCCCCCGGAAGAAGAGGTAGGAGCTACATGTTTTAGTGTAAAAAAAAAAAATGTTATCTCATAAAGGATATGTGCATAAATATCCCATCAGCAGGAAAAAAATGCACAGACACTGCAAACAATTGACACTCTGTGTTTGCAGAACAGGATGTAAATCTGGTTGTCTGTGACCTGGGAGAGGTGTGGGTAGTATGCTTGAAAGAAGAAACTGTAGAACTAAAATGTGAGCTGTTCTAGCTGGTGTTTACTTTGTGGCCAGTGAAGGAAAAGAACCAGTATGGATCTTCAAATGGATGAAGAATTTACAGGATATATTTTATAGTTTCACTGAACAATACTTTCCCTAATAAGAGAAGAGATGTTGCTGTCTGACTAGGCCTTGCCCCCTGTTGTTTCCTCAGGCAAAGGAGGTCCTCCAGAGCTTCCTGAAGTCACAGGCACCAACAGAGGAATCCATTCTGCAGGCAGACAAAGCCCTAACTGATGGAGACAAGGCCATAGCAGGTATGGGGCTGAGAGGGAAGGTCCTGCAGTGCACTGACACAGGTGAAAGCAAAACTTTCCTGAAATAACCAGCATCCTCTATGTCTGTGGGGAAATTGATACCTGTGAAATAAACCAGATGAGTGTTGTTGCTCCTACAACCATCACATTCTAACACATTTTCCAGGTGTGACTACTAGATGGTTTTAGAGATCTCCCTGACATTTTATAGACTATTAATATATATAGAACATATGTTAATATATTACTAGACTATTAAAGTCTATTAGCTCAGAAGGGTGCAGCTCTGCATTACTATTATTTTCCTCCCCCTGCGAAAACCATTGTGGAACAGCTGAGCGGGTCAAGAAGGAGGCAGCTGAGCAGGAACAGGAGCTCCTGAAACAGAAAGAGAAGGAACAACAGGAAATAACAGAGGCTCAAGAGAAAAGTTTCAAGGAAAACATAGTCCAACTGAAAGAGCAGATGGAGAGAGAAAAAGATGAACTACTTAGAGAGCAGGAAAAGATGCTGGATCATAAGCTGAAGGTATGTCTTCATGGCCTGAGCAGTGACTGAGGGCAAAACTATAATTCCTCAGTAGGAAGAGAATAAAAAATTGAACTAAAATCGTGGCCTAAAAGTAAATCCAAAGGCATATTATTACCTGAAATATCAAATAAACCTGGATCATGTGAAGCCTTAAATGTATCAGATTCAACACCTCCTGTGGCATTTCATTTTGCAGAATACAAAAAACACACACGACTATATTATTTATAAGATCAGATCTGACCCCAAAGTCAATAAGACAGCAGTCGTAGAGCCCTTAATGGTACGTAAAACCACTAAGAATAAGGGGGGTGGGAATTATATGGACTATAACAAAGATGAAAATGCATACATTGTGCATAAATGCATATATTTATATCAAAATGAAAAATGATATAAAGAATATTTCTAAAAAAAAACTACAAAGAAACATGAAATAGATCCATTTGGTCTTGAAAGTAAAAGATTGTGGTTGATATAAAATCGGGATGCTAAAAACACTAAAATTGGGTCTATTTTATTCCAAATTGCCTAAGTCATTCCTAGATATAAGAGTGTATAGAATGTGCATGAATAAGCCGGGAGGGCATTCTTAGAAGCATTCTTTGTCCCCAACCTGGAATGCGTTAACTGTGTTCTATAGAGAGCCAGCACTTCCCATTATTTGTTATGTCTATTCTCATACCACCTCAGTGGAATCAAGAGATAGTCAGAAATAAATCTACATCCCCCTCCAAAGTGCACTCAAAGGATTTGAACACATTGCTGGCATAGCCATCAGGCCTGGCTCAGCCCCAACACATCCCCACTGCAGTGATTGCTTTCAGGGGTCATATGGAGATACAAACCATGGATACTTCCACTTTGCAGGTCCAAACATATGGATATATTTTACAAACTCATCAAAAAGCACCTATGGTTGTGGGAAGTAGCAGGACATACTTAGCTGCTGAAATTGTTAAATAGAAAATACTGATAATTGGGTATTTTTAACAGGAGACTCTCTTCTTTTTTACAGATGCAAGAAGAACTACTTACTGAAGGATTCCAAAAGAAATATGAGGAGATGAAAAAAGAGGCAAATAATCTGAGAGAAGCTATTCAAGAAACTAGGAGCAATAGATCCACAACAATCCTTGATGGCCTCCTTGAGGCTTGTAGTGTATTAACTAGAGTACTGTCTATGCCTTTTAAGGTCATTGATACAGGCATGAAAGCTCTTGGCACAATTATGAATACTCTCTTTGGTGGCTGTTGCATTCAATAAATTCAAAAAGTAAAAAAGTTATTACCATAGTATATCAGGGGTTGACATCTTAAAAACAACATTCATTTTGACTGAATTAATATAAATTAATGGAAAAAATAGGATATAATGACTCAATCAGAGAAAAGTTTCCCACAAAGAAAAAAGACAGTGAGCTGAAGAAATCATCCGTAACCTACAGTATGGGTATGGAGATAATTTCTCTATATAATGAGATTATATAATCTGTGAGGAATTAATAGAAAAAATTTAACTTTTCTGATTATTAAAGATATTCAAAGTAAAATTAGGAGTTGACTGTATCATCTGTCAAATATCATCTGGAAAACTTTTGATAGTAGACCAGATTGGCACATTGGGAAAGTGGCAGAGTCTCATATTTGTAGCATAGTGCAAAGGGTACAAATATGTATCTCAAAAATTGAAATGAAAATGCTGTTGATTCAACAACTCTACATTGACCACATAGATTTTATTTATCCAATCTGAAATGAGATAAATAGTAATGTATTTGTTGCAAGATTTTTGTAACTTTAAAAGATGAAACAACTTTAAAGTTGCTCTGTCATCAGGCAAGGTAACTCTTAATACAGCCTTTAAAAAGAAACCTCTACAGTCAATAACTTGAAAGTAGAAAATATCTTTATAGGGCCTCCCCGGTGGCGCAGCGGTTGAGCGCTGGGTTGCGAAGCTGCGCGCGGCCTCTGCGGCGCCGGTTCGATCCCCGGCTGCTCCCCGGCCACCAGAGGAGGGTCCCACATGGCGCGCAGACCTCTCCTGCCGCCCGCTGCTCCCCTCAGCAGTGTACTTCGGTCCTTCTGCCTGCTCTGCTCCCCGCTCTGGCTCTGGTGAATTCTCTCGCCCTCCCGCACTTCTGACTGTACCCAGTGCATGTATAAACAAAACAAACAAACAAACCAGCAAACAAATAAATAAAGCATGCCTCTATAAAAAAAAAAAAAATAAAAAATAAAAAAAAATAAAAAATAAAAAAAAAAAAAAGAAAATATCTTTATACTGACATGAAAAAACTCTATGATTTTTTCATGAATCAATAAAAGATGCAGAAAATATATAAAGGTGTACCACTGAATTTACAAAATAATGAACAGATCATCTGTCTCTGGGAAGCACAACTAAATTGTTACTGTGGATACACAGTAGCAACATGGGAACATAACTTGTTTTACTTTGTATGTTCTTTGTGCCTCTTCTATCTAGTAAGAATTATAATTTATTTAAACACAAGTGGATGCAATTACTAACATGTGACCAGAAACAATAATCATGGATGGGGAGTTCCCACAGCAGGAGGAATAGGTGCTATGCTAGGAGTTCTGCTTAAGTCAGTTCCACAGAACACTCTAGTTACTACAGTAGGAAACAAAAAGTACGAGATGAAAATCCTAATTTTAGCCTCTCAAAAAGCCTTGAAATTCTAATCCCTAACCTATTTTCAGAATTAAGTACTAAGATGTTGGCTGAAGCAGTTCCCAAAGTCCAGCACCACATTTTCAAGGTGGTAAATTTCCAGGAAAATTTTGTTGAAGGAAAACCTAACATGTCGGAATTCATTCCAGCTGTCTAGAGCTTAAAACTCTTGGGTTAGAATGAAATGCTTGTCATTCCACTGGGGTACAGGCCTGAGGTGTGGGGGATAAGAGGATTCACCAGAGACAGAATGGGGAACAGAACAGGCAGACTGATTGAAATACACCGCTGAGGGGATTAGTGGGCAAGTCAGGAGAGGTCTGCTACCCCATGTGGACAGCTCCCTGGCCAGTGATCAAACTCGTGCTTCACTGGCTATGGACCACTTCATAGGTTGCATCTTAACCCACTGCACCACCAGGGAGGCCTGGGTAGCCATTTTAAAGAAAATTATAGCTCAAACATAATATTGCACTTCCTCATTCCAGGCATCTCCAACGGATGCCTAAACCTAAGATACATTCTCGTATATATCATGGACACATTCCTAAAAAAAACACGATTTCTAATACTTATAAAACCTTCCAAAAATTGAAGATTTTAGTTGAGAAAACATGTGAACCCATATAACCTCTTACTAGCACGACTTCCAGAAATCCTTTTCTGGTTGTTGACTCACTGCTTTGTCCCCTGTTCAGTTTCATGTTATTCTACATCCGTTAGAAGTTCCTTTACTTCTGACTATTCTCTCAAGGAAATCCAGAGAGCTGCGTGACATTGGAAAGATGACATATAAATCCAACTATGCAGTGACAGACACAGAAGTCACTAAATCATTCCACCTCAACAGAGGAGAGAAACAGGTAAGATCTACTACTTTCTCACCATAGCTGCTTTCTTTCCAGCTCCACAGGAGTTCTTGTCTGGGAACAGGAGCCCAGGATGAGGTTGGGACAGGACAGAAGGGATTTTTGAAAGTCAGCTTTTTTCTAAAACCTGAGCATCACCAAGATATGCCTGACATGGGCCATCAGCTTTTCTGAAGAAAATCTGGGTGTTTTGAGGTGACTGGGTATCCCAGCTGTTACTACTGTGCTGGTGAGGAGTTAGGCAGCAAGTGTGACAGGTACTGAGAGACTGAAATGCATCAGGAGTGTCTTTCTCGATGCTGATATTGTCTGTGTTGCCAGGAGACACTTACCACAATGCTCTGTGAGGGAACTTGCCATGAATGTGCCAACTCACTCCTCACCTCTTACCCTAGTTCTTGACTATATTACTTTACTAAACAGCTTCCTCTTCAAAGTATCAGTGGTGGTAGTTTTATACACATGAGCTCTCAGTGCTCCCAAGCAGTTTTGACCCTGCCTTCTGGAAAATCTTCCCTGAGTTCCCTGCTTGTCACTATCTTCATTCGTCATCTACTGTCTGACAGTTCTTTCTCTCCTTTTCAGCAACTCTTCCCCTTCCTGCTTGTCCTCTTTTCCTCCTGCCATACCTCCTCTTCTTCTCCCTGCTTCTATTTCTCTTCTATATTGTGTGTGCGTGTTTGTGTGTGTGTGTGTGTGTGTGTGTGTGTGTGAGGGGGGATAACTAACAGAAATCAGTGTGTGGCTGGAAATGTAGATATTTATTTGACTATATCCATCTCTAGCTCTCCTCTTCTGTCTTCTGATCTTTTCAACCCTATTTCATAGTCTTTTATTCACTTTCTGACACATATCTACACAAGCATGACTTTTAGGACCATTCAGTATTTGCAACAATGCAGTTGCACCCCTATTTAGCTAGAGGCTAGTTTAATATGAGACTAATGAAGTTTAACTTAAGGATAGTGTGCATATATAAGCTTGTAATAAGGCTTTGGAAGGGTATCTGATATGTGTTTCACAAAGTCATATATAATTTTGTCTAGAACTTTAAAAATGTTTTATTTGGAAGAATTTCAAACTAATACAAAATAGAGTCAGCTTCAACAAATACCACTCATTACTATTTTTATTTCCTCTACATCTTTCCCTCTCTCTCCAATTATGTAATAGTTAATTCCATATTCTTTCATCCAAAGGTATCAGCATCATATACTTTCATCCAAAAATATTTCAGGTGTCTTTAAAAGTGAGAAGTTGCCTCAAGTAACATACTCACAATGTTATCAACTACAAAAACTAATTTCATAGAAACACCAAAAATCAAGATAGTGTTCAATTATCCCTCACTGTCTCTTTTCTTTAAAAGAAAATGTTTAAGAGAAGTTTAGGTTTACAATAAAATAGAGAGGAAGGAAAGTAGAGAGATTCTCATAAAATGCCTGCTCTCAGACATGCATGGTCTTCCCTGTTTTTAACATTATTAACCAAAATAGTACCTTGTTTAAAAGAACTAGGCTGCACATTGTAATCACCCAAAGTCCACTGTTTACCTAAAGGTTTGCTCTTGATGTTGCACATTCAGTAGCTTTGGTCAAATTCATAATAACATGTATTATTCATCACAAAACCATAGAGAATATTTTCATTGGTTTCTTTCACTTATTAATATGTGTTTAAGCCTCTTTTATGTCTTTTATCAGGTTGATAGCTCATTACTGTTTAGCATTGAATATTCTTCCAATGTTAGGATCTAGCAAAGCTGATCTATTCATTCATCTACCAAAGAATGTGTTGGTTGCATCCAAGTTTTGTCAGCTTGAAGAAAGTGAGTTTTGTATTTTATATTATTTGCCAAAAGGAGCAAATATGGACCCTCTATGGAGCTCTATGGATGCTCATTTCAGGAAAATAAGCCAGTCTAATGGGAAGAAACTTAAAAATTACTTGAACATTTATCATGTTTGTTCACCACACACTGATTTTATTGTGTGGGCCTTACAAGAACTGTATCAGGTAACTTCTGGTGCTTGCTGAGAAGACAGGGCTTGGGTATTTTTAAACATTAGCCCAAGTGATTCTCATGAATCACAATAAAACTATTTCATCCTACTTGTTTATTTAGATTGGGCATTTCAGTAGGCCTGTGTTTTCAAAATCTGTTTAAAAATTTCTATTCATTCCTAAAGCTTTTAAAATGTTTAGTCTATGCATTTTTGGATGCAACCAAAGTTCTACAATTCTTCTTACACATAACACACAGGCGAGGGTTCACATTTAATTCCAACAACTCTGCTACCACTAACTATTGGAAAAGAAATAAAATTATACAAATAAATTCTGATAAATAAATGAATGTCACTTTCTGATGAAAAGATTTGCATACCACATCAAAGACACCTTTACAGATACATCACCCAAAGCGGTGATAGTGAAGGCAAAGATAAACAGCTGGGACTACATCAAATTAAAGAGCTTCTGCACAGCAAAAGACACAATAACCAAAACAAAGAGAAACCCCACCGACTGGGAGAACATTTTTGCACACAACACTAATGATAAAGGGCTGATCACAAAAATCTGCAAAGAGCTGATGAGACTCAACAACAACAAAGAAACTAATCCTGTCAAAAAATGGACAGAAGAGCTAAAAAGAAACTTCTCTGAAGAGGAAATGCAAATGGCCAACAGGCATATGAAAAAATGTTCAACATTACTTGTAATCAGGGAAATGCAAATCAAAACTACCATGAGATACCATCTTACACCAGTGAGAATGGCACATATTAAAAAAACTAGCAACAACAAATGTTGGCGAGGGTGTGGAGAAAAAGGAACTCTCCTGCACTGCTGGTGGGAGTGCAAACTGGTCCAACCACTATGGAGAGCTGTGTGGAGATTTCTTGACCTACTAAATAAACATAGAGCTTCCATATGATCCAGCAATTCCACTCCTAGGTATTTACCCAAAGGACACAGAAACATCAATTCGAAAGAGCACCTGCACCCTATGTTTATAGCAGCACTGTTTACAATAGCTAAGCTTTGGAAACAGCCCAAATGCCCAAAAATAGATGACTGGATCAAGAAGATGTGGTACATATATATCATGGAATATTACTCAGCATTCAAAAAAGATAAACACATGCAATTTGCAGCAACATGGATGGCGCTGGAAGGGATCATTCTCAGCGAAATAAGCCAGAAAGAAAAAGAAAAATATCAGATGGTCTCACTCATAGCAGGAATCTAGAAAACTTAAATAAGGGACCAGGAAAATGAATAACTATAAGAAAGTGAAAATCAAAATCAACAAACAACTATGAACCAGAGACACTCTATGGGGGATGGGGGGCAGGGAGGGGAGGGACTGGGGTCAAAATAAGGGGGTTACAATTGTATGGGGAATATAAAAATAAAATTTATTATTAAAAAAAGAAAAAAGATTTGCATACCTTATTACTACTTAGATACTTGCAGCTCATTAAACACATTGATAAACTTTAATACATTGTTAAATTTGCTCATTTTTTAAAGTGGTGCAGTAAACAGTGTATTTTTTTTTATTATTTAGATCCACTCTGATAGCAGACTGTACAGTAATAATCAGGCAGGATTTATTTGTTTACCTATAATACTAGTTAGAAAATGGAGGTTTATTGGGCCCCCCTAGTGGCACAAGGGGTTAAGACACAACCTATGAAGATGTCCGCAGCCTCCACAGCACAAGTTCGATCCCGGCTGGTCAGGGAGCAAACCACATGGCGCAGCAGACCTCTCCTGACTTGCCCACTGCTCCCCTCAGCCGTGTACTTCAGTCAGTCTGCCTGTTCTGCTCCCCTTCTGTCTCCTGTGACACGTCTAACCCCCTGCATCTCAGGCCTGTACACCAGCTCTTGTATGCAGAAAGAAAGGGGGGGGGAGAGAGAGAGAAAGAGAGAGAAAGAGAAAAAGAAAGAAAAAGAAAGAAAGAAAAAAAGAGAGAAAGAGAGAAATAAAGAAAGAAGAGGCTTACAGAAATACATTCCGAGGTCAAAACTGTGAAAACCAATAAGCATTTTGAACACTTGGGGTTGAACCTTGGCAGTCTGACTCCAGAATTTTATATCCCAGGGTGGCTCTGGGTTCCTTTAACCTGACCCATCCTTGTCCACCTCCAGAGGGAAATCAGTCAGTGAGTCCCCCACAGTGCTTATTTGGAAACAAAACAACAGAAGAAACAGACAGGCAGGGCGTGATCATGAAGACAGCATGTGCTCCTCCCTCTTTCCTCTTCCCACTGTCCTAGCTGACCTCTGAAAACCTCCTTCTAGCTCCCCTGGAAAAGGAAACAGTGGGAGAACGCCAGGCTTATGGGGTTTGTCGTTTACTGTTTCACCCACACACAGGTAAACTCTCTTGAGTCCTGACCTCGTTTAAATGGGTTCCAAATGTTGATTTCCACTTCCTCCACCATGTGGTCTCTCAGCCGCCAAGCTGGTCCTCTCCTGCCTGCTCATCCTCCTCATGGCAAGTGTCCTCCACCTGCTTGCAACAGGGGAAAGTGTCACCGCTTTAGTCCAAAGCCAATTCTTCACCCTATTTTAGAAATTACCCTCCCTGCCTTTAGGGACACTCAATTTTTCATCCATACTTTATATGATTTACCACATATCAGCAATATTTTAGTAACACCATAAACATTATGAGATACGTGATCCTCTTAATGACCAGAACAGCAACAGTATTACTTTCAATATTCCCACTTCATGGAAGAAAAAAACCGAGACACAGAGAAAAATACTAATCTTTAAAGAGGTCACAAAACTAGGAGAGAATGGGAACATGTGAACGCTGCTTAGTAATGTATCTGAGGAAGCAAATGCACAGCCGAAATACTAGGACTGCTAGCCGTCTGTTGCTTTCATGAAATATCACATCATTTTTAAAAAATTAACTAATATATTTATTTTTAATCAAGGCAACATAGGGGTATTCCCACCAGGTATTCCCACCTCAGTGCACCCACCACCAAGTCACCTGCACTCCACCACCAAAGGCCATAAGCCTCCTTCTCTCCCTGTTCTCCCCCCCCACTCTCCTTCCTGTCTGTTATCTCAGTTATCAAAGGTTAGTTCTGTAATTGTTTTTTTTTAAGATGTTTATTTACGCATATAAGAGCTGGGGTACAAGCTAGAGATGCAGGGGCTGAGATGATCCACCAGAGACAGAATGGGGAACAGAACAAGCAGACCGACTGAAATACACTGCTGAGGGGAGCAGCGGGCAAGTCAGGAGAGGTCCACTGCGCCATGTGGGTTACTCCCTGGCCAGCTGGGGATTGAAATCATGCTGCAGAGGCTGCAGACTGCTGCATAGTGTGGTGCTTAACCCCTTGTGCCACCAGGGAGGACCTGTTATCAGTTTTTAAAGGGTAGGTTTTCAGCTTGTCTTTATGGGAATATTAATTTATTTCCTTTATATTCTACATATAAGTGAAACCAACTAGTAATTACCTTTCTCTGTTTGATTTTTTTGCTTACTATTATCCTTTCAAGTTCAATCCATGTGGCTGCCAATGGCATGAGTTTTTCCTTTTCTTTTACTTTATTTTATATATATTTTACATCATTCTTCCTTTTTGTACAATGTATTCTTCTCAGGTGGTGTCCATGTCAAATTCCTACCACCACCTTACCCGTGCACTATCATCACAGTCCCTGACTCTTCCCTCCCCTGTTTTGATCCCTCTCCCTCCCCCTCCCCTGCAGAAGGTTTCTTCTTTATAGTTGCCTGTTAATTTTGTTCTTTTAATTTATTATAATTATTATTTTCCTGATCCCTTATCTGGTTCCCCTACATTCCTCCTATAAGTGAGACCATCCGATCTTTTTCTTTCTTTCTGTTTTAGCTCCCTCACAGCTCCATCTATGTTGCTGAATGGCATGAGTTTATCTTTTTTGACTGCTGAGTAATATTCCATTGTGTATAATTACCACATCTTCACGATCCAGTCATCTATTTTTGTATATTTCTGATATGCACAGGGCTTGTGTCACCAACAGCTCTGACCTACAGTGCTATTATTTTTTTGCAAATGTTCCTCTGCATTACAGTTCACCATGGCATCTGGATCCATCATGACAGCCCCCACCTGCCCAGTCGAAAATGAGGAAAAGCTGCTGAGGGTAAAATCAAGAAGCACTGAGGATTTTGGAGAAGATCTCAGAGCCCGTGATGGTGGTGCAGGGCTGTATACAGCCATTGCAGGGCTGTATCACACAGGAATTCCTACCTAATGGACTGCCTGGCAGGACAGAACCACAGTGAGTGTTGTTCCAGGGCAGGGGACACATGCTGATTCAGCAGTGAGGACAGAGGCTGATAGTATCTCCTTTAGGATCATTTGAGGAAAAGTCTAGCACTTCCCACTAAAGAAAACTAATCATCATTGCTACATTTATCACCTCAACCCCACCTACCCCAAATCTCCCTTTCTTGTCCACTAATCCCCAACTTTATCAAAGGATACTTCATTAATTTAATCTTATTTGCTCTTATCTGCTCAGTAGCTCAGTTCCAGCAAGTATTCCCTTACTTGTTCCAACATCAATTTTGCCCTAATTTATGGTCATTTCAAAAAATATACAATTATTGCTGAATAGGCCCTGTTTAAAAAAAAATGGGTAGATGAAGAACAGACAGTAGAAATTCAGTATATTCCATATAAGTGGCACTACTTAAAGCTTTTTTTCACATTTCATATCAAAATATGATCAATTATACCCCCTTTGTTTTCAATTTGGCATTTTCTAATGTAAACACTATAATATATTCAGAGGTTGGCATAAAACCTATATATGTGATGAATTTAATATAAACTTACAAGCTCTGTAATCACTGTCCACATGTAGAAATAAAAAAACAGGGCCTCCCCGGTGGCGCAGCGGTTGAACGCTGGGTTGCGAAGCTGTCCGCAGCTTCTGCAGCACCGGTTCGATCCCCGGCTGCTCCCCGGCCTCCGGAGGAGGGTCCCACATGGCGCGCAGACTTCTGACTGTGCCCAGTGCTTGTATAAATAAATAAATCTTAAAAAAAAAAAACCCAACAACATATAAAAGCCAATTTCCCTCTCCTACTAGAGTTCACCAATGTTTGTATTTCCATGGTACATTCTTTCACTCTTCATTTTTAAAATTAGTTTTATAATCAGCATATGCATTTGTAAAAAATAGTTTAAACTTTATAGAAAGGGAATTATATTTCTGGTATTCCTGCTTCTATCGCTCCACAAGAAGTTTATAGTAAAGTCCTTGAGTTTGTTGTACATGTATGTTATTTATTTTTACCACACTATCCACACTACTGTCCCAAAGGACCACAATTGTTGTATCCATTTGTTGTTGATGAACACTGGTATTAGTTCTAGTTTTATGAATGGTGCTGAATTCTTTTATTTAGATTCCTTGTGTTTGTGCTATTCCCAGAAGTAGAACTGTTTGTCCAAAGACTATATATATATATACTCTCAGCTACTCTAGATATTAACAGATAGCTTTTCAAACTTACATGCAATTTATATGATTATTAATAACAGCCATTGAGAATTATCAACACCCTCAAAAAAATGGTAAAAATACTAACTATTGTCGATTTAGTGACTATTTATATGCATTATGTAGTTATTGGCCCCACTCTGTATAGTTTGAAATTTCCCCCATATTTACTTACTATTTGCAATTCTTATTTCAAGAATTCTATTCTAACTTGTTGCCTCTTTCGGTATTTCCTATTTTTTAAGCTCCAAAAGAGGAGGGATGGGGTAGGGCAGAGAGCATGGAGGGCCTGAATTATGGTAAGAACTATGGATGCCTTGATAGTGGGTGTGGTTGGTAATGTACACCTGAAGAGCTGGGTGAACCTATAACCTCTGAATCATATATGCTGTTGTATACCATGTTACTGCAATAAAAATAAAACAATGTCTAAACACTTTTAAAAGAAACTAGTTCACATAATTCAGTAATGTGACATAGTTTGAGTCCATAATAGTGTGAGATGAACCAGGAATACAAAGTCCTTCTTGAGAATTTTCTTAAGTATAAAGTTGGATTGACTGTCCTTGCTGAAATAGTAGCAGTTTCCTCTCAAACAGGGATCAATTATATGCCCTTCTCTTTGTCTATTTGGTATTTTCTCCTGTGCAAGCTATACCACTGCATAGACAGGATTTCATAACACATACATATATGATAAATTTAGTCACTATAAACTGTTAAGTTACAGACAACAAGCTTAACCAATGTAACCCATGGACATCCTGGACTATCTATTATCTAATTGTATATTACCAATAACACGTTCTCCCCTTCCATTTCAGGTTTCCCTCTGGACTCCACAGCGCAGTCTGAAACCAAGGCATCTGGATGTGGTGTGTGCCCCACCTCTCCAAGCCAAAGCACACCCTGGTCCTTCTGGACACTGAGGGCCTGCAGGATGTGGAAAAGGTAAGGAAGACCATCTCCTTTGCACTACATACCCTATTTATATTTCACTTTGTCACCTCAATTCATTTTTATGACATATTACTTCGAACAATGTGGTTGCATTCTGTTTCTTGAATTCATTTCCTTTAAAGATCAGTGCTTACTAGGAATAGACCTTCTCATTTCTAATACTGCATTGAATGATACTAGTCAAAAACTTGCATGATTGCTGAATTGAGGTTTTGCATTAAGTACTATAGATATTATAGTGAAGGAAGGAAACTCCCAGAATCTAGTTAGGGAGATAAGAAATAAGCAGGTTATCAGTACAGGGCACCATATATATGAAAAGTATGAAGTGAACTGTGTTACATGATAAGGGACCATATGGAGGAAGCTATACCCTATGGGATGAATAAACAGTTCTAGTTAATGTGTGTGGGGGTAGGGGGCTGGGGAATTACTGGAGTTGAGAATAGGAACCGTGAAAATAGGAGTGCAGTGAAATAATTTATAAAAATAATCCCAGAAAAGCTTCTATTATGCCAGGAGCACTTATTAATTTTTAGTACAATTCTCTGAGTTATGAAGATGAATTCTTCCTAATTATGTATAAGCATGAATAGACCAACCAAAAATATGATAAGTGGAATAATTTTGATGTTATGTTTTTAGTCTGAGCTCCAAATAAATTTTTCTCCTTATTTATGTAAGTCAGAGTCCAGCAATCGTTCCTGGACTTCTATTACTACCAAAAAGAGGGAGGGTATGAATTTAGAAATTCTGTATTTAAATAATTCAGCATAAAATACTCATAATTACCTCAATATAAACTCACAATGATCTACTGATTCTGAGGAGATTCTGCCTTTCATAAACCCCTATTGGAATGACTGTTATCAAAAAGACAAAGGACAAATATTGATGAGAATGTACAGTATGCAACAGAATAACAGTGCATGTGTCTGGGTTATAAAATAAAGGATTAGACACACTTACTGGTATATATATATTGCTATAGGAAAAAAAATCACAGTTGAAAGCGAAATTCTTTTTGAACAAATAAAATCAACAAGTAAAATGTTTTAAATGAATACCCGTGGTCCCGAAACCCAGTCCCTCACAATAGCATCCATGAGAGACAGACTGTTGAATTTTCTCAACCTACAATTGAAGACAGTGTGCGCTATTACCTAATCACCCTCCTCCTCCTGCTGCTGCTGCTGCTTTTCAACCCATAAGCCTTAAATCACTATGGGTCCTTGTCCCATGAATCTCCAAAAGGGAACTCAGGGACAAACTCTCAGAAAGATAAATAGAGACAAGGAAATCTTTACTTAGAAAGCAAAGAAAAGTTTACTTAGAGGAAAAAGAACAAGGATGAAGAATCCAAGGCGGGGGCAAAAGATGCCTCTGTGGGCCCAGGTCTAGGGGATATTTTAAATGTTTTCCTCTATTCTAAAATCTCATCATCCTCAGCATCCTACCAGTGTCTATTCTCTGGACAGATGATCCCATTTACCCAGCTCTTCTCTTAGAGTTTCTCCTTTAACCTCCCCTGTCCAAAGTCTTATTCTCTCAAGTTTTACTGTCTTTGTTTATTTAGTCCTCTGGGATTTCTCACCCCATCTCTGGAGTATGTTTTGGTTGGCACCTCTTAGAATTTATTACCTTATTTCAGAAGCCTCTTTAACTCTCTTGAAGTTCCTGCCTGTTCTGTCGCTGAAGCTGCCTACTTAACCAAAGTAGCCCTAGGACTCACCATTACACTCATGCCTGCTTCTCTGTATTTATCCTGGAGTCAAAGAAGCTAAAGTCACATGTAAAGGAGGAAAACCCTAGAATTCAAAACCAAGTGTGGTGGAACCTCTTTTTTCTCCCTCCTTATCATATGCCCCACCTTTGCGAAAAAAAAAAAAAAAAAAAAGATAACTGAAAATAAACCATCACCTCCTAGAAAAGAGCACCTCCTTCCTCTGGTTTCACTTCTCTGAAAGCAGAATTAATGTTAATGTCCATTAACAGGGCTTAACAGTCTCACATCTTGTTTGATCTTCAACTTAAAAAGAGAATCACTGCCTGAGTCCCAGGAAGGAGAAGAGGACCAAGGCAGCAAGGATAGCCGAGAAGTTGCTCCCTGGCTGCAGCGCCCAATCCCGGTGAGTTCCCCCCTGAACTTGGTCTTGTATATTTATTTTAACAACAAAGCAAATTCCCAAGTGCAAGGCCCACTCCAAAGGCAGCCAGAGGCAGCATAAGAGTCCAGACGTAGTGAGGGTGGGAGTGGGGTGTGGGAGTGGGGTGAAGTCAGGGTGGAGGGGTGAGGAGAGAGCAGCGGGGTGAGTAGGGGTGGAGGAACGGGGGTGGGGGTTGTTCCATTAGCTCAGTCTCTCCTTTTGGACTTGAAGCAGCTGTGAGGTGAAGGTGTCCTCACCCTGTCCTCAGGTGCCCTCCTTCTCCTCAGGATCCCATCCAGGCTGCCTCAGAGAGCCCTGCTTGGGAGGAGTGGATCCCCTCAGAACCCCTGTCTGTGGAAACAGTGCTCGACCCATTTCTTAGTCCCACCCCCTCACAGTGGCACTGTGTGGGACTCCTGCTCCTCCATCTCCATCTGCCCCACCTCAGACATTACCCGATTAAGCCCTTCCCCCGCCTCAGTCCAACCTCCAGCACCACCCCAGTCAGGCATCAGAGAATGCTGTTGAACAGTCCTTAGAGAAACAGTGAGAAAAAAAGCTTCTTCATTTACAATTGGAATCCTTACATGGTTGACTACAGACTATTTTTGTATCAGCAACATTTAATATTCCAAAGATTCTACAAGACTGTGTAGTATCTCACATTCACTAGTCCACTGTGAAAAATACCTGTAAGGTCTAATCACGTTTGTCTATCACTCGCTGTGTATACTGCAAGGTCCACACAAGAGCTGTTTCAGAACAGCCCGATACTTGCTGAGAAGACATGTTTTCGGGTATTTCTTTTTATCTGTCACTCCAGATGACTCTTGCGAACAGAAAATTTTGGAAATTATCCAACAGGTGGCTCCATCTTCTGCAAGTGTTTCACAGGACTTGTTTGTTTGGAGTTTATAGCTGTGGGTGTTGTGTCTAAGTGGTTGCTGTGGCAGAGTCCAGATCGGCTCAGGTGGATTGTGGGAGAATCCAGAGACTGAGAGCTTAGAAGTAAAGAAAAGTCTTATTCCAAGGGAGGGAAAGGCAGAATTAAGTGACTGTCTGCAGAAGTGAGCAGCTGGAACCTAACCTTTACATTTGAGTTTCCTTTCTCTTGGTTTCTTTATGCTCACTTAGCAAGAGCTGGGCTGGCAAATGCTGAGTACCTAAATTTTTCGTTAAAACTGTGATACAAGAAATACCACAGGTAGTTAGGGTGTTGATTGGTGCCAATGAGGCAGATTTCTCACAAGAAATGCTGCTGGTGTCTGGGGTAGCAATATGGGCAACTAGATCACAGGACCCAGTTTACTTTAATTTAAACATCATCATCAGTATACTTGCTATAAACACAATTATTCCTTCTAATACTTTATTTTAAATTAATTTTTAATATTGTGGTAATTTTAATTTTTAAAATTGTGATGATAACATGAGTTATCACCATCATACTGCCCCCACTACCAGATCACGTGGACGACCAAGTCCACAACCATAGTTCACTGTGCTTCCTCCTTCCCTCTCTGTTCTTATGCCTCCCCCTCTGCTTTCCCTAAACTTTTAAAATATTCAATATAAGAAATAAAGTCTATCATTCCTCCTGCATATAGCACAACACAAACAGACTCTCTCCATTCTTCTCCCAATACCAATAGAAAATGGAGAGAGGTTTTTTACAGAAAACCTGTTAAACAAGTTGATGGTATTTTCTGACAAAACGGTTTTGGGTATTTTATATTTCCTGGCAATTAGCAGCTCACTAATGTAACCATATAGTTTTACATATTGCCTAACATACTCATTGTCAAAATAGTACATTAATACTGGATTAAAAAATATTTAGTGCCTGTCTGTAAATAACCTGTATAGTAATGATTCAGGCAGGAATTATTGTTCTTCCTATAACACTGATGACAATCGAAGACTAATAGACGTGCTCCTTTATCAAGGTCTCACAGACAAGAAGTGATTTGAACTCTGGGGATTGATCCCTGACAGCCTGGCTCCAGCATTTGTGCTCTGACACCCCAGGACTCTGCTTCCTCTGGCCTGACTCACTCTCCCTCTAATGCACCCTCAGCTGTCACCCTCAGCTGGTCCTCTCCTGCCTGCTCCTCCTCCTCATGACAGGTGTCCTCCTCTACTTGCTGCCAGGAGAGAGGTGCCACTGTTTCAATCCAAAGCCAATCCCTCATCTTTGTATAGAGATTCTTTCCTAAACACTCAACTTTTTATCATTACTTGGTAGCATTTACTATGTACCAGCAATATTTGAAGAGCATTATAAAAATTATGAGACATTTGTCCACTAATTACCTTAATTATCCTCCCCAGGGGTTTATGAATAGAAAGTGCAGTTTTCCAAAGAGTAACTGAGGCACAGTGACATTAATAATCTTTCCAGTGGTCACACAGCTAGGAAAATATGGGGACATGTGAATTTTATTTAGAATTTTCTTTGAGAACATGAAGTGTTCAAAGCTCTTTTCTGCTCTCTGCTGATTCATGTGATCACCCCATCACTGTGATGAAAAGTTAAACTAGAACGTTGCCCAGATGTAGGACTGTGACAGAGCTGGGAAGCTCCTAAACCACCTTGACCACAACCTCTCTACCTGTCACCCCATAAGTAAGAAATTTCAATCTGGCTACATAAATTAATTCCTGTACCCATTACAATTCCTACCCAGAGTCCTATATCTGGATAAGGTTGCATTTTAAGTGTGTTTCATCATAATTCCTGCACCCATAACTGTTCCAGGTATTAAGGTGATGTGTTTTGAGAGAGTTTCATGCTTTCTCTGTTCTTTTGCTCAGGTTCACTCTTCTTCCAGCCTGTTCCTGCTGCCACCAATTCACCAACCTGTTCTCATCACCTTTGCTGATACATTTATTTTCTCATTCTAGGAAAGGCCTGCCATGACACACCCCATATCTCTTCAACCACCTATGCCTAGTACCTCATTGTTTTCAACCTTCCTATGCCTATTACCTTCAACCTTCAACCTTCCTATGCCTATTACCTCATTATTTTCCTTGAGCATATACTGTATATACATGTGTGTGTGTTTTGTAATTTTGCTTCTTTGTTACTTGTCTATCTCTCCATCCCTCCAAACACACTAGAATTCAGCTCCGTGAACAAGTCTCACAGTAGGTACTCGAAAAATATTTCTGCATTAATGAGATATTGATTCTGGACACTCCTTATCTCTAGCTCCCTTTCTTTCTCCATTTAGTCCCAAAATGTTAGTGTTTTACATCTTCATCATAAGTGCTCAGTTTTTATATTTTCATTCCATTTACTTTATAGATCAGGTTTAAGGATTCATCAGTAATATAAGGTTCATTAGGCCACTGCACCAATTTTTTTTTCTTTTTTTTTTTAAAGATTTATATATTTATTTACACAAGCACTGGGTACAGTCAGAAGCACTGAGGTTAAGAGAATTCACCAGAGCCAGAGCAGGGAACAGAACAGGCAGAAGGACCGAAGTACACTGCTGAGGGGAGCAGCGGGCGGCAGGAGAGGTCTGCGAGTCATGTGGGACCCTCATCCAGTGGCCAGGGAGCAGCCGGTGATCAAGCCAGCGCTGCAGAGGCTGCGGGCAGCTTCGCAACCCAGCGCTCAATCGCTGCGCCACCAGGGAGGCCCAGACTGCACCAATGTTGATGCAAGAGGCTATATGATGGTCTTTAGAAATACACAAAATGTAGAAAATTGAGATATACATTCCAAAGCAGAAGGCTGATATGTACATGGCTTGTGAAACCGTGAGTTCTGACCTGCAGTGCTCTTATTTTTTGGAGTTCTTCCTCTGGGTTACAGCTCACCATGGCCTCTGGATCCATCATGACAGCCCCCATCTGTCTAGTGGAAAATAGGAAAAAGCAGTTCACAGTAAATCCAGAAGCACTGAGGATTCTGGAGAAGATCTCGGAGCCCGTGGTGGTGGTGGCCATTGCAGGGCTGTATCGCACAGGGAAGTCCTACCTAATGAACCGCCTGGCAGGACAGAACCGTGGTGAGTGCTGTTCCAGGGCAGGGGACACATGCTGGTTCAGCAGTGAGGACAGAGGCTGATGTGGCACCTCCTTTAGGGTCATTTGAGGAAAAGTCTAGCACTTCCCACTGGAGAACACTAATTATCATTGCTACGTTTGTCACTTCAACTCCATCTACCCTAAATCTCCTTTTCCCAAACTTTAACAAAGGATACTTCATTAATTATATTTCCATGACTTATTTCTGCTCAGTAGGGCAGGCCCAGCAAGTATTTCTCTACTTGTTCCAACATCAGTTTTGTTCTAATTAGGGTCATATCAAGTAACAAAAATACTGCTCACAGGACTTCATTTTAAAAATGGATGGATAAAGAGCAGTCAGTAGAAACCAGCATATTCCATATAACTGAGGCTATCTTAAAGCATTTTTGCATCATTTTATAGCAAAATTTGATCAGTTATAGCCCCTTTTGTTCTCTATTTGGTGTTACCTAATTGCAAGCTATAACATCGAGAGGGTTGCAAAATCATTGTCCATATGTAAAAATAAAACATCAACAAAATACTAGAGTTCATCAATGTTGATGTTTTCATGGTGCATTCTCTCACTCTTCATTTCTATAATTAGTTTTATAATCTGCATATGTATGTCTCAGAAATAGCTTAAACTCTATATAAAGGGAATTATATTTCTGCTATTCTTACTTCCATTGCTCAACAAGAAGTTTATAGTAAAGTCCTTAGACTTTGTCATAGGTATATGTTATTTATTTTTACCGACTATACTATACTAGTGTCCAATAATAGCACAATTGATGTATCCACTTGTTCTTGATGAACATCAGTATTATTTCTAGTTTTTATGTATGGTGCTGCATTCTTGTATTTAGATCTTTTGTGTTTCTTTTATTCCCAGAAGTAGAACTGTTGCTTCATAGAATAGATATACTTTCAGCCATTCTAGATATTAGCAGATAGCTTTTCAAACTTTATCTGCAATTTAAATGCGTATTAGATATCAGCAATTGATATTATACACATCCTCAAAAAATAAAACTGGGAAAAAAGGCTGTTGAACTATTGCTGATTTAGTGACTATTTTTATGGATTATATAGTTATTGGTCTTCTGCAGTTATTGGCCTCACTCTGTATAGCTTGAAATTATCCCCATATTTACTTACTACTAGCATTTGTTATTTCAAGAATTCTATTCTAACTTGTTGCCTCTTTAGGTACTTGCTATTTTTTGAGCTCCAAAAGAGGAGGGTGGTGGTCGGGAACAGAGCATAGAGTGCCTGCACTATGGTGAGAACTATGGATACCTTGATAATGGGTGTGGTTGGTAATGTAGACTGAGGAACTGTGTGAAATATAACCAACAAATCATATGCCATGTTACCTCAATAAAAAAAAAATTTTCTAAAAATGTTTAAACTAAATTAATTTATATAAATCAGTAATGTGACATAATTTGAGTCCATAATGGTGAGAGATGAACCAGGAATACAAACTCCTTCTTGAGAATTTCCTTAATAAGCATAAATTGTTTCCTTGTCCTTGCTGAAATAGTAGTTTTTCCTTGCAATCAGGGATCAAATATATGCCCTTCTCTTTCTCTATTTGGTATTTTCTACTGTGCATCTATAACACATAGACAGAGTATATAAAACATACATACATAACAAATTTAATAAATGTAAACTGCTGAGCTACATACAAGTTTAAACATTGTAACCCATGGACATCCTGGACTATCTATTACCTGATTATGTATTATCAATAACACTTTCTCCCCTTCCATTTCATGTTCCCCTCTGGGCTCCACAGTGCAGTCTGAAACCAAGGGCATCTGGATGTGGTGTGTGCCCCACCCCTCCAAGCCAAAGCACACCCTGGTCCTTCTGGACACTGAGGGCCTGGGGGATATGGAAAAGGTAAGGCACAGTGTCTTCTTTGCTCTTGATACCCTATTTATATTTCACTTTGCCACCTCAATTTATGACATAATACTTTGAACAATGAGGTTAAATTTTGTTTCTTGAATTTGTTTCCTTTAAAGATTAGTACTTTACTTATTAGCAATAGACCCTCTCATTTTTAACACTACATGGAATGATACTTGTCCAAAAGGGACCTAGTTGCTGAATTGAGACTTTTGTGTTAAGTACTATAGATACCACAGTGAAGGAAGGAAACACCCAGAGTCTAGTTTAGGGAAGTAAGAAATAAGCAGGTTATCAGTATAGGGCACCATGGATATAAAAATGAAGAACCAAACCTAATCATTCAGGATGGGAAACATCTGGAGGAAGCTATAACCTATGGGGCCAATAGACTGTTTTAGTTAAGGTTTGTGTAGGGGTTTGGGAGTTGGGGAAATAATGGGGTTGAGAATAGGAACCATGAGGACAGGCGTTCTTGAAATAGTCTACAAAAATAATCCCCAAAGGGCCTCCCTGGTGGCACAAGGGGTTAAGATGCAACCTATGAAGCATTCTGCATCCACTGCAGCAGGAGTTTGAGCCCTGGCCAGGGAGCTATGCACATGGTGCAGCAGACCTCTCCTGACCTCTTCTCTCCAGACCTCTCCGCTGCTCCCCTCAGCAGTGTATTTCAGTCAATCTGTTCTGTTCCCCACTCTGTCTCTGGTGAAACCTCTCACTGCCCACACCTTGGCCTGTACCCCAGTTCTTGTATGATAAATAAATAAACGTTTAAATAAATCCCCAGAAAAGCTTCAGCTATGCAGGACTACTTATTAGGTTTTAGTACAATACTCTGAGTTTTGAAGAATTCTTCACTGATTATATAAAACCATGAATACACCCACCAAAAATATGATAATGAAATAATTTTGATGTTATGTTTTTTATTTTAAGCATTCCTTTTCTTTATTTTTTAAAATTTTATATTTAATTTTTTAGTTTTTACATCATTGTTCATTTTTAAAAAATATTTGCTTCCCCCGCCACCCCTTCAGGTGTAGTCCCCATAGAGTTTCCTTCACCAATGCACCCCTGCACCATCACCTCAGTTCCCTGTGCTCCTCCCTCCCTCCCTCTGATCACTCTCCCTCCTCCTCCCTGCAGTATGTCTTTGATTTAAAAGTGTCTGGTTTTGCTTTGTTGTGTTTTATGCTGTTATTATTTTTTACACTGGTATATTCTTGGGTTCCCCTATATTCCTGCTATAAGTGAAACCATCCGACATTTTTCCTTTTTTTTTTTTTTCTGGCTTATTTCACTGAGCATAATTCCTTCTAGTTCCATCCATGTTGCTGCGAATGGCATGAGTTTATCTCTTTTGAATCCTGAATAATATCCCATTGTGTATATATGACACATCTTTTTGATCTAGTCATCTATTTTTGGGCATTTGGGTTGTTTCCTGGTTTTGCCTAATGTAAATAATCTGCAATGCAGGTGTCCTTTTGAATCAATTTTTTTGTGTCCTTTGGGTAGATCCCTAGTAGTGGAATTGCCAGGTCATATGGTAGCTCCATTTTTAGTAGACTGAGGAACCTACAGACAGCTTTCCATAGTGGTTGGACCAGTTTGCCCTTCCACAAGCAATGTAGGAGAGTTCCTTTTTCCCACATCCTTGCCAACATTTGTTGTTGCTTGTTTTTTTGATATGTATCATTCTTATTGGTGTGTGGTGGTATCTCAATGTGGTTTCAATTTGCATTTCCCTGATTATTAGCGACGGTGAACATTTTTTCATATGCCTGTTGGCCATTTGCATTTCCTCTTTGGAGAAATGTCTTTTAAGTTCTTCAGCCCAGTTCTTGACTGGATTGATCATTTTGTTTTCATTGCATCATGTGAGTTCTTTGTGTATCTTTGTGATCAGACCCTTAGCAGTTTACTGGAGTGCAAAGATTCTTTCCCCAATCAGTGGGGTGTCTCTTTGTTTTGGTTAATGTCTCTTTTGCCATGCAGAAGCTTTTCAGTTTGATGTAATCCCAGCTGTTTATGTTTTCCTTGACTTTCTTTGCTTTGGGTGATGTGTCTTTAAAGATATTATTGTGATATATGTCTTGTAGTGTTTTACCTATATTTTCTTCTATATATTTATGGTTTCTGGTCTTATGTCCAGTTCTTTTATCCAATTTGAGTTGATTTTTATGCATAGTGAAAGATAGTGGTCTAGTTTCATTTTTTTGCATGTGGTGGTCCAGTTTTCCCCGCACCATTTATTGAACAAACGTCCGTATTCCATTGCATATTCTTTGTTCCTTTGTCAAAGATCAGTTGTCCATATCAGTGTAGTTTTATTTCTGAGCTCTATATTTGGCTCCATTGGTCTGTGTGTCTGTTTTTGTTCTAATTCCAAACTCTTTTTTTAAAAAAAAAAGATTTATTTATTTATTTATTTATTTAGTTATTTATTTATTTATTTATTTATTTATACAAGCACTGGGTATAGTCAGAAGCACGGGAGGGTGAGAGAATTCACCAGAGCCAGAGCAGGGAACAGAACAGGCAGACTGGCAAAATACACTGCTGATGGGAGCAGTGCGTGTGGCAGGAGAGGTCTGAATGCCATGTGGGACCCTCGCCGGTGGCCAGGGATCGAACCAGTGCTGCAGAGGCTGCAGGCAGCTTCGCAGCCCAGCATTCAACCGCTGCACCACCAGGGGAGACCCCTAATACCAAACTGTTTTAATTATTATGGCTTTGTAGTATAGCTTGAAGTTTGGAAGTGTGACACTTCTTTCTCCTTTGTTTTCATCAGTAGGGCTTTGGCTACTCATGGTTTTTTGTGGTTCCATATAGATTTCATCAGTATTTGTTCTATTTCTTTGAAGAATGTCATTGAGATTTTTATTGGGATAGTGTTGAATCTGTATGTTGCTTTTGGTAGGATGGACATTTTAATAATGTTTATTCTTCTAATCCATGAACAGGGAATGTCTTTCCATTTCTTTGTGTCTCCTTTTCTTTCTTTTAACAGTGTTTTATAATTTTCTTTGTATAAGTC
This sequence comes from Talpa occidentalis, assembly GCF_014898055.3. Classification (NCBI taxonomy): domain Eukaryota; kingdom Metazoa; phylum Chordata; class Mammalia; order Eulipotyphla; family Talpidae; genus Talpa; species Talpa occidentalis. Next base: position 38,645,381 of record NW_023605305.1, read on the forward strand.
TTTCAGCTCTTGTTAAGTTTATTCAAAGTATTTGATTTTTTTGTTTCAATAATAAAAGGGATGGTTTTCTTGATTTCTTCTTCTTCAGATTGATTGTGTATAGCAAGGCTACTGATTTTTGTGTGTTGGTTTTGTATCCTGCTACTTTAGTGAACTGGCTGATTATTTTGAATAGTTTTTCTGTGGAGTTTTTAGGGTTCTTTATGTAGATTATCATATCATCTGTAAATGGTGATAGTTTGACTTCTTTCCCTATCTGGATTCCTTGTATGTCTTTCTCTTTTCTTAATGCCCTGGTGTGGGCCTCCAGTATTATATTGAAGAGCAGTGGTTAGAGAGAACATCCTTGTCTTGTTCCTGATCTTAAAGGAAAGGCCTTCAGCTTTTCGCCATTGAGAATAATATGGTAGTGGGTTTGTCATATATGGCTTTTATCATGTTAAGGTATGTTCCTTCTATCCTGAGAATTTCAAGGCCTTCATCATAAATGGATGTTGCACTTTGTCGAATGATTTCTCAGCATCTATTGATAAGATCATATGGTTTTTATTTTTCTTTTTGTTGATGAGTTGCATTACACTGATCCATTTTCATATGTTGAATCATCCTTGTGCTCCTGGGATGAATCCTTCTTGATCATGGTGTATTATCCCTTTGATGCATTCTTGGATTCTGTTGGCAAGGATTTTGTTGAGGATTTTTGCATTAGTGTTCATTAGGGAGATTGGCCTGTAATTTTCTTTTTTGTGCTGTCTTTGTTTGGTTTTTGTATTGGTGTAATGTTGGCTTCATAGAATGTATTTGGTAGTATTCCTTCTTTTTCAATTTTTTGAAAGAGTTTGTGTAGGATAAACTCACTGCTGAACATTTGGTAGAATTCATTTGTGAAGCCATCTGGACCTGGGCTTTTGTTTTTGGGGAGTGCATTGTTTACTGCCTCAATTTCATTGCTAGTAATTGGTCTGTTTAGGTGTTCCATTTCTTCTTTGTCTAGTTTTGGATGACTACATCATTCTAGAAATTTGTCCATCTCTCTAGGTTGTTGAATTTGTTTGCATATAAGTGTGTTCATAGTAATCTCTGATTATTCTCTTGATTTCTACTTAGTCTGTTGTGATTTCTCCTCTTTCATTTATAATCCCATTTATGTGTTTTTTCCTGTTTTAACTTTGTGAGCCTGGCTAGAGGTTTGTCTATTTTGTTTATTTTTTTCAAAGAACCAAATTTTGCTTTCATTGATCTTTTGGATTGTGTTTTTAAATTCTATTTCATTTATTTCTGCTTTGATTTTTATTATCTATTCTTCTACTGGCTTTAGGGTTTTTTGTTGTTCTTTTTCTATCTCTTTGAGATGTGAGATTAGGTTGTTTCTTTGAGTTCTTTCTTGATTCTTGGTGTGAGCCTGTATTGCTCTATATTTTCCTCTTATTACTGCTTTTGCTGCACCCCATACATTCTGGAAAGTGATGTCCTCCTTGTCGTTCAACTCAAAGTATTTTTTAATTTCTTCTTTGAAGAAGTCCAGTGGTCTAGAAGTCCAGTGGTCTTCTAGTAGTGTGGATTTCAATCTCCATGAAGAGGGAGGGTTCTTTATTTTCTTTTCATGATTTATTTCTAGCTTGATGCCTTTATGATCGGAAAAGATAGTTGGAATGATTTTTGATCTTCCTGTATCTGTTAATGTTTGTCTTGTAGCCTAGTATGTGATTGAGTCTGGAGAATGATCTGTGTGTGCTTAAGAAAAATGTATACTTGGATTTTTTGGGGTGCAGTGTCCTATAGATGTCTGGTAAGTCCATGAGTTCTATGACTTTATTTCGGGCTCTAGTGTCTTTATTTATTTTTTGTCTCATTGATCTCTCCATTAGTAAGAGTGGAGTGTTGAAGTCTCCCACTATGTATGTATTTTCTTTAATGTCTATTTTCAGAGCTGATAATTGTCTAATATATTTTGATGCTCCTTCATTTGGTGGTATATGTTGATAAGTGTTGTATCTTGTATCTTCCTGATGTATTGTTCCCTTGATCATAATGTAGTTTCCTCTATGTTTCTTTTACTTTTTTTAAATTTGAAGTCTATTTCATCTGATATAAGTATAGCTATTCCTTCCTCTTTTTTTTTTTTTGGTCCATTTGCTTGTAGGATTGTTTTCCAACCTTTTACTTTTAATCTGTGTTTATCTTTTGTTGTTAAATGTGTTTCCTGGAGACAGCAGATGGATTGATTTTGTTTTTTTAATCCTGTGTGCTACTCTGTGTATTTTTATTGATGAGTTTAAGTCATTTACATTTAGCGTTAATACTGATATGTTGGCATCTGTATTTGCCATGTTGTCTTTTTTTGTGATTTTATTCTTTGCTTTATTCTGTTCTTCATGATCATTCCTTCTGTTGGTTTTGGCTTTAGAACTTCTTGTAGTATTTTCTGGAGTGGAGGGTTAGTTGTAAGGAATTTCTGTTTGTCTGAGAAGGTCCATATTTTTTCTTCATAGAGGAAGGAGAGTTTTGCAGTGTAAAGTATTCTTGGTTGGCATTTGCTGTCTTGACATTTGTTGAATATGTTACTCCATTCTCTTCTTTCCTGTAGTGTTTCTTCAGAGAAGTCTGAGCTTAACCTGATTGATTTTCCCTTATAAGTTATCTGTTTCTTCCCCCTTGCCAGTTATTTTTTCTTTGTCTTGGACTTTTGCAAGCTTTACTATTATGTGTCTTGCTGTAGTTTTCTTTTCATTGTGGTAATTGGGTGTTCTTCTCACTTCTTGTATGTCTATATTTATCTCCTTTTTCACGTTTGGGAAGTTTTCTTCAATTATCTCCTTGAATAATTTCTCAGATCCTTTGTATCTATCCTCACCTTCTGGAATAACTATACCTCTTATATTTCCTCTCTTCATGGAGTCTGATAATTGTCTAAGGGTATTCTCATTCTTCTTACTTTGCACTTCTCTCTCTTTTTCTCTTTTCATTTGTTCTATTTCTGTATCTTCAAGAGTACTGATCCAGTACTGTTCTCAATGCTTTGACAAGAGCTCTTTGTCTCCTTCAGTAATCTTTTAGTCTCCTCCTTTTCTTTTATTTCCTTTTGTAAGGTCTCATTTTCACTCTTCATTGATTATTCATCTCATTTCATTATACTTTTTGATCATGATGATTACTAATTCTCCATCTGACAGGCAGAGAAGTTCTTCCATGTCATTGTTGAGCTCTGGAGATTTATTTTCTTTTTGTGGTGTGTCTTTCTCCTGGGGGATTGCTTGGTTATTTGTACTTTTCCTTCTCCCTGCTGTTTGCTTTCTAATTTGTTCTATGTGTTGGGACGTTGTGCCACTGGTGTTCGTGGGCTACTCTTTGGATTGCTTCTTCAGGGGTGTCAAAAATAGTTTACCAGACTGATACCAGCACTGGTAGGCCAAAACTCCACCAGGGTGTTAATGCTGTGGTTGTGTTGCTGGGCACTGTCTCTTACAGTTCCCTCCTTACGTATTTACTCAGTTCCAGCAGGGAATCACTTAGCTGGTGATTTTGCTCTGGTCACTAGGTGGCACTAGAGAAATGTACTTACTGAACTGTGGTTTTCCCCTGGAGTTTTCTCTGAAAAATGAAGGAGGGGAGGGGAGCACCTCGATACAGGGGCTGTTGTTCATGCTAGGTGCTGTGTCTTCCCCGTGTTCACCCAGTGCTGTGCCCATTGCTATGTGGATCCTGTGCCCTGTTTTCTGTGCTCTAGTTCCGAACCTCAGAGTCTCAGATCCAAAACAATGGTTGTCACCCTGTGCAGTGCCATTGTTATGGCACCTCCATGTCCCAAATACTGAGCCTAGTTCTCAGTTCCAGAATGGGGTCTTGCTCCATGCCTTTTTTTCCCTTCTTAGCCCTGTTTGCATGGCCCACCCCATTTCAGAGCCTTAAGGTGGTTTTGGAAACTCTGGCTTCCAAATATTAGGAAGTTGGTGATTTTGTTCAGATCACTAGCTGGAACCAGAGATCATTCCTAGTATCCTAGTATCCTTTGATCATTCCTAGTATCCTTGATGAGTATTCCACATCCTTTGTGCTTTTTCCCCCGTAGGTCTCCAGGGAACTGAGTGGGGATGGCGTGGAATGGCTCAATGGTGTAGAGGTGCTGTCTGCCCTGTGCCACGCGTCATGGGGATCCCATGCACTGAATTTTGTGCCCTGGATCTCACTTCCAAAGCACTAGGATCTGTGACATGGCCAGTAGCCCAGTTCAGTGTCCACAGAAATGGTGCTTTTTGCACCCCACTCCTGTGCCCGAATGCCTGGTTTTTGATTACTCAGTGAGGGTCATTTACCTCAGTGACCGTTCCCATGTTGGGCAGCAGCATCTGCATATGCTTTTTGAGTGTGCATGCTTTTTCACACAAGCTTACCGGTTGGCCTTGGGCTATATGAAGGTCTCTCCCCTGAGTCCTTATCTTCCTCTAATGGTGCATGGGGCCATTTGATCACCTCCATGGTGATTCCCCCCACAATTCTCCACAGTTCCCATTGTGGGGTGGTGCAGTGCTGGCAATAGTTCCTTTCCACTCACAGTCCCGCTTGATCTATATTTTGCTCTCATTGTTGTTTTTTCTTTCTGTTGGTTGGAGTGTGCTGGCTTTGTGAGTGGGGGAGGGCAGTGGGGATCTTAGCTTTCCTTTATTTTTGTCCTCTTTTATGGCAACTTTCCTCTCAGGCAGTTTGCCAGAGATGCCCATTTATCTTCCATGTCCTGGTTTTCGCAGGGACCTGCCGCTTTTCCTCCCTATTAACTTTTTTTTTAATGAGAGGACTTATTCACAGTGTTTCCCCACCACCATGTTGATCTCCTCAGACAATGTTATGTTTTTAGTCTGAACTCCAAACAATTTTTTCTCTTTATTTATGTAAGTCAGAGTCTGAATTGGAATTAGCAATGGTGGCCCCTCGATTTCCAATACTAACAAAAAGAGTGAGGGTATGAAATTAGAAATGCTGAATTTAAATATTAGAGCATAAAATACTCAATAATTACCTCAATATAAACTCACAATGATCTATTGATTCTGAAGAGATTGTGGCTTTCATAAACCTTCTTTGTATCTAACTGCATATATCAATGTACCAAAACATACCAGCAACAAAGCCATTGCTGTCCTTGCAACTTGCAGTGCATGTGAGTGTTATCTGATTCTATGACAAGTCAATCATAACAGTCCCAAATCCCACTATAGCCATGTCAACTACTGCCACACAAATAACCAACCACAGTCAAATAAAAACCTTTGCCATACCTTATGTCTGCACTCCCACAATTCCAATTGTCTTTTCTTGGTCCCTCTACCTTATGGTTTATTAATCTTCACAATTCTACAACTGTCAATGATTAACCCATGCAGTTCAAAACATAATGCTATCATATTCTATTTAGACATGAACGCTCTTACTCTGAATGAACAGAATACTTTTTTAAAAAAAAAATTGTTTATGCATACAAGAGCTGGGGTACAGGCCAGAGGTGCAGGGGGTGAGAGAATTCATCAGAGACAGAGTGGGGAACAGAACAGGCAGACTGGCCAAAGTACACTGCTGAGGGAAGCACTGGGTTAATCAGGAGAGATGTGCTGCCCCATGTGGGTTGCTCCCTGGCTGGCTGGGAATTGAACTTGCGCTGCAGTGGCTGCGGATAGCTTCATAGGTTGCGTCATAATGCTTGTACCACCAGGGAGACCCTGAATTAACAGACTACTTTTTCTGGTTTTTTTGAAAGTCCCCTTTAGTCTGGATTATGCAGTCATCATGATTTCCTTTCCATACTACCATATATATCTGCTCTCTGGAAAGACATCTTCTTGAGGCAGGAACTTTATGTTCACATAAATAAATGCAGCATCTGATATTTTGTAGATGTGTAGGAGGGAGAACTGTTAACTTTATTTAATTGAATAATTTGCCACCAATAGAGCACAATTATTCAATGATTATTAAATGATTAAAAAAATTTACAAAACATCATTGCTTACTTCTATGTCTAGTCACTGATTAATTATCCGATACAAAAGAATAGTGTCATTCAGGGCCTCCCGGGTGGCGCAGCGGTTGAGCGCTGGGTTGCAAAGCTGCCCGCAGCCTCTACAGCATCGGTTGGATCCCTGGCTGCTCCCCTGCCACAGGAGGAGGGTCCCACATGGCGCGCAGACCTCTCCTGTTGCCCGCTGCTCCCCTCAGCAGTGTGCTTCGGTCCTTCTGCCTCCTCTGCTCCCGCTCTGCCTCTGGTGAATTCTCTCACCCTCCTGTGTTTCTGACTGTACCCAGTGCTTGTATAAATAAATAAAAATAAATCTTCGAAAAAAAAAAAAAAGAATAGTGTTATTCATTGCTAGAGTTAATTGCAAAAGTATCTCAGGCCATGAGAGGAATAAATGTAAATTCCAAAATTGAGGTCTTTTCATTGAGAATTGTTTTCAAAACTTATGGTTATTTTACACCACTATTCAGCAACAATACAAATGACGTAGTAGTGAGGAAATGATTGGTGAAAGAAGAGTAAGCTCCTACATCCCTTAATGTAATAACTTTCTAGGGTGACCCTAAGAATGACTGCTGGATCTTCACACTGGCCGTGCTTCTCAGCAGCATGTTTGTCTACAACAGCTTTGGGACCATCAACCACCAGGCCCTGGAGCAGCTGCAGTATCCTTCGTGGAGCAAGACTACCTTGTATTACCATGTGTGTGGAAATAGCAGTGATACTATTTTTTCTTTCCTGTAACTCAGTTCTCCTGGAGAACTGAGAAAAGGGAGAGGAGGGCAAATAGAAATGTTTCTAAAAGTGGCTTGGGAGTGAGATCTGAAAGTTTTGTCGAAAGGCCCTTTTCTTTCCTTAGCTAAATCCCAGCTACGTGACTGAACTAGCAGACCTCATCAGGACAAAATCCTCTCCCAGATCTGATGAAAGAAATGACTCAGCCGAGTTTGTGAGTTTCTTTCCAGACTTTGTTTGGGCTGTCCGTGATTTCACACTGGAGCTGGAATTACATGGTCACCCCATCACTGAAGATGAGTACCTGGAGAATGCCTTGAAGTTGATTAAAGGTATAGAGAATGTCCTGGTTGATGGAAGGTTCGGTGGAGGTAGGATGAACTATGCCCAGTCATTCAACAGTTGAGATGAATCTTTACTTGACTTTGGATTGAAATTTATGATATTGGTTATTGGTATATGATTGGTGGATATGGAGTCAATATCCTTACTGGAAAAATTCCAGTGATCAGAGTTTAAGCTCAACAATGAAATTTAGAATCCATTATTGGACCTAATGATTTCAGAAAAATTGATAACTTGAAAGTTAATAGTAACAACCAGTGTTCAAACTCCCTAAGGCCCACATATCTTTCTTACTTACTCTGTTTAAGTGTTCCTCCATTTATATTTAGAGAATAAATATCCATTAGATTAGAAACAGGTAAATCCAAAATCACAAAGATATCAAATTACCAAACTTTCAAAATATATTCATGTAGTTTATTTTACTAGCTTACATAGTTACATACAAATAGTTTTATAACCAAAAGGTTTTTTCCTCCAAAACATTGATCTATTCCTCCAGTGAGACTATCCCCTTTATTCTTGGTTCTGTATAGAGAAAAGATTCTCCATATATTTTGATGAATTATACAAGTTTGATTTACATAATTATAAAAAGAAAAAATTAGAGGTACAGGATCTACATGGATCAATGATCCCTGGAATGAATGTCTTTAGCCCCCAGCTTGAAAACATTCCTTCAGTGATTATTTTTTCTCCACTCATAAAGGTGATGATACCCAAACACAAATGTCCAACCTGCCTAGAGAGTGTATCAGGAAGTTCTTTCCAAAACAGAAGTATTTTGTGTTTGACCAACCTACAAGTGACAAAAAGCTGTTACACCACATGGAGGAAGTGTCAGAAAATCAACTGGATTTGAATTTCCAAGAACAATCCCGAAAATTCTGTTCCTATATCTTCACACATGCAGAAGCCAAGACCCTAAGGGAGGGGATCACTGTCACTGGACATGGTGAGTCTATTATCACAACATGTCATTGTGGCTCAGTGTGTGTGATGAAACATTGCTCCTTAGGATTGTTGGCACTTTTGAGTCTTGTTCTATGTGGTAAAGTAAGGCAGATGCTAATGTCACACATAGAAATGCAATATCCATCATTAAAATTTCCCTGTTGAAAGGTTTATTGAGCCCCATTTTATCTCATGAAACTAACGCAATAATGACATAAACATTGGCTGCTCTTAAGAATAAAAATCTGCATTCAGATGAGTTGATGTGAAAGTGTTTATCAGTGAGGAGATGCAAGATGTACTGTAAATTGGGTTTTCCCTGGTGGCCCAGGCGGTTGAACGCAGTGCTATGAAGCTGTCCAAGGCTCTGCAGTGCTGGTCCGATCCCGGCCGGCTGGCGAGGGTCCCACATGGCGTGGCAGACCTCTCCTGTCGCGCCCACTGCTCCCTTCAGCAGTGCATTTCGTCAGTCTGCCTGTTCTGCTCCCCGCTCTGTCTCTGGTGAATCCTCTCACCCTCCCGTGGATCTGGCCTATACCTTGGTTCTTGTATAAATAAATAAATAAATCTTTAATAAAAAAAAAAGATGTACTGTGAATTTACAACAGTTAGAAAATAAATAGCAGGATATGAGGCTCTTAAAGCTCACTGAGAGTTTGAGAAACTGTTTAAATATAATCTTACTTCTTGCGCTGGATAATGGACAGGCCACCTGGGCAGACACATGTGTCTTGTATTCAAGTGGACTTGTGCCTGAGAAATATGTGTGGCACTGGCCCAAAATTCATAATGATTTTTTTATAAGGGGGCCCTTATTTTCATATGGAAAGAGTGCCAATAAATTAGGTACTTCACTTAGCTGTAAAGTAAGTTCCTTCTCATTTTATTTCTGTGAGTAAAGTTTTCCTGAAAATTCTTGACTACATAGGTTGATATTATTCACTTATGATTGGAAGATGATGAATTAGAAAACCATAAAAGAGAGGTATAAGAGATACAAAGTGACTTTATTACAAGGATATTGATTCATAGAAGAGGAAAGAGGAGAAAGCAATGATAAGGACAAGGTTGAAGATGAAAATGAAGTTGTTTCAATAAACTTCTTGGGAAATTTAGAATGTTGGTCTCTAAATGTTGTAAATTCCTTTTATTCCCTAAATATTATGACATTCAGGGCTGGGAACTCTAGTTTTGACCTACGTGGATGCCATCAACAGTGGAAGTGTACCTTGTTTGGAGAATGCTGTGACAACTCTGGCCCAGCTTAAGAACTCAGAGGCTGTGCGGAAGGCAGCTGACCACTACAGCCAGCAGATGGCCCAGAGAGTGCAGTTCCCCACCAACACTCTCCAGGAGCTGTTAGACCTGCACACAGCCTGTGAGAGGGAGGCCATTGCAGTCTTCATGGAGCATTCCTTCAAAGATGACCAGCGGGAGTTCCAGAAAAAGCTTGTGGTAATAAGTCTCAGCTTTGTTTGCCTTATTTTTGTGTTTCCAGAAAGATGCCTAGATTTACCCTGCTCAGTCCTCTGGTTCATGTGCTCTCATTGTAGAAGGAACTTGATATAGTCCTTCCTTTTTCTAAAAGATTGAGTCTTTTTTTCCTATTATAACAAAACTAGTTACCATGAGCGTAACATCATTGCAACTAGTTACCATGAACGCAGTATCTGCACTGTGCTCATGTACAAGTAAAAAGCAAGTTTCAAATGGGGTTATTTACCATATGGAGGCCCTGGGGACCAACCCTTTTTTTTTAATCCACCAAGAGCACATGCTCTTGGTGGATTGTTCTCAAATTTTACATGACTACCTTCTCTGCCCCAACCTACAGAAAATGCTTTTAAAGGATTTAAATGATTAGGTAATGACCATGTGGTACTTTCTCTCAAAATCCATTATCTTCACATATCCCACTAACAAGATTGATATTCACAGTCCCAGAGAAAACGCAGTGTGTAAACCTCAGAGATAAGACTATGGGGGTCTGTGCCTCCCCTGTGCTGCAGTGGTTGAGCGCTGGGCTGTGAAGCTGCCCAAAACCTCTGCAGCACGATTCCATCCCCACCTGCTGGGGGAGGGTCCCACATGGCGCACAGACCTCTCCTGCCACCCACTGCTCCCCTCAGCAGTGTATTTCGTCAGTCTGCCTGTTCTGCTCTCCACTCTGGCTCTGGTGAATTCTCTCACCCTCCCATGCTTCTAACTGTACCCGGTGCTTGTATAAATAAATAAATGAATCTTTTTTTTTTAAATATTAAATTTTATTTTTATATTCCCCCATACAATTGCAAACGCCCCATTCTGACCCCAATCCTTCCCCTCCCGCCCCCCACCCCCCAAAAAGTGTCTCTGGTTCATAGTTTTTTGTTGATTTTGATTTTCATTTTCTTATATTCATTTTCCTGGTCCCTTATTTAAGTTTTCTAGATTCCTGCTATGAGTGAGACCTTCCGGTATTTTTCTTTTTCTTTTTGGCTTATTTCGCTGAGCATGATCCCTTCCAGTGCCATCCATGTTGCTGCAAATTGCATGTGTTTATCTTTTTTGAATGCTGAGTAATATTCCATGGTATATATGTACCACATCTTCTTGATCCAGTCATCTATTTTTGGGCATTTGGGTTGTTTCCAAAGCTTAGCTATTGTAAACAGTGCTGCTATAAACATAGGAGTGCAGGTGCTCTTTGGAATTGATGTTTCTGTGTCCTTTGGGTAAATACCTAGGAGTGGAATTGCTGGATCATATGGAAGTTCTATGTTTAGTAGGTCCAGAAATCTCCACACAGCTCTCCATAGTGGTTGGACCAGTTTGCACTCCCACCAACAGTGCACAAGAGTTCCTTTTTCTCCACATCCTCGCCAACATTTGTTGTTGCTAGTTTTTCTGAACAGAGTTCTGAATCTCTCATAAGTTCTTTCAGTGAGTGTGTACACAATTATTAGGAACAAAACTTGTTTGTCTAGTTACAATTTCAATCCCCTCTTCTATATGATTGAAATGATAATTGTGATTGGTCAAATAGTCAAAGGGAAACTCAAAGGCAAGCTTAGAATAAAGGAGCCCTTTCTAAGAGGAATTAATAGACCCCCAATAGTCTTTTTTTTTTTAAGATTCATTTATTTAAAAAAAAAAAGACTATTGGGGGTCTATTAATTCCTCTTAGAAAGGGCTCCTTTATTCTAAGCTTGCCTTTGAGTTTCCCTTTGACTATTTGACCAATCACAATTATCATTTCTTTTTTTTTTTTTTTTTTTATAAATTTTATTGTTATATTCCCCATACAATTGCCGCCCCCCATTCTGACCCCAATCCCTCCCCTCCCGCCCCCGCCCCCCTAAAAGTGTCTCTGGTTCATAGTTTTTTGTTGATTTTGATTTTCACTTTCTTATAGTTTTTCATTTTCCTGGTCCATTATTTAAGTTTTCTAGATTCCTGCTATGAGTGAGACCATCCGGTATTTTTCTTTTTCTTTTTGGCTTATTTCGCTGAGCATGATCCCTTCCAGCGCCATCCATGTTGCAGCAAATTGCATGTGTTTATCTTTTTTGAATGCTGAGTAATATTCCATGGTATATATGTACCACATCTTCTTGATCCAGTCATCTATTTTTGGGCATTTGGGTTGTTTCCAAAGCTTAGCTATTGTAAACAGTGCTGCTATAAACATAGGGGTGCAGGTGTTCTTTGGAATTGATGTTTCTGTGTCCTTTGGGTAAATACCTAGGAGTGGAATTGCTGGGTCATATGGAAGCTCTATGTTTAGTAGGTCCAGAAATCTCCACACAGCTTTCCACAGTGGTTGGACCAGTTTGCACTCCCACCAACAGTGCAGAAGAGTTCCTTTTTCTCCACACCCTCGCCAACATTTGTTGTTGCTAGTTTTTTTAATATGTGCCATTCTCACTGGTGTAAGATGGTATCTCATGGTAGTTTTGATTTGCATTTCCCTGATGACAAGTGATGTTGAACATTTTTTCATATGCCTGTTGGCCATTTGCATTTCCTCAATTATCATTTCAATCATATAGAAGAGGGGATTGAAATTGTAACTAGACAAACAAGTTTTGTTCCTAATAATTGTGTACACACTCACTGAAAGAACTTATGAGAGATTCAGAACTCTGTTCAGATACCACTTACCACACTAATGAGCAGTTGATATGCTATGTATATTATGTGTATCAAACCACTCCAAGTAGAGAAGAAAGTCTACTTCCCGTCATCCAATAACTTCCATTATTCATTGCTGATGGATGAAGCATTGTTAATTCCACAATCTAAAGTGAACCATTGATAATACTTTATGTTGTGATCATCGTGCAATGTTGGCAAATACCAAATTATTAAGTTGAACAAATGAAACTAATAAAATATTTTATGTCAGTTACCCCTCAATTCAGAAAGTAATTGGCAGTTGGCAGTTCATGACTACCAACTCCATCATTTCTGAGACAATGACCTCAGCCCAGAGGAGATGAGGGACTTTGAACAGGTTATGAAGAGAATTGATCAGACCCGGGGCTAATACAAGTCTCCTGGCTCCTGGTCATTTTGTGTTTCATCCACTCTTAGGTCACAAGACTGATTCTTCCAGAAGGATCCCAGATGGACTTTTCTGCCTAACAACTTCTTTTTTGGAATTTCTCCATTTTCCACTGGCAGGAAACCACAGAGAAAGAGAAGGAGAATTTCTTGCTGCAGAATGAAGATGCATCTCTCAAATATTGCCAGGCTGAGCTTAGGAAGATTTCAGAGTCCTTGATGGAGAGCATTTCCAGAGGAAGATTCTCTGTGCCTGGAGGACACAGTCTCTACTTAGAAGCAAAGAACAAAATTGAGCAGGACTATGACCTGGTGCCTGGGAAAGGAGTTAAGGTGAGAAAAAAAAAGAGCTGAGAAGAGCAAAATTGAATGGCAGGGTCTAAGACTATAGCATTATTTGCATAGATAAAGGAAAATATAAAAGTAACTCATTTTAGCTTTTATATCCAAATTATTTAGATTTCTTCAATAACCAGAAACATTTCTTCCCAAATATAAGATTTATTATCAGGAATCTAGATGAGAAGACTATTCCTTTTACCTAGCAAACAGTATAACTGTTTTTGAGCTGCATATGGAGAATATATAATAAAAGGGACAAATACATAGTCCATAGTTGAGACAACAGTTATCACAAAGGTATACACTGAGGGAATGATGATAGTGATTTTCGTGATGGTGACTGATGAATGACATATTTAGAGCACTCACTTCCTAAATCCAGATCTTGACTATCAATTGAATCCTGAAATAATGTGAATTAGCTACTACTTGCAATGAACTAAGCATCCCATTATAAAATTCAGAAAAGGAATGCACTGAGAAGTTAATAGCTTGCCTGTAAAGACACAGTCATCAAGTGGTGGAGCTAATAGGGAAGCTCTAGTACCTGACAGCCATTCAAATTTCAGAATGAAATTTAGGAAACTCCTCTGGAAGAAGAGGTAGGTGGTACATGTTTTAGTGTCAAAAAATGATATCTCATAAAGAATAAGTGCACAAACATCCCATCAGCAGGAAAAAAAATGCACAGACACTGCAAACAATTGACACTTTGTGTTTGCAGAACAGGATGTAAACCTGGTTGTCTGTGACCTGGGAGAGGTTTGGGCAGCATGCTTGAAAGAAGAAACTGTAGAACTAAAATGTGAGCTGCTCTAGCTGGTGTTTACTTTGTGGCCAGTGAAAGAAAAGAACCAGTGTAGCTCTTCAAATGGATGAAGAATTTACAGGATATTATTTATAGTTTCACTGAACAATAATTTCCCTAATAAGAGAAGAGATGTTGCTGTCTGACTAGGCCTTGCTCCCTGTTGTTTCCTCAGGCAAAGGAGGTCCTCCAGAGCTTCCTGAAGTCACAGGCACCAATAGAGGAATCCATCCTGCAGGCAGACAAAGCCCTAACTGATGAGGAGAAGGCCATAGCAGGTATGGGGCAGAGAGGGAAGGTCCTATGGTGCACTGTCACAGGTGAAAGCAAAACCATCCTGAAACAATCAGCATCCTCTATTTCTGAGGGAAAAATGATATTTGTGAAATAAACCCAGGGTTGTTTTGTTGCTCCTGCCACCAGAGTGCCTTCCCATCACATTCTGACACATTTTCCTGATGTGACTACTAGTGGTTTTAGAGATCTCCCTGACATTTTAAAGACTATTAATATATATAGAATATATATTAGTATATTACTAGACTTTTAAAGTCTATTAGCTCAGAAGGGTACAGCTTTGCATTACTGTTATTTTTGTTCCCCTGCAAAAACCGTGTGGAACAGCTGAGCAGTCCAAGAAGGAGGCAGCTGAGCAGGAACAGGAGCTCCTGAAACAGAAAGAGAAGGAACAACAGGAAATAACAGAGGCTCAAGAGAAAAGTTTCAATGAAAACATACTCCAACTGAAAGAGAAGATGGAGAGAGAAAAAGATGAACTACTTAGAGAGCAGGAAAAGATGCTGGATCACAAGCTGAAGGTATGTCTTCATGGCCTGAGCAGTGACTGAGGGCAAAGCTACAATTCCTCAGTAGGAAGAGAATAAAAAATTGAACTAAAATCGTGGCCTAAAAGTAAATCCAAAGGCATATTATTACCTGAAATATCAAATAAACCTGGATCGTGTGAAGCCTTAAATGTATCAGATTCAACATCTCCTGTGGCATTTCATTTTGCAGAATACAAAAAACACACATGACTATTTATATTATTATAAGATCAGATCTGACCCAAAAGTCAATAAGACAGCAGTCGTAGAGCCCTACATAAAACCACTAAGAATAAGGGGGGTGGGAATTGTATGGGGACTATAACAAAGATGAAAATGCATACATTGTGCAAAAATGAAAAATGATATAAAGAACATTTCTAAAAAAACTACAAAGAAACATGAAATAGATCCATTTGGTCTTGAAAGTAAAAGATTGTGGTTGATATAAAATCAGGATGCTGAAAACACTAAAATTGGGTCTATTTTATTCCAAATTGCCTAAGTCATTGCTAGATATAAGAGTGTATAGAATGTGCATGAATAAGCCGGGAGGGCATTCTTAGAAGCATTCTTTGTCCCCAACCTGGAATGTGTTAACTGTGTTCTATAGAGAGCCAGCACTTCCCATTATTTGTTATGTCTATTCTCATACCACCTCAGTGGAACCAAGAGATAGTCAGAAATACATCTACATCCCCCTCCAAAGTGCATTCAAAGGATTTGAACACATTGCAGGCATAGCCGTCAGGCCTGGCTCAGCCCCAACACATTCCCACTGCAGTGATTGTGTTCAGGGGTCATAGGGAGATACAAACCATGGATACTTCCACTTTGAAGGTCCAAACATAGTGATATATTTTACAAACTCATCAAAAAGCACCTGTGGTTGTGGGAAGTAGCAGGACATACTTAGTTGCTGAAATTGTTAAACAGAAAATACTGACAATTGGGTATTTTCAACAGGATACTCTCTTCTTATTTACAGATGCAAGAAGAACTACTTACTGAAGGATTCCAAAAGAAATATGAGGAGATGAAAAAAGAGGCAAATAATCTGAGAGAAGCTATTCAACAAACTAGAAGCAAAAGATCCACAGCAATTGTTCACAGCCTCCTTGAGGCTTGTAGTGTATTAACTAGAGCACTGCCTGGGCCTTATAGTGTCATTGATACAGGCCTGACTGTTCTTGGCACAGTTATGAATACTCTCTTTGATGGCTGTTGCATTCAATAAATTTGAAAAGTAAAAACTTATTACCATAGTATATCAAGGGTTGACATCTTAAAAACATTCATTTTGATTGAATTAATATAAACTAATGGGAAAAAATAGAATATAATGACTCAATTGGAGAAAAGTTTCTCACAAAGGAAAAAGACAAATAGTGAGATGAAGAAATCATTTGTAACCTACAGTATGGATGGAGATAATTTCTCTATATAATGAGATTATATAATCAGTGAGGAATAGAAAAAAATTTAACTTTACTGATTATTAAAAATATTCAAAGTAAAATTAGGAATTGACTGTGTCATCTGTTGAATATCACCTGGAAAAGTTTTGATAGTAGACCAGATGGGCACACTGGGAAACTGGCAGAATCTCATATTTGTAGCAAGAGTGCAAAGGGTACAAATATGTATCTCAAAAATTGAAATGAAAACGCTGTTGATTCAGCAAGTCTACATTGACTGTACAGATTTTATTTAGCCAATCTGAAATGAGATAAATAGTAATGTATTTGTTGCAAGATTTTTGTAACTTTAAAGATGAAACAACTTTAAAGTCCCTTTGTCAGATATTGGCAAGGTAACTCTCAATACATACTTTAAAAAGAAGCCTCTACAGTCAATAACTTGAAAGTAGAAAATATCTTTATACGGACATGAAAAAACTCTATGATTTTTCATGAATCAATAAGAGATGCAGAAAGTATATACAGGTAACCACTGAATTTACAAAAGAACGAACAGATCATCTGTCTCTGGGAAACACAAACTAAATTGTTACTGTGGATACACAGTAGCAACATGGGAACATAACTTGTTTTACTTTGTATGTTCTTTTTGCCTCTTCTATCTAGTAAGAATTATAATTTATTTAAACACAAGTAGATGCAATTACTAACATGTGGCCAGATACAATAAACATGGATGGGGAGTTCCCACAGCAGGAGGAATAGGTGCTATGCTAGGAGTTCTGCTTAAGTCAGTTCCACAGAACACTCTAGTTACTACAGTAGGAAACAAAATGTACAGATGAAAATCCTAATTTTAGCCTCTCAAAAAGCCTTGAAATTCTAATCCCTAACCTATTTTCAGAATTAAGTACTAAGATGTAGGCTGAAGCGGTTCCCAAAGGCCAGCACCACATTTTCTTCGTTTTTTTTTTTAATTTTATCTTTCATAAATAAATAATCTTAAAAAAAAAAAGAAGACACAAAGATATGGAAAGACGTCTCCTGCTCATGGATTGGAATAATTAAAATTATTAGAATGGTCATCCTACCAAAAGCAATTTACAGATTCAATGCTATTCCAATAAAAATATCAATAACATTCTTCAAATAAATAGAACAAATACTACTAAAAGTCATATGGAACCACAAAAAACTGCAAATAGCCAAAGCCCTACCAATGAAAACAAAAAAGAAAGGAGGTATTACACTTCCAAACTTCAAGCTATACTACAAAGCCATAATAATTAAAACAGTTTGATATTGGAACAAAAACAGACACTCAGACCAATGGGACTGAATAGAGAGCCCAGAAATAAAGCCAAACTTATATGGACAACTAATTTTTGACAAAGGAGCAAAGATATGCAATGGAACATGGACAGTCTGTTCAATAAATGGTGCTGGGAAAACTGGACCACCACAGGCAAAAAAAATGAAACTAGACCACTATCTCTTACCATGCACAAAAATCAACTCAAAATGGATGAAAGAACTGGACATAAGACCTGAAACCATAAAATATATACAAGAAAATATAAGTAAAACACTACAAGACATATATCGCAATAACATCCTTAAAGACTCGTCACTCAAAGCAAAGAAAGTCAAGGAAAACATAAACAGCTAGGATTACATCAAAATGAAAAGCTTCTGCACAGCAAAAGAGACACTAACCAAAATAGAGAGACACCCCACTGACTTGGAAAAAATTTTTGCACTCCATACAACTGCTAAAGGACTGATCACAAAGATATACAAAGAACTCACGCAATACAACAAAAACAAAATAAACAACCCAGTCAAGAAATGGAAATAAGAACTTAAAAGACATTTCTCCAGAGAGGAAATTCAAATCAAAACAACATTGAGATACCACCTTATCCCAGTGAGAATGGCACATATCAAAAAAACTAGAAACAACAAATGTTGGTGAGGATGTGGTGAAAAAGGAACTCTCCTACATCACTGGTGGGAGGGCAAACTGGTCTAACCACTATGGAAAGCTGTCTGGAGGTTCCTCAATCTACTAAAATTGTAGCTACCATATGACCCAACAATTGCACACTAGGCATCTACCCAAAGGACACAAAAACGTTGATTCAAAAGAACACCTGTACTCCTATATTCATTGCAGCACTATTTAAATAGGTAAAACCTGGAAACAACCCAAATGCCGAAAAATAGATGACTAGATCAAAAAGATGTGGTATATATACACAAAGGAATATTATTCAGCAATCAAAAAGATAAACTCATGCCATTCGCAGCAATGTGGATGGAACTAGAAGGAATTATACTTAGTGAAATAAGCCAGAAGGAAAAAGAAAAATATCAGATGGTTTCACTTAAAGCAGGAATATAGGGGAACCAAATAAGACACCAGTGTAAAAAAAAATAATAGCAGTACAAAACACAACAAAGCAAAAACAGACAATTATAAATCAGAGACATCCTGCAGGGGAGGAGGAGGAGGGATCAGAGGGAAGGAGGGAGAAGCACAGGGGACTGAGGTGATGGTGCATGGGTGCATTGGTGAAGGAAATTCTATGGGGACTATACCTGAGGGGTGGGGGAAAGCAAATATTGTTTAAAAATGAGCAATGATATAAAAAATAAAAAATCAATTAATGAAAAAAGAAAAAAGAAAAACAAGAGTTGATTTGCCTTTATGGGGCAGATGGCAAAATCCCCTTAAGCATGAAGTTTGGGATCTCCCAGGTGCCCATCAGTCTGCCCACTAACACAGATTTCTTAAGCTGACCCTCAAACAGGAGATACACTCATATCATGGACATTTTCTTAAAAACAACAAATGACCTCTAATCTCTTTGGAGATCTTCAAAAAAAAATAAAGATTTCATTTGAGAAATCATGTGAGAACAATGTAACTCCCTCCTAGGAGCAAAGTCCAGAATTTCCTTTTTGGTTGTTGACTCACTGCTTTGTCCCCTGAACTTTCAGTTTCATATTACTCTACATCCGTTAAAAGTTGTTTACTTCTGATTGCTTGGTCTCTGAAGGAAATCCAGAGAGTCACACAACAGTGGAAGGGTGATAAAATAGTGCCACCATTCAGTGAGGGACACAGAAGTCACAGAAATCACTCTACCTCAACTGAGCAGAATAAAACAGGTAAGATCTACTATTCTCTCAGCAAGTTTCTTTCTCTCCAGCTCCAAAGAAGCTCTGTTCTGGGAGCTGGAGCCCAGAGTGAGGCTGGGACAAAAATGGAAAGAATTTTGATAGCCAGTTTTCCAAAACCTGAGCAGCACCAAGATAGGCAGCAGCTGAGCCTGACATGGGACAGAAGCCAGAGGAAACCCTGGAGATATGAGGTGACAGTGTGTCCCGGCCGTTACTACTATGCTGGCGACAATTTGGGCAGCAGCAGGTTTGACAGATACTGAGAGGTTGAAATGCACCAGAAGTGTCTTTCTCTTCGCTGACATTGTCTGTGTTGACTGGGGACACTAACTACAATGATTGTGATGGAACTTGTCATGATGTGCCAACTCATTCTTCACCCCTTACAACTACAACTGGCTTCACTACTTTAGTAAACAGCTTCCTCTTTAAAGACTGCTGTGGCACAAAGCAAAGGCAGTGTCTTTGGGTGAGCTCTCAATGCTCTCAAGTATTTTGATTCTGTCTTCTGGAACCTCCTCCCTGAGTTCTCTGCTTGGCACTAGCTCCATTCATCACCTACTGTCGGATAGTTCTCTCTCTCTCTCCTTTCACTTCCTCTTGCCCTTCTCTCCCTACATTCTTCCCCTTCCCCACACTTCCTCCTCCAGCTTTTCTGCTTCTACAAAATGGGGGAGGGGGGAAGAAAGAAAATAACAGAGTGTCTGGAAATGTAAGTATTTACTCAGTTCATCTCTAGTTCTCCTCATCTCTCTCCTGAATTTTTCAACCCTATTTCATAGTCTTTTATTCACTTTCTCACACATATCTACACAAGCATGATTTTAGGACCATTCACTATTTACAGTTATAATCTATGACTATGCAGTTATAAGCCCACTTAGCTGGAGGTTAATTTATATGAGATGGATGGAGTTTAAGTTCAGAACTCCTTGCTTACACAGCCCGTAACAAGGCACTGGAAGCATCTCTGGACTTGTGTTTCATACAGTCATATATATGTTTAAAAAAAACTTTAAAAATGGTGTTTGGAAGAATTTCAAATTTATACAAAATAGTGTCAGGTTCAACATACAGCACCTCATTACTAATTTTATTTCCTCCAAATATTTTTTCTCTCTCTCCAAGTGTTTTGATAAATTCCAGATACCATATTCTTT
Source organism: Talpa occidentalis (assembly GCF_014898055.3). NCBI lineage: Eukaryota > Metazoa > Chordata > Mammalia > Eulipotyphla > Talpidae > Talpa > Talpa occidentalis. Next base: position 38,665,711 of record NW_023605305.1, read on the forward strand.
TAGCCATAAGTATTTGAGGTATCTTTAAAAGATTAGAACTTGTCTTAAAATATAAACACAATATTATCATCTATAAAAATTAATAATAATTTAAAATACTATAAAACATCAAGACAATGTTCAATTTTCCCTCATTGTCTTTTTTTAAAGAAAGAAAAAATTTAGAAGAAGTTTCAGGTTTACAATAAAATAGAGAAAAAGATAGGGAGATTTTCATATAATCCTTGATCTCACACAGATATGGTCTTCTCTATTTTCAACATTACTAACCAAAACAATACCTTTTAAAAAAAAACTAGGCTGAGCATTGTAATCACCCAAAGTCCAGGGTTTACCAAAGGGTTTGCTCTTATTGTTGCACATTTAGTGTGTTTGGATAAAAGGGGAATACTATGTATTCTATCATTACAATAAAATACAGAATTTTTTACTGCTCTAAAAATTCTCTACCACCACCCTTGCAACCACTAATCCTTTTATTGAGTCCAATTATGCCTTTTTCAGGATGCCATGCAGTTGGGATCATAGAGTATGTATGATTCTAGATTGGTTTTTGTCACCTATTTATATATGCTAAGCCTCCTTTATATCTTAAGACCATTTGATAGTTCTTCTTTTGTGCACTGAATAGTCTTCCACTGGGGAATGTAGTAAAGTTGATTTATTCATTTACCTGTTGAAGGTAGTCTTGGTTGCTTCCAAGTTTTGGCAATTACATATAAATTTGCTACAGACATTCATGTGCAGGCTTTTGTGATATTTGCAGAATGTTATATCAGTTCCATTTCTGGAATGGCAGCATGACATGTTCAAAGAACCCTATTCCAGCTAATTAGTTAGCTTGACTGATATGGGGTAGGGGAGTGAAGCATATTTAAAATCTCTGGAAGTTTTCCATAGGTGTATATCAAATGATGAAATATTTATTCCTGTGTCTTTATAGTGAGAATTAATGAATAAAAAAACAAAACTGAATTTCTGACATATAACCAGGATGTGAAATAAATATAAAGCCTACTCAATATTCTATTAACGTCTAATTGACTGTTTAAAAGAATCTAATCGGGAAGTTTTCCATGGTAAATTAAAGATGGTGCATGAAATTGGGTGTAAGTTGGTAAGTCCCTTCATACCAGTATTTTTTCCAAAGGACAACTGCTATAAACTTCCACAACTTCCTAAACTGATACAGAGCTCCCCTCATCTATCTCACAATTAATAAAAGACTTTTTTAAAAAATCTTAAGTATTTTATTTTTATTTTTTTAATTTTTTTTTTAAAGATTTATTTATTTATACAAGCACTGGGTACAGTCAGAAGCGTGGGAGGGTGAGAAAATTCACCAGAGCCAGAGCAGGGAGCAGAACAGGCAGACCGACGAAATACAGTGCTGAGGGGAGCAGTGGGCGGCAGGAGAGGTCTATTGCACCATGTGGGACACTCGCGGGTGGCCGGGGATTGAACTGGCACTGCAGAGGCTGAAGGCAGCTTTGCAACCCAGCGCTCAACCGCTATGCCACCGGGGAGGCCCAACAAAAGACTTTTGACCACACTGAAGAATGGAAAACACTATCTTCTGAACGCAAATGACCTGGTACAAATTCTTGATCTAATTAGACTGAAAATTTCATTCATCCCATCTCTTCCCACGCAGATAAGGGAACATCCTGAACATGACCTCAGAGATGCACATGCCAGACCCAGCGTGCCTCATAGAGAACACTCAAAACAAACTGGTGGTCAATCCAAAGGCTCTGGAGATCCTGTCTGCCATCACACAGCCTGTGGTCGTGGTGGCTATTGTGGGTCTCTACCGCACAGGCAAATCCTACCTGATGAACAAGCTGGCTGGCAAGAAGAGAGGTGAGTGACACCAGCAGCACTCTGTCAAGTCCCCTCTGTCCACCTACACTACCAGCATTCAGTATGGTGCTGTGAGGACAAACGTGAGAGATGGGGGAGGAAGATGGCAGATAAATTTTGATCCATAGTTATGTTTTTATCTTTATCTTCAATGTGATATCAAGTCAGCTCATCTTTCTTCCCACTTGGCCTTAGTTTCCCGTTTTAAATGAAAATGCATACATTGTGCAAAAATGAAAAATGATGTAAGAATTATATAAAATAAAATACATGGAAAAAAACCAAATTGTTCCTTTCTGAGCTAGACTAAGGCAGTAATAAAAATAATGTACTTAGTGATGAAGAGTTAGACAGTTGCTGAAATGTTCATGTAGTAAGAACAATTTTCCACTGATCTTTAAAATCTTACTTAAATCTGAAAAGGATATTCTTTTTTTTACTGTTTCAAAATGTACTTAACAAAAAAAAATACCATTGCAACTCTTTTTTAGTGTACATTTCTGTGGCATTAGGTAAACTCACATTCACCTTCGTAAGTTTTCCTCTTCTCCAATAGAAACTCTTCGCCCATTAAACAATAACTCCCCCAAGCTTAGCAACCACCTTTCAACACCATGTTTCTATGAAAATGACTGCTCTGGGTCTCTTATAATAGGAATCATATTTTTGTCCTGGTCATACTGTAATTGGCTTATTTCACAGCATAACATCTAAGTTACATCACTGTGGTAAAATGTGTCAAATTATATTCCTTTTTTAAGTCTAAATTGTTACATATGCATAGCAACATTTTATCTGTGAGTGGACAACTGGGTTGTTTCCATCTTTTGGCTATTAAAATTATATTACTAAGAAATCAGGTGTACAAATATCTGAGTTCCTACTTGCACTTCTTTTGGGTAAATACCTAAAAATGGAATGGCTGGATCAAATGGCAACTTGATATTTAATTTATTTTAAAAATCAACATATCACTTTCTATAATAATTGTTCCATTTTATATCCCCACTGGAAATGCATAAGGGTTCTAATTTCTGTACATCTTCGCCAATAATTGTTAATCTCTGCTTGTTTGTTTCTTATATTGGTCATACTGATAAATAGTAAGAAGTATGTCACTGTGGTTTTGATTTGTATTTCCTAATAATTGGTGACATTGAGCACTTGTTATTGATTATTTGCATATTTTTCTCTAGAGAATTATCTGCTCAAGTTCTTTTTTCAATTATTTACTGGTTTGCTTTTTATATCTGTTGGATATCAACCCCTTATCATATTCATGACTAGCAAATATTTTCTCCCCTTTTCAAGTTACCTTTTTCACTCTGTTGGTAATATCCATTATTTATTTATTTATTGCTTAGAAGAACTGGAGTGTAGGCTGGAGGTACAGGGGTGAGCGGATTCACCAGAGACAGAGTGGGGAGCAGAAAGGTAGAATTACTGAAATATATTGCTAACGGGACAGCAGGTGAGACAAGAGAGTTCTACTGTGCCATATGTGGGTTACCTCCCTGGCCAGGGATCAAACTCAGGCCTTAGTGGTGATAGGGCTGAGACTTAACCCCTAGGCTACCAGGGAGGCTCCAGTAATATCCTTTAATGCATCAAAGTTTTAATTTTGATGTGGTTGAACTTGTTTTTGATGTGGTTGAACTAACTTTTCTTTTGTTGCTTATTCTTTTGGGGTCATATAACATGAAATCATTGCCATCTCCAATATCTTGGAGCAGAGCTCCTATGTTTTCCACCACTAGCTTTTCAACTTTTACTCCCACATGTATGTCTTTGATACATTTGTGTACACTTTTATTGCAGGAAATTTTTCTGTCTTTCACTATTGAGTATGATTTTGGCTGTAGGTTTTTCTATTTTTAGCTTTTACCATGTTGAAGTAATTTCCTTCTATATGTTTTTGGTTGATGGTTTCTGTCATAAAAACATGTGAAATTGTTTCATGTACTGAATATTCTATTTTCCCCATTTCTGTGATACTACTGGTTGATATCAGTTTTCTCTCCTAACCCTTAATTTCCAGATCCCACTCCCATTAAAACGCCACCCTTTTTTTTTTCCTTTTATCTCAATCTTCCCCTGAAGGCTTCTCCCTGGGCTCCACAGTGCAATCTCACACCAAAGGAATCTGGATGTGGTGTGTGCCTCATCCCAAGAAGCCAGACCACACCCTGGTTCTTCTGGACACTGAAGGCTTAGGCGATGTGGAGAAGGTAAGGGTTGAGGACTCAACTTGGAAACAAGCCTCTCACCTTTGCCATATTTCATTTTTCCATAAATAAGAATGTACACTCAACCATAATATTGTTTGCCTTTCTCTTCACATGTCATGAGAACAAGTTTAGCAACCACAGGACAGGAAAATATAAGGGAGAATATTAGAAAAGCATGGTAGTCAGTACTGTATTCTAATTAAAACAATACCAGATAACACAGTTGCTTGCACACAGTAGAAGTAAAATCAGTTTCATGAGGCTTAAACAGCAGAGAACTTTAGTTAAGGAATTTGGCCCCAAATCCTACTACTTCAATTTAAACAATATCACTAACTTGATAGCTTGAGAAAATTATTGGACTTCTTTTAACATCAGTTTCCATTTGGAAAACAGACCTACTAGATCTGTATTTTTCTCATATTTGTTTCAACAGATGTAACAGATCTTTATTTGCCTGATTTGTAAAGCAGAATTAACCTGTCTAAATATTCCTCATAGTAGTAAGAGAAACAAAATACAAAATTCAGGTACAAAATAATTGCTAAATAAATAGCTATAAGTATTATTACTCTTGTATATGTCAATTTTACTACAAAAGAAAGAGAAAATTCTTGCTATTGAAGGCCTTAGAATGATCATTAACCTTGACAACTTCTTTTGCAATTATCTTCCAATATCCATAATAGGACCTAATGAGAATCAGTGTAAACCAAAAATACTTAGCAGAAAACTACTCAAAACACATGTTCTGCTAACAAGTATTTTTGTTTGAAAGTGGTCTTTAATCTTAAAAAAATACTATAAAACACCTCTAATGGAATGAGCATATTTTTGCCACTGCTGATCTGCAAAGTACCCTGAGAATGAAACCAAATCCTGCCCCAATGTGCTCTCATTTCCAGGGTGACAACCAGAATGACTCCTGGATCTTTGCCCTGGCAATCCTCCTGAGCAGCACCCTTGTGTACAATAGCATGGGCACCATCAATCAGCAGGCCATGGACCAACTGCAGTATCTTTTTGCCATTCCTAATACATCAATGTCAGGGGGGCGACCTGTACTAAAAAACAGCTTCCTAAATGTGAACACTGGTGAATCAAGCACAAAAGAGAAATCAAAATAATACTTTGAGGACAGGGGGGGAAAGTCTATGTACCTACTGAGAATTTACACTTGGGTTAAGAAGAAAGGGAAAGGAAAGTTCTACAATCTGTGGTGCTAATATGGGATGTGGGGACTGTTCTTGTTCGCCAATTTCCCTTAGTTTGCTGCTCAGCTATGTGACAGAACTGACAGATCGAATCAGGGCAAAATCCTCACCTGATACCAATGAGGTTGAGGATTCAGCTGACTTTGTGAGCTTCTTTCCAGACTTTGTGTGGACCCTGAGGGATTTCTCCCTGGACTTGGAAGCAGATGGACAACCCATCACACCAGATGAGTACCTGAAGATTTCGCTTAAGCTTAAGCAAGGTAAAGGGAACTTACAATTGGCAGATTATATGGAGGATAAAACTCGAGAAACTATCATTTCTTAGTTTACTAATAATACTTTAGTTGTCGTCAATTCTTCTCAACTAGGTAGATTATTTAAGATCTGAATTAACAAAATATATTTTAAATTATACCTACTCTGTTCAAAGAACAAGTTTCTTTTCACCTTTTCCTTGCTGTGATCAAATTAACTTTACTTCCCTGCTCTGGTTTCATGATGTAATTAGCCAAAGAGTATGACAGAATGGACATGTATGAATAAAAGTAGATTCAAGCACGAACACTGCACTATTTCAGAGACTTGCATTCTGTGGTCACTGGCAAAGGATGACTAAGCCAGCCTACCAGAAGTCCTTCAAAATAAGTCTTTATTAGAATAATGTTTTGCCCATCCACATATGACAAGATTCTACTGCTATTTAAGTTTAGCATTCCTGTGTAACTTTCTTGAATTCAGAATGTTATATAGTATAGAAGCAATTGCCATACATTTAGTGGAAAATTTTGGAATGTCCCCAAATCCAAAATCTAACCCACAAAATCATATTGAATAACACATGAAATCTAAAATAACACCAATCTATCATGAAAGCAGGAATGTGATGAGTATACCACCCTTAAATAGTAGAGATAAATTAAGTTTCATTTATCACAACTGAGAAGATAGCGAGCACCTTGAAAGGAAAAAAGATGATGTTGATGGTTTCTTAGTCTAAATCATCAGGTTGGGTGTGGGAGGTACAGGAGCTTGGCCTGCAGGACTGAGAGGAAAAGGGTCACCTGCAGATAGTCATTGTCGTTAGAATTCATTAGAGCTAGTAAGTAATCAAAGTCTACACCACCTCCTGTGTCTGTCAGCCTTGATGTTCCAAGTCAAGGCTCATCTTCTGTCGTGGCTGATGTGGCTAATGCAGAAAAGGTGAAATCGCACAGAGTGTGTGACTGCTTAGCCTTATGCATTTTTCCATCTTAGGCTTTCCTGATATCTTAGGACATGTCTTGCGAAGGGACATACAAATGATGGAGATGAAGCACACACCTTTAGAGACACAGTTTAATGCTCTGACAGGTTGAGGCTGAGATGCTGAACTAGCTTCAGGGACAGGAAATGGACAGTACCCTCAGGATGCTTGGTGGGGGTGCTTTGCCTCTGTGACAGCTCTCTAAAAGACCAACATTGAGTGCTAGTTTCACTTTTTGCCTCTTGTGATAATCGCAAACATCCTCTTCAGATCACTTTTTGTTTGTGAAAACAGGAACTATATGTAGGCCTTTGGTAAAAGTGAAGTGACTTAAGAAAACTTGTGAGAAGTGGGGGATACTTGTATTGTCGATGGCTACTTTCTGTTGTAATTGAGGATATGCAAAAACTAAAATATTTTGTGTGACCCTTTACAGTAAAAGTTTGTAGTTCCTATATCAGCCAAATACCTTTTTTGTCTTCCTCCAGGTTCCAGTAAAAAAGATAGAAATTTTAATCTGCCCCGACTCTGTATCCGGAAGTTCTTCCCAAAGAAGAAATGCTTTATCTTTGATCGGCCCACTCACCGGAAGAAACTAGGCCAGCTTGAGACTCTGCATGATGATGAACTGGACTCTGAATTTGTGCAACAAGCTGCAGTCTTCTGTGACTACATCTTCAGTAATGCCAACACTAAAACAATTTCGGGAGGCATCCAGGTCAATGGAACCCGTGAGTCCTCTTCCAGTCTTTATTTGCACTGATGACACTAAACCTGGAAGGGATAGCATCTGCCTTGCAGAATTTCTTGGGTGAGAAAAGACAGAAGCACTGAAAGAACCACACCAACACCTCTGATATGCATACATATCACCTGGGTATTGCCAGAGAGGATGGTCTAATCCAGTTGGTCTAATCTAGAGGCAGAATCTGCATTATTAGCAACAATCTCCCAGGTGATGCTGAGGACAGTGTTGCTGTGAGGCAAAAGGTGGTAATACTCATAATTACAAACTTTCATACCAGAACATTTCTTCACCCCATCTACAACAAGATTATCATTTGTTCTCTGTAGGTCTAGCCAAACTGGTGGTGACCTATGTCGATGCCATCAGCAGTGGGGATCTGCCCTGCATGGAGAACGCAGTCCTAGCCTTGGCCCAGATAGAGAACTCAGCTGCAGTGCAAAAGGCCATTGCCCGCTATGAACAACTGATGGGCCAGAAAGTTCAGCTGCCCACAGAAACTCTCCAGGAGCTGCTGGACCTGCACAGGGACTGTGAGAGAGAGGCCATTGAAGTCTTCATGAAGAGTTCCTTCAAAGATGTAGACCATTTATTTCAAAAGGAATTAGCGGTATTTTTTTTACTCAACTTTACATGGATTAGGGTCTCAGAAAGCAAAGTACTACTAGAAAATGGTTATTTAAGAACCAGTTCTTACTGGACTTTAAAGTGATAACAACCAATAGTCATTATCATTATAGGAAGAAGAAATAAGGCTATTATAATGGACCCGAAGAGCTCAGTTTTTTTGATGAATAAATTAATCATCTTCCCCATAATTTAATGAAATGCACATCTGTAACAATTAGGGCTTCCAATCAAACTGTATCTTCATGTTATGATACTGATTTAATATTCTAGCCAAAAGCAAAATAAAGGGTTCTCTCAGTGCTCTTCAGCAGCCTTATGATAAACTACATTTATTCCATATGCACTCATAGGTCTAATTTAAAAAGCAGAAGTTTATCTCAAAAAGTGTAACCTAAATCTTTGCTCTGAACCTCACCTCCAAGGAAAAATGTATTCCATAGATCAGAAGGGTGGAATGCTAATGCTGTGATAACTTTAAGTTTGTCTAGGGTCATAGTCTAATTTTTGAGAGGACTTTCCACAAATTCTGAGATCAACATAACACCTTATCTTATTTATTCCATATCTTATTTTGACATTAAAGGCCCAGCTAGAACAAAAGTGGGACAACTTCTGTAAAAAGAATTTGCAAGCATCATCAGACCGCTGCTCAGCTTTACTTCAAGATATCTTCACTCCTCTAGAAGAAGACATAAAGCAGGGGATATTTTCTAAACCAGGGGGCTATCATCTCTACATCCAGAAATTACAAGAGTTGAAGAAATCGTACTCTCAGCAACCTAGGAAAGGGATACAGGTACCCAGATCGAGCTGTTGATTCTGGGAAAGTGACATGCATCCTTCAAACACCAATGTTACCAAGTGCAACTGCACACAGATATGCAATTCAGGGCTGACAGCATTCACACTTTCATTCAATCAACATGCACAGAGAACCTGTTTTATCAGATATGTCCTATGTGCTCTCCAAGAGGGTGCATCAATTAACAACTGAGTTATAAATTGGATATCAGATTCTTGACCTACCAGGTTATTGTAATCTATCACAGCCAGATCCAAATGTGGCAAAGGCAGAAACCTAGTGACAGTTTATTGAACAAAAATATAATTTACTAATTTATGGTTCAAACTGACTTTATCGGTTGCTGTTATTCCCCCTCAAACCCACACTTCCCTCCCTCCCACTCTCCCTCCACCTTCTTTACTCTGATGTGCCTTCTGCATGATGGTTTCATTTTCTACCACGCTTATTCCATATGGAACCATAGCACTATAGCTCCAAAATTAGATTCCTTACTCTGTAAGAACAGATTCCTATGTTTTCAGTATATATAATATATATTATGATACAAGATATAAAATGTAATCATGTATTACATATAATTCTGCTTAACAGGGTTAGCAGATTGGCAGCCCAGAACATGCACCCACACTGCTGTGACAGGACTCTTGACCACCATTTCACAGGCCTAGGAGGACAAAGTCCTAGAGGAAAAGGTGGTGGACAGTCAGGCAGGAGCAAGTGCTTGCAGATATTTCCTGTCACTAACTGCTTGTTCTCTGGGTCCTAAGGCTGAAGAGATTCTTCAGAAATACTTGGTATCCAAGGAATCTGTGACTGATGCCATTCTACAGACAGACCAGATGCTCACAGGAAAGGAAAAAGAAATTGAAGGTGAGGAGCTTATCAAGAGACTAGAGAACCTGAAAATCTCTTAGTTTAACTAACTTGGCTGGGATCCTCAGCAAGAACAAAAGCAGCAAAGATGCCTCTTACTGCTGAGGTCATTTCTGACTAGGGCATCTGCAGTCAGCAGCAACGATGAAGGTCAGTGTACAAGGAACAAAGAGACAACCTGGTTATGCACATACATTTTTTTCTTCCTCTTCCTCCTGACAGTGGAACGTGTGAAAGCAGAATCTGCTCAGGCTTCAGCAAAAATGTTAGAGGAAATGCAAACAAAAAATGAACAGATGATGGAACAGAAAGAAAAGAGTTATCAGGAACATGTGAGACAATTGACTGAGAAGATGGAGAGGGACAGGGCCCAGCTGCTGGAAGAGCAAGAGAGGACTCTTGCCCTTAAACTTCAGGTATTTAATTGCATCACATTCAGGTGTCTGTCTGTCTTCTCTCTAGTCTCCCTGATCAGGCCTTAGTGTGGTGGTGAGGATATGAAGCCCAGAAGCAGGGCCTTGCTCGCCTACTTGTACTTTTCATTATCTTAAAACCAGCCTGAATGCCCTTGCCTGTGTCTGATGGTTAAGATCTTATTTGCAGTATATCAACTCAGTTCTTTACCAATGTATCCTTCAATCACAGGTAGCTATTATCTTCTAGGCATTATATATATATATATAAACTCTTTATCTCCTGCTTAATATGATATGAAACATGAACTGCAATGTCCTAGTCACTTAAGAACAGACAAGACGTTGAAAAAAGAACAAATAACTTTTATAGGATCACACAACTGGTAGGACATCTGAACTGATTTCAGTACTTAGTGGAATCCACAATGATTTTTTTTTCTGTCATGCCTGGTATTACTATAGCTGTAAGAGAACCTTTATGAGCACAAGGACTGTTAAAGTTTCACACATGTGTCAGTCTGCCACACCTTCCTGTTATGCATGGCCTCCTCCCTGTTGTTTTGAGTTGAAAGTTGAATACAAAATCCAACTTGATCCATCTGGGACTCTGATTTCCTTGATTCTATGCTGCACTTCTGGCACCAAGGTGTGGATATTTATATCTAACTCCCTGATATAAAATTTAGGGCCTCCCTGACATATCAGGGCCTCCCTGGTGGCATATGGGTTAAGTCTCAGTGCTATCACCTCTACTGCCTGAGTTGGATCCTCAGCCAGGGAGTTAACATATGGCGCATCAGACCTCTCCTGTCTTGCCTGCTGCTCCCGCCAGTACATTTCAGTAAATCTGCCTGTTCTGTTCCCACTCTGTCTCTGGTGAATCTTCTCACCCACCCCACCCCCCACACCTCTGGCCTAAAACCCAGCTCTTCTATGAACAAGTAAATAAATAAATCTTTGAAAAAAAAACAATTTAGACACCTCATCAGATTTGGAAAATTCTGTATTTTTGTGTTGTATGTGTCGCTAAGTGTTATGTGTGTATGAAAGTGTCTATAATGTATAGATTTGGTTTGAAAGCAAACATATGATGAATATTGCCCACAAAGATTGTATAGAAATAATGGGAAAAGAGATCAAGATTGATAAGTTATGTTTATCAATATATCAGGGAATATAAGTAAAAAATCTTCCTTAGCTGAAGTAGACTCAAGATAAGTAATCAAGGAACTACTGTGCCCAGGAAAAAATATAATGAAAATTAAGGGTAGAGAAAATTTTAAGAAGGAATTAAATACCAAAATGTCCATGAATGTAGGAACTAGATAGCAGTTAAAGAGCTACTTAACACTACATTCTACTCAGTTTCTGTTTGCATTTTAGGAACAGGCCCAGCTACTAAAGGAAGGATTCGAACATGAGAGCAATCGGCTCACTAATGAGATACAACTTCTCCAGAAGAGGATGGAAAAACCAAAGAAGAGATGTTTGTTAAGCTAAAGACCTAAAGAAAAAAATCTATCCTAGTCACTCTTAATCAGGCACAGCTCAAGCATTTTTTAGAACTTGGAAAACATCACTATACCTGATAATAATTGGTTTTTGCATTTTTATAACACTTAAATTTATAAAGACATTCAGTATGATAATTAAAACCATGTCTATCTTCCTAAAAAAAAAAACAAACATAAATTGTATAATAAGGATACATTTACTACTGTACCAACACAGCAGGGATCACGAGCTAGTACTACTTAAGAGAAGCTAATTCTTCCAGATGACTATTAGTAGAAAATTGAATACTGAGCAGAGTTTTAGAGAAAAATCTTAGGACATAGTTGTTCATCTTTTTCTCCAAGTGTACGAGTTCCAATGTCGGGAACAAGCATCTTAGATTTTTAGTGCAGACAATGAACATTTTATTTATTGTCTCAATGTTGTATGATCTGTGAACTATAATGTGATTTCTGGGCATTGAGATGGAGAATCCTCTCTGATGGATTCCCAGATATAGCAAATTACCTTATACAGAGATCTAGAAACTTCAGAATTTCCATAGGAAGACTGAAGAAACCTTAACATGAGTAGGAGTTGAATAATAAACAAACAAGTTAAAGAAAATATTCCCTTCTTGCTCAATTCATCCAACTTCTAATGTTAAAGGGACACTTAGAGGGCTTCCCCGGTGGCGCAGCGGTTGAGCGCTGGGTTGCGAAGCTGCCCGCAGCCTCTGCGGCGCCGGTTCGATCCCCGGCTGCTCCCCGGCCACCGGAGGAGGATCCCACATGGCGCGCAGACCTCTCCTGCCGCCCGCTGCTCCCCTCAGCAGTGTACTTCGGTCCTTCTGCCTGCTCTGCTCCCTGCTCTGGCTCTGGTGAATTCTCTCACCCTCCCGTGCTTCTGACTGTACCCAGTGCATGTATAAACAAACAAATAAATAAATAAATAAAACATGCCTCTATTTAAAAAAAAAAAAAAAAAAAACCAAATTGACAATTCCATTTCAAAAAAAAAAAAAAAAAGGGACACTTAGAACTTTAACTTACACTGGACTAAACATAGTATATAATGATAATCATATTGTTTATGAGTGGCACAAACCATTTACAAAGATGAACTGGACACAAAAAATGGTAGAATACTGAGCTAACAATTAGTAGCTATCTTATATTCCTAAAGCTCAAGCTATCAGTTCCACTTTTTAAAAATTGAAATAACATTGCATTTTGACATTGTATAAGTTTTGCGTGTGCATCATTAAAAATCAGCATGTGTGTATACAGCATTAAGTTCATCACTAAAAGTACAATTCTATCCTTCACCACACAACTGATCCCTTTCATCTGATTTACCCACATCTCATTCCCTTAGTCTTACTTGAGAGCCTGCTGGTTTTCTCCTAAAGAGACTGGAATTGTTTCTAACCTTTTTGACTAACAAAATAATATTCTGTGTATTACTTAGTTTATGTAGACTTTATTCTAACTGTCAAAAGTCCTGGGAAGTAGTTGTTGTGTCTTAAAGCATTAAGAGTTATTATTTTCAATCTGGAAATAAAATGTATTTCACAATCCTTTTTTTAATTTTTGATGAGTTTAAAGTTTTTCACTAAAAACTAAGGCTCGAGTCTTCATAGCAATGACTAGATAGCTTTTCAGAAGAAGATCAGATAGTAACTGCCCATGGATCTGTGGATCACTGGTCATACAGTCTCTCAATAGTTTTTACTCTGCCATTAAAATGAAGCAGTCATAGGCATAGATATAAGAGAATGGGCATGCCTGTGTTCCAATAAAACTGTTCTCAGATGGTGCAGCAGACCTCTCCTGTCTCGCCCGCTGCTCCCCTCAGCAGTGTGTTTCAGTTGGTCTGCCTGCTCTGTTCCCCGCTCTGTCTCTGGTGAATCCTCTCACCCTCCTGCATGTCTTGCCTGTACCCTGGTTCTTGTATGTATGTATAAACAAACAAACAAACAAACAAATAAATAAATAAATAAATAAAATCTTAAAAAAAAGAAATAGAAGAAAACACACAAAAAAGGAAAGATATGCTATACTCATTGATTAGAAGAGTTATCACTGCTAAAATGACCATCTTACCAAAGGCAATACAGAGATTTAATGTAATCCTATCAAAAAACAATATATTTCGAGGATATAGAGCAAACATTAATGAAATTTGTATGGAACCATTAAAAGCCCTGATAATTCTGAGAAAAAAAAATGTAGGTATTATATTCTATGACTTCAATTTATACTACAGGGCAATAGTAACCAAAACAGTATGGTATTCACCTCAGTAACATCTTTAAAGACACATCACACAAAGCAGTGATAGTGAAGAAAAGATAAACAGCTGGGACTGCATCAAATTAAAGAGCTTCTGTACAGCAAAAGAGACAGTAACCAAAACAAAGAGAGACCCCACTGATTGGAGAAAATTTTTGCACACAACACTTATGATAAAGGACTGATCACAAAAATATACAAAGAGCTGACAAGACTCAACAAAAACAAAATAAATAACCCAATGAAAAATTGGGCAGAAGAGCTCAAAAGAAACTTCTCCAAAGAGGAAATGCAAATGGCCAACAGGCATATGAAAAAATGTTCAACATCACTTCTAATCAGGGAATTGCAAATCAAAACCACAATGAGATACCATTTTACACCAGTGAGAATGGCATATATTAAAAAAACTAGCAACAACAAATGTTGGCGAGGATGTGGAAAAAGAACTCTCCTGCACTGCTGGTGGGAATGCAAACTGGTCCAACCACTAGGAAGAGCTGTGTGGCGGTTCCTCAATCCACTAAAAATGGAGCTACCATATGATCCAGCAATCCCACTCCTAGGTATTTACCCAAAGGACTCAAAAACATTGATTCAAAAGGACACCTGCACCCCATGTTTACTGCAGCACTATTTATACTAGGTAAGCTATGGAAACAACCCAAATGCCCAAAAATAGATGGCTGGATCAAGAAAATATGGTACATAAACACAATGGAATTTTACTCAGCAATCAAAAAAGATAAACCCATGCATTTTGCAGCAACATGGATGGTGCTAGAAGGGATCATGCTCAGTGAAATAAACCAGAAGGAAAAAGAAAAATACCAGATGATCTCACTTATAGCAGGAATTTAGAAAACCTAAATAAGGGATCAGGAAAAAGACTAATTATAATAAAGTAAAATCAAAATCAACAGGCAACTATAAACCAGAGATACACTCCGGCGGGGGTGGGTGGAGGGGATGGATTAGGATCAAAACAAGGCAGGGTGGGAATTTTTACAGGAACAATAACCAAGATGAAAATGCATACATTATACAAAAATGAAAAATTATGTAAAAATATATAAAATAAAAATGAAAATAAAAACAGTATGGTATTGAAATAATAATAGACACACAGATAATTGGATTAGAATTGAGAGTTAATGCTGTCGATGCTTCTGGTCCTATGATTTGGGCTAAGACATTGAAACTTCCTATTCCTTGGTATGAATAAAATCCTGGAGGAATGCTGTTATGAGATATGAGTCATGTGACTCAGGTAAAGCAGTCAGCACTGAGTCTGGAACACAGAGTAATACATGGCACCCCCTCCTGACTGCACTGGGTATTAAGTGCCAGATGCTTGGCCCGGTGCTGGTGTTGCCGAGTGTGTCGGACATGCCTTTTCCTCACTTATTGCATTTATAGATATGGAACCAGGCTTACTGTAAGTATAACCATTTTAAAGAAAAGTATAGCTAAAAAATATGTTTTCTCATTCCAGGTTTCTCAATCTTATCTCCAAACCTGAGATATATTCTATTATATATCATGGACATTTTCTTAAAAACAAGTGGTCTCTAATCTCTTTTGAAATATTCAAAAACTTTGAAGATTTCTCTTGTGAAATCATGTGAAACCCGTGTAACCTGCCACTCCCTCAGCTTCGTGGATTTCCTGTTATCGGACTCACTGCCTTGGGCCTTGTGCTTTCAGTTTCACATTACTCTACGTCCATTAGAAGTTGCTTTACTTCTGATTACTTGGTCTCTGAAGGAAATCCAGAGAGCCACACAATGGAAGGGCAACATAAAAGTCCAACCATCCAGTGAGAGACACAGAAATCACAGAAATCACTCCACTTAAACTGAGGTAAGATCTCTTAATATTTTCTCACCAAAGTAACTTTCTCTCTGGCTCCAAAGAAGCTCTGTTCTGGGAGCTGAAGCCCAGGGTAAGGCTGGGATAGGATAGAAGGGATTTTGATGGTCAGTTCATTTTCCAAAACCTGAGCAGCACCAAGATAGACAGCAGCTGAGCCTGACTTGGGACACAAGTCAGAGGAAACCCAGCTATTATGAGATGACCATGTGAACCTGTCATTACTACTGTGCTGGTGAGGAGTTAGGCAGCAGGTGTGACAGATAGTGACAGTGTTAGGGGGAAAGGATGTCCTGAGCAAACTCAATACAGGCTTTGTTCACTCCACCCCCACTCCATCAAGACACTGGGAACTACAAATACCATGATCCCCAAAGGGAGGTTGCGAGGACCTGAGGGCGGAGTTAAGCAGCCATTTTTCTCAGGTTTGTGTTTATAACCGGCCATCTGAGTGGGGTCTCACTCTCTCTTGGCTCCTGCTCCCTGCCGGCACAGCACATGGTCTCAGTGGGTCATTTGGGATTCCAGGTCAGCAGAACGGGTAGAACGCATTTAAGAATTTATCTCCCTCTTTTTCTCCCTGAGTTGTTCATTTCCTCATTTCCCCTTCCCTTGTAAATAAACCTTTTGCTAACGTTTTGTGTATGCCTGCAGTTTAAGTCCCCTTTAAGCACGCAGGTGAGGACCCCCAGGCAGGCAACCCATTTTATATTGGGGTTGCCCTGCAACAACAGGTTGAAATGCATCAGGACTTTCTCTTTGCTGACATTGTCTGTGTTGACTGGAGACTCTAACTACAATGCTCTGTGATGAAACTTGCCATGATGTGCCAACTCACTCCTCACCCTTTACTACTAGAATTCAACCTCACTCTTTACTAAACAGCTTCCTCTTTAAAGACTCTGCTGTGGAACATTACAAAGGTAGAGTCTTTGTATAAATGATCTCTCAGTGCTCTCAAGCACTTTTGGTACTGTCTTCTGGAGCCCCCTCCCTGAGTTCCCTGCTTGGCAATAGCCCCATTCATCACCTACTGTCTGATAGTTCTCTCTCTCCTTTTCAGCAACTCTTTTCTCCCCTTCCCATGCTCTCCGCCTTTCCCTACCCCTCTTCCTCCTCTTCCCACTTCTTTTTCTTTTGTGCCAAATGGGGAAAAAAGAAAATAACAAAAAAAAGAAAAAAACTAGAAGTGTGTGGCTGGAAATGTAAACATGTTTGACTAACTCCAAATCTAGCTCTCCTCTTTCTCCTAATCTTTTCAAACTTATTTTATAGTTATTTGTTCCCTTATACACACCTATATACATAAACATGATATTTAGCAATATTTAGTATTTATGATTGTGCAGTAATACCCCCACTTAGGTGGGGACTAATTTAACATGAAGCTAATGAAGTTTAAGTTTCTGAGCACCTTGCCTGCAGAAGTCCATAGCAAGGCTTTGGAAGAATCCCTACATGTGTTTCACATGTTCATATAGTTTTATAAAATTCACACACAAAAAACGTTAGTTGCAAATCTGGAATACAGATGAGAAGTATGGAATCTCATTTTGGCAAAATGATTATAAATTTTGGAGAAAAGAAGAATTTCTTATAGATTGAAAAGTGAAATAAATCTTTCCTAAGAATATGATTTTTGTTTAATGTCTAGTGTAAATGCTTTAATGAGACTTTTTTTTTTTTTTTTTTTTTTTTTTTTAAAATATTAAATTTTATTTTTATATTCCCCCATACAATTGCAAACGCCCCATTCTGACCCCAATCCTTCCCCTCCCGCCCCCCACCCCCAAAAAGTGTCTCTGGTTCATAGTTTTTTGTTGATTTTGATTTTCACTTTCTTATATTCATTTTCCTGGTCCCTTATTTAAGTTTTCTAGATTCCTGCTATGAGTGAGACCATCCGGTATTTTTCTTTTTCTTTTTGGCTTATTTCGCTGAGCATGATCCCTTCCAGTGCCATCCATGTTGCTGCAAATTGCATGTGTTTATCTTTTTTGAATGCTGAGTAATATTCCATGGTATATATGTACCACATCTTCTTGATCCAGTCATCTATTTTTGGGCATTTGGGTTGTTTCCAAAGCTTAGCTATTGTAAACTGTGCTGCTATAAACATAGGAGTGCAGGTGCTCTTTGGAATTGATGTTTCTGTGTCCTTTGGGTAAATACCTAGGAGTGGAATTGCTGGATCATATGGAAGCTCTATGTTTAGTAGGTCCAGAAATCTCCACACAGCTCTCCATAGTGGTTGGACCAGTTTGCACTCCCACCAACAGTGCACAAGAGTTCCTTTTTCTCCACACCCTCGCCAACATTTGTTGTTGCTAGTTTTTTTAATATGTGCCATTCTCACTGGTGTGAGATGGTATCTCATGGTAGTTTTGATTTGCATTTCCCTGATGACAAGTGATGTTGAACATTTTTTCATATGTCTGTTGGCCATTTGCATTTCCTCTTCAGAGAAGTTTCTTTTTAGCTCTTCTGCCCATTTTTTGACTGGATTATTTTCTTTGTTGTTGCTGAGTCTCATCAGCTCTTTGCAGATTTTTGTGATCAGTCCTTTATCATTAGTGTTGGGTGCAAAAATGTTCTCCCAGTTGGTGGGGTTTCTCTTTGTTTTTGTTATTGTCTCTTTTGCTGTGCAGAAGCTCTTTAATTTGATGTAGTCCCAGCTGTTTATCTTTCTCTTCACTATCACTGCTTTGGGTGATGTGTCTGTAAAGATGTCTTTGATGTGCAAATCCCGTAGTGTTTCGCCTATATTTCCTTCTATGTATTTTATGGTTTCAGGTCTTATGTCTAGTTCTTTAATCCATTTTGAGTTGATTTTTGTGTATGGTGTGAGGTAGTGGTCAAGCTTCATTCTTTTGCATGTAGCGACCCAGTTTTCCCAGCACCATCTATTGAACAAACTTTCTTTGCTCCAATGCATAGTCTTTGCTCCTTTGTCAAAGATTAGTTGACCATAAATCTGTGGGTTTATTTCTGGATTTTCTATTCGATTCCATTGGTCTGTATGTCTGTTCTTGTTCCAATACCATGCAGTTTTGATGATTATGGCTTTGTAGTATAGTTTGAAGTCTGGGAGTGTGATGCCTCCATTTCCTTCTTTTTTTTTCAGTAGAGCTTTGGCTATTCGGGGTTTTTGGTGATTCCATATGAATTTCATCAATAATTGTTCTATTTCTTTGAAGAATGCCATTGAGATTTTGATTGGAATAGCATTGAATCTGTATATTGCTTTTGGTAGGATGGCCATTTTAATAATGTTTATTCTTCCAATCCATGAGCAGGGGCTGTCTTTCCATTTCTTTGTGTCTTCTTCTATTTCTTTTAACAGTGTTTTATAGTTTTCTTTGTATAGGTCCTTTACCTCTTTTGTTAGATTTATTCCCAAATATTTGATTTTTTTTGTTTCGATAATAAAAGGGGTGGTTTTTTTGATTTCTTCTTCTTCAGATTTATTGTTTGTGTATAGGAAGGCTACTGACTTTTGCGTGTTGATTTTGTATCCTGCCACTTTACTGAATTGATTGATGAGTTGAATTAGTTTTTCTGTGGAGATTTTGGGGTTCTCTATGTATATTATCATATCATCTGCAAATAGTGATAGTTTGACTTCTTCTTTTCCTATTTGGATGCCTTGGATGTCTTTCTCTTGTCTTATTGCTCTGGCTAGGACTTCCAATATTATATTGAAAAGCAGTGGTGAGAGTGGACATCCTTGTCTTGTTCCAGATCTTAATGGAATTGCTTTCAGCTTTTCACCATTGAGAATGATACTGGCTGTTGGCTTGTCATAGATGGCTTTTATGATGTTGAGGTATGTTCCTTGTATCCCAAGAATTTCAAGGGCTTTTATCATGAATGGGTGTTGCACTTTGTCGAAAGCTTTCTCAGCATCTATTGATATTATCATATGGTTTTTATATTTCTTTTTGTTGATGTGTTGGATAACGTTGATTGATTTTCGGATGTTAAACCATCCTTGTGCCCCTGGAATGAATCCAACTTGGTCGTGGTGAATTATCTTATGGATACATTGTTGGATTCTGATAGCTAAAATTTTATTGAGGATTTTTGCATCAGTGTTCATTAGGGAGATTGGCCTATAGTTTTCCTTTTTTGTGTTGTCCTTATTCGGTTTTGGTATTAGTGTAATATTGGCTTCATAGAACGTGTTTGGTATTGTCCCTTCCTTCTCAATTTTTTGGAAGAGTTTGTGAAGGATAGGCACTAATTCGTCTCTGAATGTTTGGTAGAATTCATTTGTAAATCCATCAGGTCCTGGGCTTTTGTTTTTGGGGAGGTTTTTAATTACCATTTCAATTTCGCTGCTTGTAATTGGTCTGTTTAGGTGTTCTATTTCTTCTTTATCTAGCTTTGGGTGATTGTAGAGTTGTAGGAATTTGTCCATCTCCTCTAGATTGTTGAACTTGTTTCCATATAACTGTTCATAGTAGTTACTGATTATTCTTTTGATTTCTGCTGTGTCCGTTGTGATTTCTCCTCTTTCATTTATGATTCTGTGTATTTGTGCTTTCTCCCTTTTTTCCTTTGTGAGCCTGGCTAGGGGTTTGTCTATTTTATTGATTTTTTCAAAGAACCAGCTCTTGGTTTCATTGATCTTTTGGATTGTTTTTTTAGTTTCAATTTCATTTATTTCTGCTTTGGTTTTTATTATTTCTTTTCTTCTACTGGTTCTGGGGTTTTTTTGTTGTTCTTTTTCTAGATCTTTGAGCTTCGAGATTAGGTTGTTTCTTTGAGTTCTTTCTTGTTTTTTGATGTGAGCTTCTATTGCTATATATTTTCCTCTTATTACTGCTTTTGCTGCATCCCATACATTTAGGATATTGGTGTCCTCCTTGTCATTCAATTCAAAGAATTTTTTAATTTCTTCTTTGATCTCCTCGTTAGTCCAGTGGTCTTCCAGTAGTGTGGCTTTTAATCTCCATGAGGTAGGATAGTTCCTTGCCTTCTTTTTATGATTTATTTCTAGTTTGATGCCTTCGTGGTCAGAAAAGATGGTTGGTATGATTTCAATCTTGGTGTATCTGTTGATGTTTGTCTTGTGCCCCAGTATGTGATCGATCCTGGAGAATGATCCGTGTGCGCTTGAGAAAAATGTGTACTCCGTTTTTTTTGGGTTTAGTGTTCTATAGATGTCTGTTAAGCCCAAATGCTCTAGGTCCTTATTTAGAGCTTTAGTTTCTTTACTTATTTTTTGTCTTGTTGATCTATCCATTGTTGATAGTGGGTGTGTTGAAGTCTCCCACTACATATGTGTTTTCTCTGATGTCTGTTTTCAGAGAGGACAACAGTTGTCTGATATATTTTGGTGCTCTTTCGTTTGGTGAGTATATGTTAATGAGTGTTATTTCTTCTTGAAGTATTGTCCCCTTAATCATAATGTAGTGACCATTGGGGTCTCTTTTTATTTTTTTGAGTTTGAAGTCTGTTTTATCTGATATAAGTATAGCTGTTCCTGCTTTCTTTTTTGGCCCATTTGCTTGTAGGATTGTTTTCCATCCTTTGACTTTGAGCCTATTTTTATCTTTTGTAGCTAAATGTGTTTCCTGGAGACAGCAAAAGGTTGGGTTTTGTTTCTTAATCCAGGCTGCAACTCTGTGTCTTTTTATTGAAGAGTTTAGTCCATTTACATTTAGAGTTAATATTGATATGTTAGCATCTGTATTTGCCATTATGTTTGTCTTTCCTTTGATTTTATTTATTTATTCTTTTAATAACTTTTTTTTTTTTTTTTTGGTCTTCTTTCGTTGTTATTCGTCCCTCTGAGGTTCTGGCTTTAGGATTCCTTGTAGTATTTTTTGGAGTGGGGGTTTAGTCGCAATGAAATTCCGGAGTTTCTCTTTGTCTGGGAAGGTCCATATTCTTTCTTCATGGAGGAAAGAGAGCTTTGCGGGATAGAGTATTCTTGGTTGGCATCTGTTTTCTTGGAGTCTGTTGACTATGTCCCTCCACTCTCTCCTTGCCCGTAGTGTTTCTTCAGAGAAGTCTGATGTCAGCCTGATTGGTTTTCCTTTGAATGTTATCTGTTTCTTCCCTCTTGTCAGCTTCATTATTTTTTCCTTGTCCTGGATTCTTGGGAGCTTTACTATTATGTGTCTTGCTGTGTTTTTCCTTTCGTCGTGGAAGTTTGGTGTTTCTTCTTGCTTCTTGTATATCAATTTTCAGCTCCTTCTTCTCATTTGGGAAGTTCTCTTCAATTATATCCATGAATATTTTCTCTGTTCCTACTTCTCTCTCCTCTCCTTCTGGTATTCCTATAACTCTTATATTTCCTTTCCTCATGGAGTCAGATAGTTCCCGAAGTCTTTCTTCTTTTTTCCTTCGTACTTCTCTTTCCTTTTCTGTTTTGGTTCTTTTTATTTCTGTGTCTTCAAGATTACTTATTCGTTCTTCCATTTCATCTATTCTGCTTTCATTGCTTTTCCCAGAGTTCTTTAGTTCCTCCATTAATTCTTTGATCTCCTGCATT
Organism: Talpa occidentalis; assembly: GCF_014898055.3. Taxonomy (NCBI): domain Eukaryota; kingdom Metazoa; phylum Chordata; class Mammalia; order Eulipotyphla; family Talpidae; genus Talpa; species Talpa occidentalis. The sequence goes on from NW_023605305.1 coordinate 38,687,893, forward strand.
TCTCTTACTTCCCTCTTTAGGGACTCAATTTCCTTCTTCTGATCTATCACTTTTTTAATCATGGCAATTTTAAATTCTCTTTCTGGAAGGCTCAGAAGTTCTTCCAAGTTGCTGTCGTTGCAATCTGGGGAGTGGTTTTCTTTTTGTGGTGTGCTTCTTTCCTGAGGAGTTTTTAGGTTGCGTGTGGTTCTTCTACTCCCTACTGTCTGTTTTCTAATTTGTCGTATGCGTTGGGACACTGTGTTGCTCGGACTGACTGACATCTTGGGTGAACTTCTCCGCTCCCCTCTGGCTCTTCCAGGAGCCATCTCTGTCTTCTGGGGGAGCTTTCTGCTGGTTTTAGGCAGTTTTTACTGAAGAAATGTCCCTGTTCTCAAATGGCGAAGCGGGATGCAGTCCCTGCGCCTCCGGTTTCAGGCACACTCTTCTGCGCACCCGGTCTGCCCCGGACGTGGGTGCCTGCTCCCTCTGTGGGCTCAGACTGCTGGTCGGAAGGGGCCTGGCGTGGAATAACTTCCCGGCTGGCCACTGGGTCCTCCAGAAACCTTCTGCCCTTTTCAAGCAGTCTTAAGAAATGTCCTGTTTTATAGGGTGTTAGTGACTTTTTTTTTTCCTGGTCGCTAGGTGGCGCCAGAGATCTCTCCTATTGGCCTTGGGGGGCTGTTTTTCGCCTACCCCCACCCCGTGGGACAGCGAACAGAGCGGGAATGATAGGGTACACCTCAACAGCTTTGGGGTGCTGTGTCTGCCTTGTGCCCCACCGTCGTGGAGAAACCACGCCCCGAATTTTCGTGCCCCGGGTCTCAGTTCAAAGCCCTCAGTTCCAGGACGCGGGCTGTAGCCCAGTTCAGTGGCGCGGGAATGGCGCCTTTTGCACAGCTCCCGTGCCTGGGCGCCTGGTTCCTGCTCACTCAGGGAGGGACCTTCACCTCAGTGAGGACCTCCGTGCGTCTCCCCGCAAGCCTAGGTCGTCTCCCCGCAAGCCTAGGTCGCAGGCACGGGGACCTGGGCAGCTGCGATCCAGGTGTGCACTTACTTTTCAAGTGCACGCCGAGCGAGCCGCTTTCCCGCGCAGGCTTACCGGCAGCCCGGGCTGTGTGCGCGTCTCCTGGGGTCTTTGTTCTTCTCTAATGGCGCCCGGAGCCGTTCGCTCACCGCTGCGGCGGATCCTGCAGGGTTCGCCTCAGCTCCCGTTCACGGGGTGTGGTGGCTGCAATAGTTCCTTTCCGCTCACAGTCCCGCTTGCTGCGTCGTTTGTTCTTGTGGGCCGTTTTGGTTTGTTGTTTCCTCCTCTCTGCGGGTCGGAGAGTGCTGCCTCTGTGGGCGGGGGAGGGGAGCAGGGTTCTGCGCTTCCCTCCCTTCTAGTCCTCTTTTATGGCCACTTTCTTCTTCGGGCAGTTCGCTGGCGTCACCCGTTTATCTTCCGTGTCCCAGTTCTCACTGGGACCTGCCGCTTTTCCTCCCTATTCACTTTTTTTAGTGGGAGATCTTACTCGCAGCTTCTCCTCGCCGCCATGTTGCTCCGCCCCCTCCGCTTTAATGAGACTTTAACTCAAGAGTTTTCCATGGTAATTTAAAGACTTTGTGCATGAAAGAGGTTAAATGTTGGTAAGTCCCTGTCATACAATATATTTTCCAATGGACTACTGTTAAAATGCTTCCATAATGTTTTTTTAAGATTTATTTATTCATGCATACAAGAACTGGGGCATAGGCCAAATGTGCAGGAGGGTGAGAGGATTCACCAGAGACAGAGTGAGGAACAGAACAGGCAAACTGACCGAAATTCACTGAGAGGGGAGCAGCAGGCAAGACAGGAGAGGTCTGCCGTGCCATGTGGGCATCTTCCCAGCTGGCTGGGATAAAACCAGCGTGCAGAGACTGTGCACAGCTTCACAGCATTGTGCTCAACTGCCTGTGCCACCAGGGAGGCCCGCTTCCATAACTTTTTAAAATGGTACAGATCCTCCCCTCATCTGTCTCACAATTGACACAAAACTTTTGATGACGTTGGAGAATTTTAAGCCCCCATCTTCTGAATGCAAATAACCTGGTGCAAGTTCTTGATCTACTTAGACTGAAAATTTAATTCATCACATCTCTTCCCTTACAGACAAGGGAACATCCTGAACATGACCTCAGAGATGCACATGCCAAACCCAGCATGCCTCGTAGAGAACACTCAAAACCAACTGATGGTCAATCCAAAAGCTCTGGAGATCCTGTCTGCCATTACGCAGCCTGTGGTTGTGGTGGCTATTGTGGGTCTCTACCGCACAGGCAAATCCTACCTGATGAACAAGCTGGCTGACAAGAAGAAGGGTGAGTGACACCAGCAGCACTCTGTCAAGTCCCCTCTGTCCACCTATACTACCAGCATTCAGTAGTGCTGTGAGGACAGATGTGAGAGATGGGGAAGATGGTAGATAAATTTTGATCCATAGTTATGTTTTTATCTTTATCTTCAATGTGATATAAAGTCAGCTCATCTTTCTTCCACTTGAACTTAGTTTCCCCTTTTAAAAGCATAAATTGTTCCTTTCTGAGCTAGACTAAGGCAGCAATACAAACAATAAACTTAGTGATGAAGAATAAGACATTTGCTGAAATGTTCATGTAGTAAGAACAATTTTCCACTGATCTTTAAAATCTTGTTTAAATCTGAAAAGGATATTCTTTTTTATTTACTGTTTTAAAATGTACTTAACAAAAAAAATTTACCATTGCAACTCTTTTTAAGTGTACATTTGTGTGGCACTAGGTAAATTCACATTCATCTTCATAAGTTTTCCTCTTTTCCAACAGAAACTCTGTGCCCATTAAACAGTAACTCCCCTCCCCATTAAACAATAACTCCCCCAAGCTTAGCAACCACCTTTCAACACCATGTTTCTATGAAAATGACTGCTCTGGGTCTCTTATAATAGGAATCATATTTTTTTTCTGGTCATATGTAATTGGCTTATTTCACAGCATAACATCTACGTTACATCACTGTGGTAAAATGTGTCAAAATTATATCCCTTTTTAAGGTTAATTGTTACATATGCATAGCAACATTTTATCTGCAAGTAGACAATTGGGTTCTTTCCACCTTTTGGCTATTAAAATTATATTACTAAGAAATCAGGTGTACAAATATCTGTCCGAGTTCCTACTTGCACTTCTTTTGGATAAATACCTAAAAAATGGAATGGCTGGATCATATGGCAACTTAATATTTAATTTATTTAAAAAATCAACATATCACGGGCCTCCCTGGTGGTGCAGAGGTTGAGCGCTGGGCTGTGAAGCTGCCTGCGGCTTCTGCAGCACTGGTTCAATCCCCGGCCCCCAGCGAGGGTCCCACAAGGCGCGCAGACCTCTCCTGCCATGCCTGCTGCTCCCCTCAGCAGTATATTTCATCAGTCTGTCTGTTCTGCTCTCCGCTCTGACTCTGGTGAATTCTCTCACCCTCCCGCGCTTCTGACTGTACCTAGTCAGAAGATTTTTAAGTTAAAAAAAAAAAAATCAACATATCACTTTTTATAACAATTGTTCCATTTTATATCCCCACCAGAAATGCATAAGGGTTCCAATTTCTGTACATATTCACCAATAATTGTTAATCTCTGCTTGTTTTTTATATTGGTCATACTGATAAATAGTAAGTAGTATGTCACTGTAGTTTTGATTTGTATTTCCTAATATTTGGTGACATTGAGCACTTGTTATTGCTTACTTGCATATTTTCTCTAGAGAATTATCTGCTCAAGTATGTTCTTTAATTATTTACTGGTTTGCTTTTTATGTCTGTTGGATATCAACCCTTTATCATATTCATGACTAGCAAATATTTTCTCATTTTTTTCACTCTGTTGGTAATAAGCATGATTTATTTATTTATTTGTTTATTTATTTATTTATTTTTTGCTTAGAAGAACTGGAGTGTAGGCTGGAAATACAAGGGTGAGCAGATTCACCAGAGACAGAGTGGGGAGCAGAAAGGTAGATTAACTGAAACATACTGCTAAGGGGAGCAGCAGGTGAGACAAGAGAGGTCTGCTGTGCCATGTGTGGGTTAGCTCCTTGGCCAGCGATCAAACTCAGGCCTTAGTGGTGATAGGGCTGAGGCTTAACCTCTAGGCCACCACGGAGGCTCCAGTAATATCCTTTAATGCATCAAAGTTTTAATTTTGATGTGGCTGAACTTGTCTAAATTTTCTTTTGTTGCTTATTCTTTTGGTGTCATATAACAAGCAATCACTGCCATATCCAATATCCTGGAGCAGAGCTCCTGTGTTTTCTACTACTAGTTCTTCAACTTTTACTCTCACATGTATGTCTTTGATACATTTGTGTACATTTTTATTGCAGGAATTTTTTCTGTCTTTCACTTTGAGTGTGCTGTTGGCTGTAGGTTTTTCTTTTCATTTTTAAAGATTTTTTGTAATTTTATTTATACAAGAGCTGGGGTTCAGACCAGAGGAGTGGAAGGGTGAGTGAATTCACTGTAGTCAGAGATAGGAGCAGAAAAGGCAAGTGGAGCAGCCGGCGAGACAGGAGAGGTCTGCTGCGCTATGTGGGAATCTCCCTGGTCGGCCAGGGAATCGAACTGGTGCTGCAGAGACTGCAGACAGCTTCAAAGCACTGTGCTCAACCCACTGCACTGCTAGGGAGGCAAGCTATAGGTTTTTCTATTTTTAGCTTTTACTATGTTGAAGTAATTTCCTTTTATGTTTTTGGTTGATGGTTTCTGTCATAAAAACATGTGAAATTGTTTCATGTATTCTATTTTCCCCATTTCTGTGATACTACTGGTTGATAGCAGTTTTCTCTCCTAACCCTTAATTTCCAGATCCCACTCCCATTAAAACGCCACCCTTTTTTTTTCTTTTACCTCAATCCTCCCCTGAAGGCTTCTCCCTGGGTTCCACAGTGCAATCTCACACCAAAGGAATCTGGATGTGGTGTGTGCCTCATCCCAAGAAGCCAGACCACACCCTGGTTCTTCTGGACACTGAGGGCTTAGGCGATGTGGAGAAGGTAAGTGTTGAGGACTCAACTTGGAAACAAGCCCCTCACCTCTCAATAGTCTCTGCCATATTTCATTTTCCATAAATAAGAACATACAATCAACCATAATATTGTTTGTCTTTCTCTTCACATGTCATGAGAACAAGTTTAGCAACCACAGGACAGGAAAATATAAGGGAGAATACTAGGAAAGCATAGTCAGTATACTATATTCTAATTAAAACAATACCAGATAACACAGTTGCACGCACACAGTAGAAATAAAATCAGCTTCATGAGGTTTAAACAGCAGAGAACTTTAGTTAAGGGTTTTGGTCCCAAATCCTACTACTTCAATTTAAACAATATCACTAACTTGATAGTTTGAGAAAATTATTGGACTTGTTTTAACATCAGTTTCCATTTGGAAAACAGGCCTACTAGATCTGTATTTTTTTCATAGTTGTTTCAACAGGTGTAATAGTTCTATATTTACCTGATTTGTAATGCAGAATTAACCTGTCTAAATGTGCCTCAAGTAGTAAGGGAAACAAAATACAAAATACAAGGCCTCCCTGCACAAGGGGTTAAGACGAGACCTATGAAGCTAGTTGCAGCCACTGCACACGAGTTCAATCACTGCTCAGGAATCCACTCACCTGATGCAGCAGACCTCTCCTGAGTAGCCTGCTGCTCCCCTCAGCAGTGTATTTCAGTCAATCCACCTGTTCTGTTCGCCACTCTGTCTCTGGTGAAATCTCTCACCCCCCACAACTCTGGCCTGTACCCCAGTTCTTGTATGCATGAATAAATAATTCTTTAAAAATAAATAATACAAAATACAGGTACAAAATAATTGCTAAATAAATATCTATAAGTATTATTATTCTTGTATGTGTCAATTTTACTACAAAAGAAAGAAAAATTCTTGCTATCGAAGGCCTTAGAATGGTCACTAACCCTGACAACTTCTTTTGCAATTATCTTCCAGTGGCCATAATAGGACCTTGTGAGAATCAGTGTAAACCCAAAAATATTTAGCAGAAAACTATTCAAAATACACATTTGCCAACAAGAATATTTGTTTGAAAGTGGTCTTTAATCTTAAAAAAATAATATAAAACACCTCCAGTGGAATGAGCATACTTTTGCCGCTGCTGATCTAGAAAGCACCCTGAGAATGAAACCGAATCCTGCCCCAATGTGCTCTCATTTCCAGGGTGACAACCAGAATGACTCCTGGATCTTCGCCCTGGCAATCCTCCTGAGCAGCACCTTTGTGTACAATAGCATGGGCACCATCAATCAGCAGGCCATGGACCAACTGTAGTATCCTTTGCCATCCTAACACATCAAAGGGGGGGAGATTTGTACTAAAAAACAGCTTCCTAAATGTGAACCCTGGTGAATCAAGCACAAAAGAGAAATCAAAAAGTACTTTGAAGGCCTCCCCAGTAGCACAGCACTGTCAGGCTTACCAGCCACTGCAGCACAAGTTTGATCCCTGGCTGGCCAGGGAGCTGACCCACATAGTGCAGCAGACCTCTCCTGCCTCGCCCACTGCTCCCCTCAGCAGTGTATTTCAGTGGATCTGCCTCTTTTGCTCCCCATTCTGTCTCTGGCGAATCCTCTCAAACCCCGTACCTCTGACCTGTACCCCAGTTCTTGTATGCATAAATAAATAAATCTTTTTAAAAAATACTTTGAGGACAGGGGAGAAGAGTCTATGTACCCACTGAGAATTCACACTTGAGCTAAGAAGAATGGGAAAGGAAAGTTCTACAATCTGTGGTGCTAATATGGGATGTGGGAACTGTTCTTGTTCGCCAATTTCCCTTAGTTTGCTGCTCAGCTATGTGACAGAACTGACAGATCGGATCAAGGCGAAATCCTCACCTGATGCCAACGAGGTTGAGGATTCGGCTGACTTTGTGAGCTTTTTTCCAGACTTTGTGTGGACCCTGAGGGATTTCTCCCTGGACTTGGAAGCAGATGGACAACTCATCACACCAGATGAGTACCTGAAGAATTCACTTAAGCTTAAGCAAGGTAAAGGGAACTTACAATTGGCAGATTTATAGAGGATAAAACTTGAGAAACTATCATTTCTTAGTTTACTAATAATGCTTTTCTTATTTTTATAGTTGTCAATCTTCCTTAGTAGGGTATTATTACTAAAAATAATTATTAAATATCTGAATTAATAAAATAAATTTTAAACATATGTACCCTGTTCTAAGAACAAGGTTTTTTCTTTCACCCTTTCCCGTGCAGTGGTCAAATTAACTTTATTTCCCTTCTCAGGTTTCATAATGTAATTAGCCAAAGAGTGTGACATAGAATGGACATGTATGTCCACTGAATTAGATTCAAGCGTGAGCAATGCACTCATCCAGAGACTTGTGTTCTGTGGTCATGGCAAACGATGATTAAGGCAGCCTGCCCACTGTCTTTCTAAATAAGTCTTTACTGGAATAAAGCTTTGTCCGTTCATTAAAATACAAGTTTCTCCTGCTAGTTAAATGCAAAGTATGTCTATGAAGACTTTGCTAAGTCAAAATGGCATAAAACCAGAGACAATTGCCATGAATTTATATGGAAAAAAATTTGAGTATCCCCAGATCCAAAAAATAACCTACAAACTCATGTGAATAACACATGAAAGTTAAAATACTACTACCTAGCATAAAAGCAGTAATGCAATAAATACACTACCCATAAAAAGCAGGGTTGAGTAGTAAGTTTCACTTATCAGAACCGAGAAGACATTGAGCATCCTGGAAGACTGAGAGGTAATGGGGTGTTTTAGGTTAAGTATTCAGAGGTTGATGTGGGATATGCAGAAGCTTGACCTGCAGGACTGAGAGGAAGATGGTCACCCGAAAGTAACACATTGTTACTTGAATTCATTAGAACAGGTAAGGCCACACCTCCTTCTGTGTCTGCAAATCTCAATATCCCAAACCAAGGCTCACCTTCTGTTGTGGCTCATGTGGCTAATGCAGAAAAGGTGAAATTGCAGTGTGTGTGACTGCTTAGCCTTGTGCATTCTTTCATCTTAGGCTTTGCTGATACCTTAGGACACATCCTGCTAAGGAACGTACAATGATCAAGATGAAGCACACACCTTTACAGACACAGTTTAAAGCTTTGACAGGTCGATGATGAAATACTGAACTAGCTCCAGGGGCAGGACATGGGCAGTGCCCTCAGGCAGCTTGCTGGAGTTGCTCTGTCTCTATAACAGCTCTCTAAAAGACCAACACTGAGTGCTAGTTTCACTATTTGTCTATTGTGATGGTTGCAAAAATCCTCTTCAGATCACTTTTGGTTAGTGAAAAGTGAAGTGACTTTGGTTTGGTAAAAGAGAATTTGTGAGAAGGGTATTTATATTGTCAATGGCTACTTTCTGTTGTAATTGAGGACATACAAAAGCTAAAATAGAGAGGGGGCGGAGCAACATGGCGGCGAGGAGACGCTGCGAGTAAGATCTCCCATTAAAAAAAGTGAATAGGGAGGAAAAGCGGCAGGTCCCAGTGAGAACTGGGACACGGAAGATAAACGGGTGACGCCAGCGAACTGCCCGAAGAAGAAAGTGGCCATAAAAGAGGACTAGAAGGGAGAGAAGCGCAGAACCCTGCTCCCCTCCCCCGCCCACAGAGGCGGCACTCTCCGACCGGCAGAGAGGAGGAAACAACAAACCAAAACAACCAACAAGAACAAACGACGCAGCAAGCGGGACTGTGAGTGGAAAGGAACTATTGCAGCCACCACACCCCGTGAACGGGAGCTGAGGCGAACCCTGCAGGATCCGCCGCGGGCGGTGAGCGAACGGCTCCGGGCGCCATTAGAGAAGAACAAAGACCCCGGGAGACGCGCACACAGCCCGGGCTGCCGGTAAGCTGGCGCGGAAACGCGGCGCGCTCGGGGAGCTTGAAAAGCAAGTGCAGACCTGGATCGCGGCTGCCCAGGTCCCCGCGCCTGCGACCTAGGCTTGCGGGGAGACGCGCGGAGGTCCTCACTGAGGTGAAGGTCCCTCCCTGAGTGAGCAGGAACCAGGCGCCCAGGCACGGGAGCTGTGCAAAAGGCGCCATTCCCGCGCCACTGAACTGGGCTACAGCCCGCGTCCTGGAACTGAGGGCTTTGAACTGAGACCCGGGGCACGAAAATTCGGGGCGTGGTTTCTCCACGACGGTGGGGCACAAGGCAGACACAGCACCCCAAAGCTGTTGAAGTGTACCCTACCATTCCCGCTCTGTTCTCTGTCCCACGGGGTGGGGGGAGGCGAAAAACAGCCCCCCAAGGCCAATAGGAGAGATCTCTGGCGCCACCTAGCGACCAGGAAAAAAAAAGTCACTAACACCCTATAAAACAGGACATTTCTTAAGACTGCTTGAAAAGGGCAGAAGGTTTCTGGAGGACCCAGTGGCCAGCCGGGAAGTTATTCCACGCCAGGCCCCTTCCGACCAGCAGTCTGAGCCCACAGAGGGAGCAGGCACCCACGTCCGGGGCAGACCGGGTGCGCAGAAGAGTGTGCCTGAAACCGGAGGCGCAGGGACTGCATCCCGCTTCGCCATTTGAGAACAGGGACATTTCTTCAGTAAAAACTGCCTAAAACCAGCAGAAAGCTCCCCCAGAAGACAGAGATGGCTCCTGGAAGAGCCAGAGGGGAGCGGAGAAGTTCACCCAAGATGTCAGTCAGTCCGAGCAACACAGTGTCCCAACGCATACGACAAATTAGAAAACAGACAGTAGGGAGTAGAAGAACCACACGCAACCTAAAAACTCCTCAGGAAAGAAGCACACCACAAAAAGAAAACCACTCCCCAGATTGCAACGACAGCAACTTGGAAGAACTTCTGAGCCTTCCAGAAAGAGAATTTAAAATTGCCATGATTAAAAAAGTGATAGATCAGAAGAAGGAAATTGAGTCCCTAAAGAGGGAAGTAAGAGAAATGCAGGAGATCAAAGAATTAATGGAGGAACTAAAGAACTCTGGGAAAAGCAATGAAAGCAGAATAGATGAAATGGAAGAACGAATAAGTAATCTTGAAGACACAGAAATAAAAAGAACCAAAACAGAAAAGGAAAGAGAAGTACGAAGGAAAAAGAATGAAGAAAGACTTCGGGAACTATCTGACTCCATGAGGAAAGGAAATATAAGAGTTATAGGAATTCCAGAAGGAGAGGAGAGAGATGTAGGAACAGAGAAAATATTCATGGATATAATTGAAGAGAACTTCCCAAATGAGAAGAAGGAGCTGAAAATTGATATACAAGAAGCAAGAAGAACACCAAACTTCCACGACGAAAGGAAAAACACAGCAAGACACATAATAGTAAAGCTCCCAAGAATCCAGGACAAGGAAAAAATAATGAAGCTGACAAGAGGGAAGAAACAGATAACATTCAAAGGAAAACCAATCAGGCTGACATCAGACTTCTCTGAAGAAACACTACGGGCAAGGAGAGAGTGGAGGGACATAGTCAACAGACTCCAAGAAAACAGATGCCAACCAAGAATACTCTATCCCGCAAAGCTCTCTTTCCTCCATGAAGAAAGAATATGGACCTTCCCAGACAAAGAGAAACTCCGGAATTTCATTGCGACTAAACCCCCACTCCAAAAATACTACAAGGAATCCTAAAGCCAGAACCTCAGAGGGACGAATAACAACGAAAGAAGACCAAAAAAAAAAAAAAAAAGTTATTAAAAGAATAAATAAATAAAATCAAAGGAAAGACAAACATAATGGCAAATACAGATGCTAACATATCAATATTAACTCTAAATGTAAATGGACTAAACTCTTCAATAAAAAGACACAGAGTTGCAGCCTGGATTAAGAAACAAAACCCAACCTTTTGCTGTCTCCAGGAAACACATTTAGCTACAAAAGATAAAAATAGGCTCAAAGTCAAAGGATGGAAAACAATCCTACAAGCAAATGGGCCAAAAAAGAAAGCAGGAACAGCTATACTTATATCAGATAAAACAGACTTCAAACTCAAAAAAATAAAAAGAGACCCCAATGGTCACTACATTATGATTAAGGGGACAATACTTCAAGAAGAAATAACACTCATTAACATATACTCACCAAACGAAAGAGCACCAAAATATATCAGACAACTGTTGTCCTCTCTGAAAACAGACATCAGAGAAAACACATATGTAGTGGGAGACTTCAACACACCACTATCAACAATGGATAGATCAACAAGACAAAAAATAAGTAAAGAAACTAAAGCTCTAAATAAGGACCTAGAGCATTTGGGCTTAACAGACATCTATAGAACACTAAACCCAAAAAAAACGGAGTACACATTTTTCTCAAGCGCACACGGATCATTCTCCAGGATCGATCACATACTGGGGCACAAGACAAACATCAACAGATACACCAAGATTGAAATCATACCAACCATCTTTTCTGACCACGAAGGCATCAAACTAGAAATAAATCATAAAAAGAAGGCAAGGAACTATCCTACCTCATGGAGATTAAAAGCCACACTACTGGAAGACCACTGGACTAACGAGGAGATCAAAGAAGAAATTAAAAAATTCTTTGAATTGAATGACAAGGAGGACACCAATATCCTAAATGTATGGGATGCAGCAAAAGCAGTAATAAGAGGAAAATATATAGCAATAGAAGCTCACATCAAAAAACAAGAAAGAACTCAAAGAAACACCTAATCTCGAAGCTCAAAGATCTAGAAAAAGAACAACAAAAACCCCAGAACCAGTAGAAGAAAAGAAATAATAAAAACCAAAGCAGAAATAAATGAAATTGAAACTAAAAAACAATCCAAAAGATCAATGAAACCAAGAGCTGGTTCTTTGAAAAAATCAATAAAATAGACAAACCCCTAGCCAGGCTCACAAAGGAAAAAAGGAGAAAGCACAAATACACAGAATCATAAATGAAAGAGGAGAAATCACAACGGACACAGCAGAAATCAAAAGAATAATCAGTAACTACTATGAACAGTTATATGGAAACAAGTTCAACAATCTAGAGGAGATGGACAAATTCCTACAACTCTACAATCACCCAAAGCTAGATAAAGAAGAAATAGAACACCTAAACAGACCAATTACAAGCAGCGAAATTGAAATGGTAATTAAAAACCTCCCCAAAAACAAAAGCCCAGGACCTGATGGATTTACAAATGAATTCTACCAAACATTCAGAGACGAATTAGTGCCTATCCTTCACAAACTCTTCCAAAAAATTGAGAAGGAAGGGACAATACCAAACACGTTCTATGAAGCCAATATTACACTAATACCAAACCGAATAAGGACAACACAAAAAAGGAAAACTATAGGCCAATCTCCCTAATGAACACTGATGCAAAAATCCTCAATAAAATTTTAGCTATCAGAATCCAACAATGTATCCATAAGATAATTCACCACGACCAAGTTGGATTCATTCCAGGGGCACAAGGATGGTTTAACATCCGAAAATCAATCAACGTTATCCAACACATCAACAAAAAGAAATATAAAAACCATATGATAATATCAATAGATGCTGAGAAAGCTTTCGACAAAGTGCAACACCCATTCATGATAAAAGCCCTTGAAATTCTTGGGATACAAGGAACATACCTCAACATCATAAAGGCCATCTATGACAAGCCAACAGCCAGCATCATTCTCAATGGTGAAAAGCTGAAAGCAATTCCATTAAGATCTGGAACAAGACAAGGATGTCCACTCTCACCACTGCTTTTCAATATAATACTGGAAGTCCTAGCCAGAGCAATAAGACAAGAGAAAGACATCCAAGGAATCCAAATAGGAAAAGAAGAAGTCAAACTATCACTATTTGCAGATGATATGATAATATACATAGAGACCCCAAAATCTCCACAGAAAAACTAATTCAACTCATCAATCAATTCAGTAAAGTGGCAGGATACAAAATCAACACGCAAAAGTCAGTAGCCTTCCTATACACAAACAATAAATCTGAAGAAGAAGAAATCAAAAAAACCACCCCTTTTATTATCGAAACAAAAAAAATCAAATATTTGGGAATAAATCTAACAAAAGAGGTAAAGGACCTATACAAAGAAAACTATAAAACACTGTTAAAAGAAATAGAAGAAGACACAAAGAAATGGAAAGACATCCCCTGCTCATGGATTGGAAGAATAAACATTATTAAAATGGCCATCCTACCAAAAGCAATATACAGATTCAATGCTATTCCAATCAAAATCTCAATGGCATTCTTCAAAGAAATAGAACAATTATTGATGAAATTCATATGGAATCACCAAAACCCCGAATAGCCAAAGCTCTACTGAAAAAAAAGAAGGGAATGGAGGCATCACACTCCCAGACTTCAAACTATACTACAAAGCCATAATCATCAAAACTGCATGGTATTGGAACAAGAACAGACATACAGACCAATGGAATCGAATAGAAAATCCAGAAATAAACCCACAGATTTATGGTCAACTAATCTTTGACAAAGGAGCGAAGACTATGCATTGGAGCAAAGAAAGTTTGTTCAATAAATGGTGCTGGGAAAACTGGGTCGCTACATGCAAAAGAATGAAGCTTGACCACTACCTCACACCATACACAAAAATCAACTCAAAATGGATTAAAGAACTAGACATAAGACCTGAAACCATAAAATACATAGAAGGAAATATAGGCGAAACACTACGGGATTTGCACATCAAAGACATCTTTACAGACACATCACCCAAAGCAGTGATAGTGAAGAGAAAGATAAACAGCTGGGACTACATCAAATTAAAGAGCTTCTGCACAGCAAAAGAGACAATAAAAAAACAAAGAGAAACCCACCAACTGGGAGAACATTTTTGCACCCAACACTAATGATAAAGGACTGATCACAAAAATCTGCAAAGAGCTGATGAGACTCAGCAACAACAAAGAAAATAATCCAGTCAAAAAATGGGCAGAAGAGCTAAAAAGAAACTTCTCTGAAGAGGAAATGCAAATGGCCAACAGACATATGAAAAAATGTTCAACATCACTTGTAATCAGGGAAATGCAAATCAAAACTACCATGAGATACCATCTCACACCAGTGAGAATGGCACATATTAAAAAAACTAGCAACAACAAATGTTGGCGAGGATGTGGAGAAAAAGGAACTCTTGTGCACTGTTGGTGGGAGTGCAAACTGGTCCAACCACTATGGAGAGCTGTGTGGAGATTTCTGGACCTACTAAACATAGAGCTTCCATATGATCCAGCAATTCCACTCCTAGGTATTTACCCAAAGGACACAGAAACATCAATTCCAAAGAGCACCTGCACTCCTATGTTTATAGCAGCACTGTTTACAATAGCTAAGCTTTGGAAACAACCCAAATGCCCAAAATAGATGACTGGATCAAGAAGATGTGGTACATATATACCATGGAATATTACTCAGCATTCAAAAAAGATAAACACATGCAATTTGCAGCAACATGGATGGCACTGGAAGGGATCATGCTCAGCGAAATAAGCCAAAAAGAAAAAGAAAAATACCGGATGGTCTCACTCATAGCAGGAATCTAGAAAACTTAAATAAGGGACCAGGAAAATGAATATAAGAAAGTGAAAATCAAATCAACAAAAAACTATGAACCAGAGACACTATTTGGGGGTGGGGGGGGGCGGGAGGGGAAGGATTGGGGTCAGAATGGGGCGTTTGCAATTGTATGGGGGAATATAAAATAAAATTTAATATTTAAAAAAAAAAAAAAAGACAAAAGCTAAAATTTACTGTTTGACCCTTTATAGTAAAAGTTTGTAAGAACCTATATCCGCCAAGTACCTTTTTTGTCTTCTTCCAGGTTCCAGTGAAAAAGATAGAAATTTTAATCTGCCCCGACTCTGTATCCGGAAGTTCTTCCCAAAGAAGAAATGCTTTATCTTGATCGGCCCACTCACCGGGAGAAACTAAAGCAGTTGGAACGTTGCACATGATGATGAGCTGGACCCTGAATTTGTGCAACAAACTTCAGTCTTCTGTGACTACATCTTCAGCAATTCTAAAACTAAAACAGTTTTGGGAGGCATCCAGGTCAATGGAACCCGGAGTCCTCTTCCAGTCTTTATTCTCACTGATGACACTAAACCTGGAAGGGATAGCATCTGCCTTGTAGAATTTCTTGGGTGAGAAAAGACAGAAGGACTGAAAGAACCACACCAACACCTCTGATGTGCACATATATCACCAGGGCTCTTGCCAGAGAGGAGGGTCTATCCAGAGGAGTCTGCATTAATAGCTGCAAACTCCAGGTGATACCGAGGACATTGAGCTGTGAGAGCAAATAGTGGTAATACACATAATTACAAACTTTCATACAGAACATTTCCTTGCCCATCTACAACAAGCATCATCATTTGTTCTCTGTAGGTCTACAGAGCTTGGTGGTGACCTATGTCGATGCCATCAGCAGTGGGAAGCTGCCCTGCTGCATGGAGAATGCAGTCCTGGCCTTGGCCCAGATAGAGAACTCAGCTGCAGTGCAAAAGGCCATTGCCCGCTATGAACAACTGATGGAGCAGAATGCGCACCTCCCCGCAGAAACCCTCCAGGAGCTGCTGTATCTGCACAGGGCCTTTGCCAGAGAGGCCACTGAAGTCTTCATGAAGAGTTCCTTAAAAGATATAGGACCATTTATTTCAAAAGGAATTAGTGGTAATTTTTTTTTCTCAAGTTCATATGGATTAAGGTCTCAGAAAGCAAAGTACTATTAGAAAATGTAATGGACTCAAACACTTCACATTTTTTTCATGAATAAATTAAACATCTTCCCTATGCAACAATCAGGGCTTCTAATCGAATTGCATCCCTATGTTATGAGACTGATTTGATATTCTAGTCAAAAGCAAAGTAAACTATAGTTTCAGTTCCTTTCAGCAGTCTTAGCTGAACCACCTTTACTCATATGCAATCATTGGTCTAATTTAAAAAGCAGAAGTTTATATCTATGGTATGATATAAAGTTAGCAGATTTCACCTCCAATATAAAGGGACTTGCAAAGAAATTCTGAGGTCAATGTATTACCTTTTCCTTATTATTTTCATACCTTATTTTTATATTAAAGCTCAGCTAGAAAAAAAGCAGGAAGATTTTTTAAACAGAATTTGAAAGTATCATCAGATCGTTGTTCAGATTTACTTAAGGATATTTTCACTCCTCTTGAAGAAGATGTAAAACAGGGGATATATTTCTAAACCAGGGGCTATTGTCTCTACATTCAGAAATACAAGAGCTGAAGAAAAAAGTCTTTCAACAACCCTGGAAGGATGCAGGTAATCTAGATTTAGCTGTTAATTCTGGGAAGGCTGACATGCACCTTGTAACAACAAGTGGCAAAGTGCAATTGTACATAGATGTGCAATTCACACCTTTCATTCAATCAACTTGCACAGGGAGCCTGTTGAGTTTCTATGATATGCATCCTATACTCATCCAAGAGTGTACACTTAGTTAACAAGTGAATTATAAGTTGGTTTATCAGATTAATCACTAGGCTATTTTGCAATTCACTATTACAGCTGGGGTCAAATATGCAGAGAAGGGCCTCCCTGGTGGTCTATGGTTAAGTCTCAGCACTAATCACCACTTACAACCTGAGTTTGTTCCTTAGTCAGGGAGCTGACCCACATACAGTGCAGCAGACCTCTTCTGTCATGCTCGCTGCTCCACTTAGCAGTGTATTTCAGTGAATCCACCTGTTCTGGCTTCCCACTCTGCCTCTGGTGAATCCTCTCACTCCCACACACCTCTGGCCTACACCCAATTCTTCTGAGCAAAATAGAAAATTAAATTAAAAAAATAGTACAGAAGGACAGATACCCAATGATAGTCGCTTTCAAAAATCATGGTAATTTACTACAGTTTAGGTTTCAAACTGCCCTTAAGTAGCAAATACAAGAATTTAAATCATGTTATCATCTGCCTCTCTGCAGTTATTCTCCCTCAAACCCACACTTCCCTCCCTCCCTCTCATCCTCCGCCTGTTTTGCTCTGATGTGCCTTCTGCATGATGCCTTCATTCTAAAAGCAACTTCACCCAAATGGGACAATAGCACTAGACTAGAACTCCAAAATTAGATCCCTCTGTCTATAAGAACAGAATCTTATATTTCCAGTTTATACATATATACACATATAATGCATATACCCGTGTGTGTGTATATATATACACACACACAATATATAACTTTGCTTAACAGGGTTAGCAGATTGGCAGCACAGAACATGCACCCAACCACTGTGACAGGACTCTTGACCACCATTTCACAGGCCCAGGAGGACAAAGTCCTAGAGGAAAAGATGGTGGACAGTCAGGGCAGGGGCAAGTGCTTGCAGATATTTCCTATCACTAACTGCTTGTTCTCTGGTCAAGGCTGAAGAGATTCTTCAGAAATACTTGGCATCCATGGAATCTGTGACTGATGCCATTCTACAGACAGACAGATGCTCACAAGAAAGGAAAAGAAATTAAAGGTGAGGAGACTAGAGAACCTCAAAATCTCTTAGTTTAACTAACTTGGCTGGGTGAATCTCAGCAAGAACAAGAGCAGCAAAGATGCCTCTTACTGCTGAGGTCATTTCTTTTTTTTTTTTTTTTTTTAAAATTTATTTATTTATTATTTTACTTATACAAGCACTGGGTACGGTCAGAAGCGCAGGGAGGGTGAGAGATTTCTCCAGAGCCAGAGCAGGGAAAGAACAGGCGCGACTAACGAAGTACACTGCTGAGGGAGCACCAGGCATGGCAGGAGAGGTCTGCGCGCCATGTGGGACCCTTGCCAGGGGCCGGGATTGAACTGGCGCTGAAGAGGCTGCGGGCAGCTTTGCAGCCCAGTGCTCAACTGCTGCGCCACCGGGAGGCCCTGAGGCCATTTCTGACTAGGGCATCTGCAGTCGCAGCAACGATGAAGGTCAGTGTACAAGGAACAAGGTAACAACCTGGTTTCCCACATACAATTTTTTCTTCCTTTTCCTCCTGACAGTGGAACGTGTGAAAGCAGAATCTGCTCAGGCTTCAGCAAAATGTTAGAGGAAAGGCTAACAAGGAATCAACAGATGATGAACAGAAGAAAAGAGTTATCAGGAACATGGTGAGACAATTGACTGAGAAGATGGAGAGGGACAGGGTCCAGCTGCTGGAAGAGCAAGAGAGGACTCTTGCCCTTAAACTTCAGGTATTTAATTGCATCACATTCAGGTGTCTGTCTTTTCTCTAGTCTCCCTGATCAGCCTTAGTGTGGGTGGTGAGGATATGAAGCCCAGAAGCAGGGCCTTGCTTGTCTGCTTATACTTTCAATATCTAATAAAAGCAGCCTGAATGCCTTGCCTGTGTCTAGTTGTTAAGATCTTATTTGCAGTTTTATCAGTCCAGTCCTTCATCAGTGTATCCTTCAGTAATCCAGTTTGGTATATCTAGGACTCTGATTTCCTTTCCTAATGTTATTACTACTGCCACCAAGTTATGGAGATTACATCAGATGCTATAACTAAGATTCAGATACTTCAACAGATTTGGAGAATTCTTTATTCTCTGTGTCATATATCTGTGTGCAAAAGAGTATATAATGCATAGATAATAATTGATGCAAATATCTAATGAAATTGCCCACAACAAGTATATAGAGGTAATGGGAACAGAGAACAAGGCTGGTATTTAGGTATATCAATATATCAGGATGGTTTAAGTTTGAAATCTTCTTAGCAAAGGATAATAAAAAAAGTAATTTATAGGGCTAGGTTGTCCATAAGAAGAA
>NW_023605305.1:40818659-40881923 GCF_014898055.3 Talpa occidentalis
TTTGTCGTATGCGTTGGGACACTGTGTTGCTCGGACTGACTGACATCTTGGGTGAACTTCTCCGTCTCCTCTGGCTCTTCCAGGAGCCATCTCTGTCTTCTGGGGGAGCTTTCTGCTGGTTTTAGGCAGTTTTTACTGAAGAAATGTCCCTGTTCTCAAATGGCGAAGCGGGATGCAGTCCCTGCGCCTCCGGTTTCAGGCACACTCTTCTGCGCACCCGGTCTGCCCCGGACGTGGGTGCCTGCTCCCTCTGTGGGCTCAGACTGCTGGTCGGAAGGGGCCTGGCGTGGAATAACTTCCCGGCTGGCCACTGGGTCCTCCAGAAACCTTCTGCCCTTTTCAAGCAGTCTTAAGAAATGTCCTGTTTTATAGGGGTGTTAGTGACTTTTTTTTTCCCTGGTCGCTAGGTGTGCGCCAGAGATCTCTCCTATGTCCTTGGGGGGCTTTTTTCGCCTCCCCCACCCCGTGGGACAGAGAACAGAGCGGGAATGGTAGGGTACACCTCAACAGCTTTGGGGTGCTGTGTCTGCCTTGTGCCCCCACCGTCGTGGAGAAGAAACCACGCCCGAATTTTCGTGCCCCGGGTCTCAGTTCAAAGCCCTCAGTTCCAGGCCGCGGGCTGTAGCCCAGTTCAGTGGCGCGGGAATGGCGCCTTTTGCACAGCTCCCGTGCCTGGGCGCCTGGTTCCTGCTCACTCAGGGAGGGACCTTCACCTCAGTGAGGACCTCCGCGCGTCTCCCCGCAAGCCTAGGTCGTCTCCCCGCAAGCCAGGTCGCAGGCGCGGGGGACCTGGGCAGCCGCGATTCAGGTCTGCACTTGCTTTCAAGCGCGCCAAGCGCACCGCTCTCCGCGCAAGCTTACCGGCAGCCCGGGCTGTGTGCGCGTCTCCCGGGGTCTTTGTTCTTCTCTAATGGCGCCCGGAGCCGTTTGCTCACCGCCGAGGCGGATCCTGCAGGGGTTCGCCTCAGCTCCCGTTCACGGGGTGTGGTGGCTGCAATAGTTCCTTTCCACTCACAGTCCCGCTTGCTGCGTCGTTTGTTCTTGTGGGCCGTTTTGGTTGTGTTTCCTCCTCTCTGCCGGTCGGAGAGTGCCGCCTCTGTGGGCGGGGGAGGGGAGCAGGGTTCTGCGCTTCCCTCCCTTCTAGTCCTCTTTTATGGCCAGTTTCTTCTTCGCGGCAGTTCGCTGCGTCACCCGTTTATCTTCCGTGTCCCAGTTCTCACTGGGACCTGGCCGCTTTTCCTCCCTATTCACTTTTTTTAATGGGAGATCTTACTCGCAGCGTCTCCTCGCCGCCATGTTGCTCCGCCCCTCTGAAAAAAATTTATTTATTTTTAACTGAGGTAACTTTGGGGTCTCCCCATAAGGTGTTACCACCATTGTGCACCCACCAACAACTCACCCACACTCCACCACCACAGACCATTATGTCTCCCTCCCTCCCAGTTCTTCCCCTCCTCCACCTCTTCTGGGGGCATTTGTAAAGATTCTGGCCACCTGCACTCACTCTTAAATCTAACTATATTACCCAAGTTATCTATAACACATCCTAGTCAATAACTTCTCTTTTAGAAAGATAGCCATGAACATAGTTAAAATTAAGTTTTAAAACTAAATGAATTAGGTTTTCAGTTATCTGGAAAGTTCATTATTTTTTCCTCACTAATGCCAGACAATAAGTCTAACATCCACTCATGCAAATAATAAGGAATAATGGATTGGCTGAAACTGGGTCTCTCAGAACAACCTATTTAACAGTCTAATGCATCTGTCAGCTAGAGTGTTTTCACCTGGGACCATTTCAGACTTTAGGAAACTATCTCCTAGATAGTTTCAGAATCTGATCTAGATAGAGAAAGTTACTTGAAAAAGTGATTCTGTATTGGTTCCTGGATCATCTGCACTAGGGCTGGTTTCAAGTTATCAAAGGAACTTACTCCTGAAGGAGAAATAATTCAGTTGTGTCACTCCAGTGGATCTTTGAAACAAATGGGAAAGATCTTTGGCTACTCTAGTTTCATTACAATTCAAATGGACAGTTGCTGCTTTGGAAACAGTGCAACTGTGTATTCAGAAAATAAAAGAGAAATGCTTCAACACAGATATGACAGCCATATCATTAAAAGTACTGTACCACTAGAATAATCTAAGTCAATGAAATTCAGGTCCTACAATAACAAGCCCAGGAAGTGTACTGACCCCCACAGGACACACAGAGTTATTTTGGCCCAACCGTTTAATCAAGACCAACTGTGAAAAGCATAATGAGAGTGGTGCCCAAGGAATCAGGTTACAGCTAGAGAAATGGAGAATTCTAGGAGCCTGTAATTATTCTTTGGGTTATAAGCTAGGAAGGTGAATTTGTCATACAGACAAATGAGGGACCAGTAAAAGAAATTGAAATGTCTATTTCTTTGCATATGTAACAACTATCCCAGAAAAAAAGTAGTGAGTAATATTTCTCTGTATAATTTTCTTGAAAGAAAATCCTAAAAATTTTCAAAAAATTGCACTTTTGTTTAAAACACTTACGTCAATCTTGTGAGCAATTCCATGAAATACCTTCTGTGTGGTGTCAGGCAACACTGCAGTGATAAAGAAAAGAAACAGGAGTCGTGCAGCAGGCTGAAGGATGCAGGATCCTCTCAAGAGCAGGAACCAGGCCTCTTTATTGATAGAGAATGGTGGGTTAAACTGAACACTAAACTATGGACTTTAGGGAGGGTGAATATACACCTGACTCCCACCCAATCTTAATAACAAGGCTTCGGCTTATCAGTCCCTTGGATGCCAAGCACATCAGTATTGCCCCAGGACAATCAAGCATCCTGCCTTGTACACTACACCCCCACTTTTGGTAAAATTTAAAACCAGTGCTAATTTTCCCAGCCTCAGAGAAGAAACAGAGAACAGTTGTTCCTCATTTTGTGTCCTGCGTTTCTCAAACATCAGGGTTCACATAAATCACTGGGTGAGCTAGTTAAAATAGATTCTGTGGCCTCCTTGGTGGCACAGGCGGTCGAGCGCCGCACTGCGAAGCAGTCCGCAGCCTCTGCAGCACAGGTTCAATCCCGGCCGGCCAGCGAGAATCCCACATGGCGTGGCCGACCTCTCCTGTCTCACCCGCTGCTCCCCTCAGCAGTGTGTTTCTGTCATCTGCCTGTTCTGTTCCCCACTCTGTCTCCAGTGAATCCTCTTACCCTCCCATGCATCTGGCCTGTACCCCGGTTCTTGTATAAATAAATAAATCTTAAAAAAAAATACAGATTCTGGTTCAGAAGGTCTTGGATCCCAAGGTTCTTTATTTCTAACAACTTCCAGATAATGCCAGAGGGCCTTAGCATGAGTGAAAAGAATTGAGACATGTTCCCCACTTCTCATATCTTTGCTATCTGACCCTGCCCTCTGGCTACTGTTGAGTCACTCAGAATGGACACTTGACTCAGAGAGATCAGTGTTTTTCTGGCTCTAGCTGATTCACTCAGAATAGGCATCCAATTTAAAACAGATTTGATAAGCTCTTCTCCAGAGCTTATCAAAGCTCTTAAGCCAGAACTAGGAAAGATGATCTATGTCCCTCTTGCAATAAAGCCATGTGTTTTGAGGCTCAGGACTAATCTCTGCCCATTTTCCTGCTGAAATAGGGA
The DNA here is from genome assembly GCF_014898055.3 of Talpa occidentalis. Lineage (NCBI taxonomy): Eukaryota > Metazoa > Chordata > Mammalia > Eulipotyphla > Talpidae > Talpa > Talpa occidentalis. The sequence continues at coordinate 40,822,304 of NW_023605305.1, forward strand.
AGCTAATATGAGCTGATGAAGCCAACAGGCAAAAAACCTGGCTACATTCACATTCCTAAATTGCCCAGTCCACATAGAATCAGAGCTCTAAGGCCAACTTCACCTTTTTAGATGTACCTACTCTCCTTCTGAAACACAAACAAAAATGTAAATATCTGTATATTTAGCTAACTTATTTGAGTGGTTTCCTGTCACATGCCACGAAAAGTTCTCCCTAAAATACTTATACAATAGAAATTAATATTTCATAAAATAACTTATATTAAATCTCTTTTTTGAGCTGAATAAACCATTTATTATGACCTTATACAAAGAAATTATTTCCTAAATTTTTCTTTCTTATCAATTGCCTGAGTCTAGCACCATCATCTGGAACCTAATATTTGTTGATTATTCATTGAGCACAATTTGTAATGTATAGTGGGCACCATGCTGGAGGCTGAGACTATGTAGTCCCTGCTCTTCTAGTGCCTTGGAATTTAGTTAGGGAGACAAAGGAACTTAATGTGATGCGATTTGGTGTCATACAGTTACAGAAACTTAAAGGAGAGAGCATCTTGCAGAGGATAGTACCTCACCTAAGTTTTGGAAGACAAATAGAGATGAAGGAAATTCTAGTCAGAAAAGGCCAAATAGGCCGGGCATAGAAGTGAGCAATAAAATGTACGCAAAAATGCAAAAGTTTCCGTATGCCCAAGGGAGAAAGAAGAGAGAGCAGGAAGCTGAGATATGAGGCTATGAGGAAGTAGTTAAGCTATAATCCAGGTTGAATACAATAATAAATTGAGTAAAATGCCAAAGATCTTGGACTTTACCCTGAAAGCAATGGGGGAAGTATAAAAAGGCTGCAGCAAGATAAGATCATATTTTCTTCAGAAAGATTATCCTGCAGATGGGCCTCCCTGGTGTCACAAGGTGTCAATAAGCATAGCACTGTGAAGCTATCTGCAACCTCTGCAGCATGAGTTCAATCCCCGGCAGGCCAGGGAGCAACCCACATGGCGCAGCAGACCTCTCTTGCCTTGCCCGCTGCTCCCTTCAGCAGTGTATTTCAGTCAGTCTACCTGCTTTGTTCTCCACTCTGTCTTTGGTGGATCCTCTCACCCCTGCACCTCTGGCCTCTACCCCACTTCTTGTATGCATAAATAAATAAATTTTTTAAAAAAGATTATCCTGCAGAACATATTGGGAAGTATCAGGATAGAGACAAGAATCAGGATATAAGTTCTATTAGATCAGCGATGGCAATCTTTGTGCTAGTGAGCTACTCAAAGCTACAGTGAGGCAAAAAAAAATTTTTTTTTTCAGGGTCAACTTATATTTTCACTGCCTGTTACAAATATCCCATCTTTAGAATTGTTTTAATAGTTTCATTTTTTTCTCTTCTAACAGAAATGCCTTAACAAGACTCTTGTCTTTTGGACTTAAACACCAACTACCTGCATGTTGGATTTTCTAGAGTTTAAATTATGAATTAATAGATTGTTGTTATTGTTTATTGTGTGTTTAGGCAAGAAATTTTACTTAATTATTTACTACATTTAGCTCCCATAACTTATTGGTTTCTCTTTATACATTTTGCTTCTGGCTAAAGAACTTTAGCTTGTGTGTTAGGTGATCTGAGGCCTAATGATTACCTGTGGAGAGGTAATTACTAGTGTTCTTTGAGACTTGAAAAGGACAGTCCAAGACAAAGATGTACTGTAGATGCAAAGGCAAGCACCTGAGGGTGTTCATGTCTAAAAGCACCTAATTTCTTTGTGAAGCATGAATCAAGGATTTTGATTGACTAGTAAGCAGTTAGGTAAAATAAAAACATACATTAAAAAATTAAATCTTTAGAAGTTCCTTTAAAAAATAAAATAAAAAGACTAATATTATTGGATATTCCTTTAGATGAGACCCTAGAACAAACAAGTTTTAAGTATACAGTTGAAGTACTATATATACATGTGTGTGTGTTTATATATATATATATACATATATATTCATAACTCTTTTTTTTTAAAGATTTATTTATTTGTGCATATCAGAGCTGGGGTACAGGCCAGAGATGCGGGGGTAAGAGGATCCACCAGAGACAGAATGGGGAACAGAACAGGCAGATTGACTGAAATACACTGCTGAGGGGAGCAGCAGGTGAGACAAGAGAGGTCTGCCTCACCAGGAGGGTTTCTCCTGGCTGGCCCAGGGATCAAACTCATGCGGCAGAGGCTGAAGATTGCTTCATAGTGCTGTGCTTAACCCCTTGCACCACCAGGGAGGCGCCTATATTCATAACTCTTAAAGATAATTGAAGAAACACTATTTTCTCTTAAGTGTATTTTCATTTGTTTCTGGTGAAAGAAACTTAAACTTAAGTCCTGTTCTTGGTTGTTTCTCATCATATGGACAAGGTCAGGCTTCACAGGGGAGAATGGAAGTGGCTGAGAGAAGTAGAAAGAAAGGGAAAAAAGAGAATATTTCAGACTCTGGTTTTTGCAACTCCTGAAAACTAGCTGCATCTTGACCTTCCTACAATTCATGTTCAGTCTTTTTCATAGATTCCCTGAATCAAAAACTTCCACTTAATTCCTTAAGCCAATCTGAGGTAAATTTCTGTTTGTTAGAACCAAGAGTTCACACTAGTAAATGACTAATGGAAATAAACACAACAAATAGAAGTATTATCAGAGTTCAAAAGAGAGAGATTTACTTGAACTAGGAAGATTCTAAAGATTTTGTAATCTCTCTTGAAATGAGACAAGGCCTACATCAAGTACGGAGAGCTAGGTAAATAAGAATGATAAATTGCAGAGGTACATAAATAGTAAAAATGAATAAATGCAAAATAAATTTGAAATCTACAAATAAAAGTAAATGTGGAAGACAGAATAATGACCTTGCAAAGATATCCATGTCCTCGTCCCCACAATTGTGAATGTGTTACCTTACATGGTAAGAGGAAATTTACATTTGAAAATAAGGACCTTAAGTTGGGGAGATTATCCTGGATTTCCAGGTGAATCCATTATATACAAAGGGGTCATTTTATGGAGACAAGAAAGCCTGAGAAAGAGATGTGATGATGGAAACAAAAGGCAGAATTGGAAGGACAGATGGAGGGATGGAGATCAGGAAGGAAGGAATAGAGAGAGAGAAAGAGAGAGACAGAGAGAGACTTGAAGATGATATATGTTTGGCTTTGAAGATGGTGGAAGTGTTTACAAGACAAGACATGCAGGTGACCTACAGAAGGTAGAAAAGGCAAGACAACATTCTCCCCAAGGTCCTCCAGCAGAAACCAATCCCACTGAAACCTTACTCCAGTAAGCTCCATTTTGGACTTCTGATTTTTAAGTCAATAAATTCAGGGAATGAGTTACAACAGAAAGAAGAAACTAACTTAGAGTGACAGAAGTGACTTTATTTAAAAAAAAAAAAAAAAACTTCCCTCCTTTAATCCTAGTCGATATTGAGAATTTGAGACCTATGCCAAGATGCCACACGTATCCATAATCAATGACTGTACCTATCCAGCTTGAACAGAGTCCAATTTATCAAAGGAGATTAAGAAATGCATTTGCTGGGCCTCTCCTGGTGGCGCAGCAGTTGAGCACTGGGCTGCGAAGCTGCCCGCAGCCTCTGCAGCGCCATTTCGATCCCTGGACGCCAGCAAGGGTCCCACATGGCGCGACAGACCTCTCCTGCTGCCCGCTGCTCCCCTCAGCAGTGTGGTTCGTAAGTCTGCCTGTTCTGTTCCCAGCTCTGGCTCTGGTGAATCCTCTCTTGGATTCTTTGATCTTTTGGATTGTTTTTTTAGTTTCAATTTCATTTATTTCTGCTTTGGTTTTTCTTATTTCTTTTCTTCTACTGGCTTTGGGGTTTTTTTGTTGTTCTTTTCTAGATCTTTGAGCTTTGAGATTAGGTTGTTTCTTTGAGTTCTTTCTTGTTTCTTGATGTGAGCCTCTATTGCTATATATTTTCCTCTTATTACTGCTTTTGCTGCATCCCATACATTTAGGAAATTGGTGTCCTCATTGTCATTCAATTCAAATAATTTTTTAATTTCTTCTTTGATCTCCTCATTAGTCCAGTGGTCCTCCAGTAGTGTGGGTTTCAATCTCCATGAGGTAGGAGAGTTCTTTGCCTTCTTTTTATGGTTTATTTCTAGTTTGATGCCTTCATGGTCAGAAAAGATAGTTGGTATGATTTCAATCTTGGTGTATCTGTTGATGTTTGTCTTGTGTCCCAGTATGTGATAGATCCTGGAGAATGATCCGTGTGTGCTTGAGAAAAATGTGTACTCCATTTTTTTTGGGTTTAGTGTTCTATAGATGTCTGTTAAGCCCAAATGCTCTACGTCCTTATTTAGAGCTTTAGTGTCTTTACTTATTTTTTGTCTCATTGATCTATCCATTGTTGATAGTGGTGTGTTGAAGTCTCCCACTACGTATGTGTTTTCCTCGATGTCTGTTTTCAGAGATGACAATAGTTGTCTGATATATTTCGGTGCTCCTTCATTTGGTGAATGTATGTTAATGAGTGTTATTTCTTCTTGAAGTATTGTCGCCTTGATCATAATGTAGTGACCATTGGGGTCTCTTTTATCTTTTTGAGTTTGAAATCTGTTTTATCTGATATAAGTATAGCTGTTCCTGCTTTCTTTTTTTGGTCCATTTGCTTGTAGGATTGTTTTCCATCCTTTAACTTTGAGTCTATTTTTATTTTTTGTAGCTATTTTTTGTGTTTCCTGGAGACAGCAAAAGGTTGGGTTTTGTTTCTTAATCCAGCCTGAGACTCTGTGTCTTTTTATTGAAGAGTTTAGTCCATTTACATTTAGAGTTAATATTGATATGTTAGCATCTGTATTTGCCATTGTGTTTGTCTTTCCTTTGATTTTATTTATTTATTCTTTTAATAACTTTTTTTTGGCCTTCTTTTGTTGTTATTCATCCCTCTGAGGTTCTGGCTTTAGGACTCTTTATAGTATTTTTTGGAGTGGGGGTTTAGTTGTAATGAAATTCCAGAGTTTCTGTTTGTCTGGGAAGGTCCTTATTCTTTCTGCATAGAGGAAGGAGATCTTTGTGGGGTAGAGTATTCTTGGTGGCATCTGTTTTCTTGGAGTCTGTTGACTATGTCCCTCCACTCTCTCCTTACCTGTAGTGTTTCCTCGGAGAAGTCTGATGTCAGCCTGATTAGTTTTCCTTTGAATATTATCTGTTTCTTCCTCTTGTCAGCTTCATTATTTTTTCCTTGTCCTGGATTCTTGGGAGCTTTACTATTATGTGTCTTGCTGTATTTTTCCTTTCATCGTGCAAGTTTGGTGTTCTTCTTGCTTCTTGTATATCAATTTTCAGCTCCTTCTTCACGTTTGGGTAGTTCTCTTCAATTATCTCCTTGAATATTTTCTTTGTTCCTACATCTCTCTCCTCTCCTTCTGGGATTCCTGTAACTCTTATATTTCCTTTCCTCATGGAGTCAGATAGTTCCTGAAGTCTTTCTTCGGTCTTTTTCCTTCGTACTTCTCTTTCCTTTTCTGTTTTGGTTCTTTTTATTTCTGTGTCTTCAAGAGTTCTTCCATTTCATCTATTCTGCTTTCATTGCTTTTCCCAGAGTTCTTTAGTGCCTCCATTAATTCTTTGATCTCCTGCATTTCTTTTACTTCCCTCTTTAGGGACTCAATTTCATTCTTCTGATTGTTGATTATTTTTCCCTTATCATTGTTTTCCCTTATGACTTCTGTCAGTTTTTTTATCATGGCAATTTTAAATTCTCTTTCTGGAAGGCTCAGAAGTTCTTCCAAGTTACTGTCGTTGCAATCTGGGGGGTGGTTTTCTTTTTGTGGTGTGATTTTTTCCTGAGGAGTTGCTAGGTTGTGTGTGGTTCTTCTACTCCCTACTGTCTGTTTTCTAATTTGCCGTATGCATTGGGACACTGTGTTGCTGGGACTGGCCGGCATCTTGGGTTAACTTCTCCGCTCCCCTCTGGCTCCTCCAGGAGCCATCTGTCGGTTTCAAGCAGTCTTTACTGAAGAAAGGTCCCTGTTCTAAAATACCGATGCGGGGACACACTCCCCTGCACACCTGGTCTGCCCCACCCATGGGTGCCCGTTCCCCCTCTGGGCTCGGACTGCTGGTCAGAAGGGGCCTGGTGTGGGCAAACTTCCCAGCTCAACACTGGCTCCTCAGGGAGCCTTCTGCTGGTTTCAAGCAGTCTTTACTGAAGAAAGGTCCCTGTTCTATGGGGTGTTGGTGATTTTTTTTTTCTGGTCGCTAGGTGGCGCCAGAGATCTCTCCACATGTCCTTGGGGAACTGCTTTTTCCACCCCGTGGGACTGGGAACAGAGTGGGAGTGGTGGGGAAAGCCTCAACGGCTTTGGGGTGCTGTATCTGCCCTGTACCCCACCGTCATGGGGAACCCACGCCCCTAATTTTGTGCCCCGGGTCTCTGCTCCAAATCCCTCAGGTCAAGGACATGGGCTATAGCCCAGTCCGCAGAAATGGAGCCTTTTGCACCCCGCTCCTGTGTTTGGGCATCTGGTTTCCGAACACTCAGCGAGGGACATTCACCTCAGTGAGGGCCCCCGCATGCCTCCCCGCAAGCCTAGGTCGCAGGCATGGGGACCTGGGCAGCCACAATCTGCGTTTGCTTTTCAAGCGCTGCTTTTCAGCACAAGCTTACCAGCTGGCCTGGGGCTGTTTGTAGGTCTCTGGGAGTCTTTATTTTTATCTAATGGTGCCTGGAGAAGTTCGCGAATCCTGAAGGGTTCTCCACAGCTCCAGTTCACAGGGTGTGGTGGCTGAAATAGTTCCTTTCTACTCACAGTCCTGCTTGATGCGTAGTTTGTTCTTGTTGGTTGTTTTAGGTTTGTTTTTTTTTTTCCTCTTTTCTGTTGGCCAGAGAGTGCCAACTTTGTGGGTGGGGGAGGGTAGCAGGGTTCTGAGCTTTCCTCCCTTCTAGTCCTCTTTTATGGCAACCTTCTTCTTCAGGTAGTTTGCTGGAGTCGTCCGTTTATCTTCCGTGTCCCAGTTCTCACTGGGACCTGCCGCTTTTTCTCTCTATTAACTTTTTTTTAATGGAAGATATCTTACCGGCAGCGTTTCCTCGCCGCCATGTTGATCCGCCCCCTCTGACTTACTTATTTTAGTCTGACTACTCCCAGATCTCTGCTTCTAGGAACTCTGGCTAATTGTCAAGGTATTCTCTCTTTGTCTCTGTCTCTCACACACACGGTTCTTCATAGGTCTTTTCAGTCTAGATGAGCCTTTGACACCTCAATTTGGCCAAAACTTAGCTTCTGAGTTTCCATCTACCTCCTACTCCCTAACTTATTCTTTTTCTTATTTTCTTGTTTGAGTGAGTGGGAATAGGAATTTCCAACTCCCTACCCAGGTAGCCAAGCCAGAAACTGGGAGTCATCTAACTTTCTCTCTTCCTTCTCAGTAACCAAGTTCTAGAGAATGTATACTATAATTATCTCTCAAATTCACATACCTTTCTTCTATTCCCATCAAAACTACCTTAGTTTGGGCACTATACATGAACCAGGTAGAGCTTCTCTTAGAAGTTTTTCCAGGTTTTTCATCAACTCCATGGTTGACCCCAGAAAGCCTAACCCCGTTGCGTGTCATTTCAAGTCTTTCAGTTAAGCTCCTGAGGACTACACTGTGTCATAGTGTTATAGGGCAGCCCCAATATTGAACGGGTTGCCTGGCTGTGGGTCCTCACCCTCGATCTTAAAAGGGACTTATTAATACTCCACTACAGGCACACACACAAAAGGTTAATAAAAGGTTTATTTACAAGGGAAAAGGAAATAAGGAAAATGTACAACTCAGGGAAAAAATAGGGAAATAAAGTCTTTAATGCGTCCTACCCGATCCGCCAACCTGGAAACCCAAAGGCACTCTCAGAGCTGGCCGGACGCTGCGAGCTGGCGGAGAGCCAAAATGGGGGAACCCCTCTAAAGCCCACGTGTCTGGCTTTATACCAACCTGGCTGCTAAACCCCAACCTCAGGTCCCAGCCACCTTCCCTTTGGTGGTGATGGGATTTGGAGTTCCCAGTGTCTTTGGCTTTGGCCTGGGGTGGGGGTGGAGTCCACAAAGCCTGTATGGAATTAGCTTTAGGACATCCTTTTCCCCCTAACAATTGTTGTTACTGCAAATCCTGACACCTGGAACAGCTTCTGGCATATAGTAATTGCTAACTAATTTTTTAAATAAACCTCTCTTTTTCCAGCCTCCTCTCATGTCATTTCTCACCTTATCCTTCACACTCTGACAGCCTCTAACTAATCATTGCTCCCAGGTGGTCAAGACTATTTCACCTTTATGGCTACAGTCCTGTTTCTTTGTCAGGGGTACCTGCCCTTCGTTGTTACAAGGAAACATCATCATCTGTCAAAATCCTGCTAAGGCATTGCTGTTCCTTAAAGTTCTTCCTAACCACCTACTCCACTGACCTCAACTCTCTTTTCTGTACTTGCTCTAGGCCTCTGTTTTTCATCTATAAAATAAAAATATTTCTAAACAGTAACTATCAATAATCTCCTGGAAAGTAGATACTTGGCAGTGGAAAAAAGGAAACAGACAAAATCTCTACCTTATATTCCACTAGTGCCACTGTCCTATATGATGCTGAAGCTGGCTAGATTTAAATGAATTCACCATGTTCCATACACTTTATAATATAAACTCATTCATCTACATAATAGCCCTATAAAATAGGAACCACTTTTACTCCCATTTTACAGATGAAAAAAACAGAAGTACTGATTTAATAACTTGTTTAAAATCACACTACTGGTAAAAGTGATCAATCTAGGATTCAAACTCAGGTACTTTGGTTCTAGAACCTGCACTCTTTTTTTTTTTTTTTTTTGTGTGAGTGTGAGTGTCTGCGTGCGTATGTGTGTGTGTAGAAGAACTGGGGTGTGGGCCAGAGGTGCAGTGGATGAGCAGATTTGTCAGAGACAGAGTGGGGAGCAGAATAGGCAGATTTACTGAAATTTACTGCTGAGTGGAGCAGCGGGCAAGACAGGAGAGTTTTGCTGCACCATATGTGGGTTAGCTCCCTGGCCAGACATCAAACTCAGGCCGTAACAGTGATATCGCTGAGACTTAATCCCTAGGCCACCAGGGTAGCCCCCTAGAACCTGCACCCTTAACCACAATTCACATGTATTTCTGTTACATATTTTATTGCACTAAATTGCAACCAATGATCTTCATATCTTTCCACCATAGCAATCTATGAGTTTATATAAATCAATGGTTATAATTAATTTATTTTTGTATCCTGAAGACTTACCACTGGTTTATAGTCATTAGGAACCCAGAAATGTTTGCTGAACTATTCACAACTCTAGCTTCAGTCAAGCTACCTAAAGAAAGAAGAATACTGTGGGAAGTGCTGAATTTATTAAACATGTGAGAGAAAAGTTCCTTATTATTTTACTGAGGTAAAATACACACAAACATAAAATTTATGATTTTAACCACATGCATGTGTACAATTCAGTCACTAAGTACAAAGTACTTCCCACTGCTGTGCGACTATCACCATCATTCATGTCGAGCATTTTTTTTATTTTCACAAATTGAAACTCCGTGTTCTTAAAATAATAATGGAAATCCTCCATTTCCCACTCCTCTTGGTCCCTAGGAAACACAATTCCATTTCCTGTCTCTATGAATTTGACTCCTCCAGAATCATACAATATTGATCCTCTGTGACTGGCTTATTTCACTTGGTATCCTCTTATGCAAGGTTCATCTGTGTTGCAGCATGTGTCAGAAATGCTTTCTGTTTCCACACTGAATAGTACTATTTCATTGTGTGTGTGTGCATATACACTACATTTTGTTTATCTTTCATCCATTGATGTACACTTGGGTCACCTCCACTTTTGGCTACTGTGAATAATGCTTCTATGAACATGGTGTACAAGTATCTGTTCAAGTCTCTTGTTTTCAATTCTTTTGAGTACCTAACCAGAATATTTTTTTTTAATTTTATTTTTTTTATAGAGGCATGTTTTATTCATTTATTTATTTGTTTGTTTGATGGTTTGTTTTATACATGCACTGGGTACAGTCAGAAGCACGGGAGGGTGAGAGAATTCACCAGAGCCAGAGCAGGGAGCAGAGCAGGCAGAAGGACCCAAGTACACTGCTGAGGGGAGCAGCGGGCAGCAGGAGAGGTCTGCGCGCCATGTGGGACCCTCCTCCGGTGGCCGGGGAGCAGCCAGGGATCGAACCGGCGCCGGCAGAGGCTGCGGGCAGCCTCGCAACCCAGCGCTCAACCGCTGCGCCACCGGGGAGGCCCTAACCAGAATATTTTTGAGGAGCCACCACAAGTTTTTCATAGCAGTTTTCAAGTTTTTCACATCCTCACTACCAGTGATTTTCTGGTTTTTTTATTTCGATAGCAGCTATACCAACAGGTGAAGTGACACCTTATAGTGAAGTTCTTGGGTTTTTTTTTGAGCAGCCTTTATCTTTTTTGGTCACTCTAAATCGTCCCTAAATCTTATACTACTCTTGAGTAATAAACTGAAAGAAATTCTCTGCAATCATATGAATGAGGGACACTTCACACAGGACAGTATTTTCTTCATTTGTTCATCGTGATACAGAAGTGTTATAATACCTGAGATTTTATGTTTAATACACAAAATTCAATCTTTGTTACCCTAAATTAGTCTGTCCTTTCTTTCTTTGTACAGTTTATTTTGACCCTACTTTGTTTAAACCTTCATTATTTTGTTCCAGCTCTCCAGGCAACCTGAGCTAAGAGTCATCAGCATGTTAAGGAAGAAATATATTACTTACCAACACATTTTTTTTAAATCTAGGGACAAATTTTAAGTCATTTTGTATTTTGCTGTTACCATAATAACTCTATGAAGTTTTCTCTTTTACAGATATGTCCCTATTAAACACTGTCTTAAGGAAATTTACTTTTGAAAAAGAATGAAGCAAATATTTTATTAATTCATATGTGAAAGCATTTTGCTGAAAAATTCAAATTGATCTGTTCTTAGACAGCCTTTCAAATAAAGTATCTCAAAGTATGTAGGAACGGTTAAATTTTTACATTCCAATCTAGAGGGAAAACCCAATGCACAAAACAATATATTTCACTAAGTAAGGCAATCAAAAACAACTTTGAACTTGATTACATGGAAGCACATATATGCAGAAAGATGAAAAGCAATCGACCCACAATAATTGGGCAAGTAATTTAATGAAAGAGGAAACTCCCCACCCAATCTTTCTTAACCCAGAAGGCAAGTATCAGCCTGGAAGAAGAGAAGCATCTGAGCAGGTCTGACAAGAATATTTAGAAAAACATAAAACATTAATGGCACAAGCTAATTCTGTACCAAGAATAAAGGACACACCTACCAAAGAAATGCAAAGGTATAAATGTCTAGCAAAGAAATTAAGTTAAGCACGAAGTATTATGTCGGTACCAAGGCTACCTCCATAAACCTTGTTTATCTTAAATCAGATAGTTCATTAAGAATCATGCGTTTGCATCCAAGTTAGACATGTGAAGTCAAAATATACCACTGTGTTCAATATGGCAAACAGCAATATTTCTCAAAGTTTAATGTGCCTTTGTATCACCTGGGAATATTGTTAAAATGTAGGTTCTGACTTAGTACATTTGGGATGGTGCCTGAGAGAGTCTGCATTTCTAACAAGCTCCCAAGTGACGCAAAGGCAGGTGGTTCATAGTCCACTTTTAATAGCATGAGATACATAACCAGAGGGTCTGGAAAATTAGATGCAAGCTAAAATCTCTTGGGCGCTTGGGAGAACATGAATTTCTAATATCAGATTGTTGAAGACAACACATTCCTGTTTACAGCCACTTGTGATCATTAGATAAAAGTCACCAATGCACAGTTAATGGAGGGGCCACCCTGGTGCTACAAGGGGTTAAGACACAGCCCTATGAAGCCATCCACAGCCACTGCATAACCAGTTCAATCCCCGGGCAGGGAGGTGACCCACATAGCACAGCAGACCTCTCCTGACTTGCCTGCTGCTCTCCTCAGCAGTGTATTTCAGTCAATCTGCCTGTTCTGTTCCCTGCTCTGTCTCTGGTGAATCCTTTCACACACTGCACCTCTGGCCTGTACCCCAGTTCCTGTATGCATAAATAAATAAATCTTTAAAAAAAAAACAAAGTTAATAGAAAAGTAATAAAGACACAACTTAAGTCCTTGATGCCATCCAGCCACAGCACTCGCCCTGAACTGTCTTGTAAGGAAAGATAAATCCATATTTGGTTAGGCCAATATTAATTAGGTTTAATAGTGGAACACACTCTTAATACATATATATATTATATGAATACATATATATATAATATATATTAAAGATACCAATGTGTAGGGCTTCCCTGGTGGCACAAGGGGTTAAGTACCACACTATGTCGCAATCCGAAGCCTCTGCAGCACGATTTCAGTCCCCGGCCCACCAGGCAGCAACCCACATGGCAAAGCAGATCTCTTCTATCTTGCCTGCTGCTCCCCTCAGCAGTGTATTTCAGTTAGTCTGCCTGTTCTGTTCCCCACTCTCTCTCTGGTGAATCCTCTCACCTCCTGCATCTCTGGCTTGTGCCCCAGCTCTTGTATGCATAAATAAATAAATATTTTTTTAAAAAGATACCAATGTGTAAAATAGAGATGAAAAATTTAGCAGGGGTGAGAGGAGGAGGTAAAGACCTAGGTAATACTGAGACAGGCATCTTTGAATTGACAAGAATTACTGAAATTAGTGATTCAGAGCTAAAGATAATGATTTGTTATGTCAAGAGACTGCCTCGTCTGCTTTCTCAACTCACATACATGATAATAACAGACATTTCTTGAACATTTATCATATCTCAGTATTCTGTTTCCCATGTGTATGTAGACGTATAGATGTGTATATACACCTATACACATATCTACATACATACACATATATATTCAAATTCAAGTCTTGTAACTATTCTTCAAGGCAGCCTTATAATTCATTCTACTGATGAGGAACTTGAGGCAGACAGATTAAGTGGCTTAACCAATTTCACCATCTGACTTAATGATGAAACTGAGATTTGAACTCAGGCAACACAATTCCAAAATCATATATGTCTGTGGCTTGGAAAATGAATGTGTATATACATATAGATTGAATACACATCTCAATAGACTTGAGTCATCCTGAAGGTCTTAATTCACAAAGTTGAAAATCATTCTCCTTTATCCAGTGCTGTCATTAATAATCATTCCCAAATTATGAAACATGGAAAAGTGTAACTTCAATTTTAGAGTCACATGTTTTATACAGCTATGAACATCTGTGAACATAAAAAATCACTACTTGGAAAAATAACATTCTAATTGTAAAATAATTCTGAGTTATTTTAAAGACAACAGTGACACAGCCTACTCTATCAGAGAAAGACACAAACACTGATCACCAGAGCAAGTACTTTGGAACCTAGGTCCTTGTGTTAGAATTTTAATTAGAATAAGTAGAGCTAGAGGTTGTTTTGTATCTCTGTGATTTTGCCATCTATTTCAAATACAAATCTGGTATGTGTTCTTTCTTTGTAAAATGATAAAAGTAAAAGAAAAGTAAATTAAATTAAATTAAATAAGATAAAGACATTAAAGTCCTGTCCATTCTTTAAGGATCAGTTCAAAGTCATTCCCTAACTCTGCCTCGATCCCTGACTCAGAATTCATTGCTTATTCTTTTGTTATTGCATATTTTTATCATACACAATATAATATGTTTATCAGAACATATTATACATCATCTAAATCAGCATGACCCATGATTCACTGAACTGTAGGGCAAGCAATTTTCCTTAAGGGCAAGCAATTTTTATTTTCTTAGCTCATCACAAAGAAAATATTCCATACATATTGAAGGGACTACACTAAATATTATGTGACATGTTATACAGTATGTTTTTCCCAGACAAGATTTCTTGTTCTTCCCAATTACAGAAATCTAGACCTCCTGGATTTGGAAAAGAAAACTGCAAAATATGTAAGAATATATGTATTTTGCATGGGAATTTTCACCACTTGTTTTTAAGATTCTTCCAACATATTAAGGAATTGACCTCCTTACCAGGAGTAATGATGTGTCCTCAAGAAATTTAGAATGGGGAGTATGAATGCTTGCTCATTTTGCAATCTCTATCAGTTTCAATGGCATTTTTTAAAGAGACAGACCAGGGCCTCCCCGGTGGCGCAGCGGTTGAGCGCTGGGTTGCGAAGCTGCCCGTGGCTTCTGCGGTGCCGGTTCGATCCCCGGCTGCTCCCCGGCCACAGGAGGAGGGTCCCACATGGTGCGCAGACCTCTCCTGCCACCCGCTGCTCCCCTCAGCAGTGTACTTGGGTCCTTCTGCCTGCTCTGCTCCCCGCTCTGGCTCTGGTGAATTCTCTCACCCTCCCGTGCTTCTGACTGTACCCAGTGCATGTATAAACAAAACAAAAACAAACAAACATATAAATAAATAAATAAAAACATGCCTCTATTAAAAAAAAAAAAAAAGAGACAGACCAAATATTACTGAAATTTACATGAAAGCAAAAAAGGTGCCAAATAGCCAAGGTAATCCTGAAAAAAAGGACAATGGAGGTATCATCATTCACCCAGACATCAAACTACACTATAAAAATATTATAATCAAATCAACATAGTACTGAAATAAAAACAGACACACAGACCAATGGACTAGAATGAGAGCCGAGAAATAAACCCATATGAATATGGTCAATACCTCATTTTCTTAATTTGGCATGTTCATTCTCCCTTTGTGAAATATAATGAACTTCTCTCACTGATAAACTTAAAATAGGAAATTACAATTTGCCTTCATTTATGGCTCTTGGAAAACAGTGTTACTCATTCAAGTGTAAATAAACTGGTTTATCAAAGTCAATAAATTTGTTTAAAACAAACAGATGTAAGAGAATTATTTGCACAGTAAATATAAATGTAAGATTCTAAACTTTTATACTATATAATAATATCTGTTACCCAGTGGAATCAATTTCAAATCAAATTTTATCAACTGTTTCCCTATTTTGATTATGAATTAAAAACTCAATCTAACAAAAACTATATTTTTTAAGTTGAATTCAAGTTTTACACATAATTAGAGTTTATACAGAAACAATGTAATTATATTTGCAGAAAAACATATTTATCAATTTTGTAATATTGTTTATCAATGTAGAGATCTTATTAAAAAATAAATTTCCATACAACCAAATATGAAATTACTCTATGATATTTAAGAATACTGGTAGGATTCAAAAAGCAATTTTAGCATTAAATATTCCAAATGACTCCAATCTGGTATATAATGAAAAAGGAAATCAAAATTTAAATTATAGTGACCATACATAGCAACAAACATTAAATACTTCAGTGGCAGGAAATAAACTATCTAGATTGAAACATAATTAAAAAAAAACTTTTGGGACATGACCTAAATAATATTCAATGTATTCATTTTAGATTTATTCTTAAGCAATAATAAAATAAATAAAAGTGAATCCACCAATAATCAAAAGAAGCTCAAAAAAGAATTGCATTATAAACCTAAAATTAATGAAAGCAATGACTAATGATAAAATTAATGAAAGAATGCGCACCACCGGTCCTCCCTGGTGGCACGGGCGTTAAGACGCAACTTATGAAGCTATCCACATCCACTGCAGCACAACTTCGATCCCTGACCAGGGGGCTGCCCACATGGTGCAGCAGACCTCTCCTGTCTCGCCCACTGCTCCCCTCAGCAGTGTATTTCAGTCAATCTGCCTGTTCTGTTCCCCACTCTGTCTCTGGTGAATCCTCTCACCCTGCCCCCATATCTTTGGCCTGCACCTCAGCTCTTATATGCATAAATAAATAATTTTTTAAAAAAAGAATGAGTACCACCAACAATAATAACCAAAAGCAGAAAAAACAATTTTTAAATAAATAATTTTACTTCTTCAATAACCTAGATAATCCCTCAAACACATGAGAGAATTTAAGACCCCATTCCTCTAGCATTACAAAGGCCTTGACTAGCTTCTGTTCAGGCAGTGTGATATGTCATTATTTGGGATAAAATGAAAATCATTCACTAGTTAACACCTTCTTTTTATTTATTTATTTATTTATATATACTTTACATCATTGTTCATTTTTAAACAATGTTTGCTCCCCCCCACCTCAGGTATAGTCCCCATAGAATTTCCTCCACCAATTAACACTTTCTATCAGTCAAAAGAACTTTCCCGAGGATCAACTCTATAGGATAGAAGCATGCTTGGTCTGTCAGAAGCCTCCAAGCTGAAATGCAGGGAGATGCAGGAGGTGCTGGGAAGGACAGTCAGTGAAGAAAGCAAGGTGAGACTGCACAGGATGTGTTTGTTACCCAGTCCCACCACCACCAGCTAATCACAAATTTCCTGGAGTTTCCAGTGTAACTGTTTCATCCTGTTTCTTGCATGATATATTAATTCTAGGAATGCACAATTATCCCATAATATTCCTGAGGTAATGGAAAGGAAATGTAGGACGCTGCCTGAGAGGGCAGTGTCTGGGTACATATAATAAACTTCTGCATTGGAGATGTTGTTTATTCAGAATACAACATAGGTATATTCCTACTTAACTCTTGATTTAAAGATAATTTCTATTTTCAGGTCCCTTTTGGGTTTCTGATACATCCTGATTCCTATTGCTTTAGGACTGGATATTCTTTTTTTTTTTTTTAAAAAGATTGATCTATCTATCTATCTAGATATCTATCTATGTAGATATCTATAGAAGCACTGGGCACAGTCAGAGGCATGGGAGGGTGAGAGAATTCACCAGAGCCAGAGAGGAGAGCAGAACAGACAGAGTGACAAAGTACACTGCTGAGGGGAGCAGTGGGCGGGCGGCAGAAGAGGTCTGCGCGCCATGTGGGACCCTCGCCCGGTGGCTGGGGATCGAACCGGCGCTGAAGAGGCTGCGGGCAGCTTCGCAACCCAGCGCTCAACAGTTGCGCCACCGGGGAGGCCCTAGGACTGGATAGTCTTGATTCATTATCACAACTCCTAACCTGACCCTGATTATCTTGTATTTAAACAACCTTACTATATTATTTGTCTTATAAAACAATATTGCCATGTTATGGAATGGTTATTTCCAAGGCCTCTTAAGTAAGCAACACTAGCTTCAGATACTAACTCTACCATATATTAGCTATGCTATCTTGGCAAGTTACTGAAATTGTGTGCCTCAGTTCCCCCCAACCTAAAATGAAGATAATAGTCATACTTACATTGGAGATGTGTGGTGAGGATTAAGTTAGAGAAGCACTGCCCTAGTAAGCAGTGAATATATGTTAAATATTAATATTATTCACTTTCCTTCAAATGTATCAGACATTTTTAATATACTTGTATAAAAACAAATTCTATTCATTCTTTAATGGATAGTATTTTAAAAAATTTCCTTGAATAACTATCAAATCCTCCTTAATATAACAGTTTAAGATTTTTTTTAATTTAAAGATTTCAACACTATCTTAACTTATTTGGTATTATTTATTTTTAACAATATTATTTCCTTCCATTATTTCTACCCTTGGTAGATAATCTAAATAAATAAATTGCTTTGTAAAGTTGAAGACACTGACATTATCATTTCTATTCATTTCATTATAAAATATTAATTTTCACATTCTACTCTACAGAATACACAAAGTTTATTTATATTTAAGACATCAACCAAAGTTAGAAAGTATTAAAAATACTTCCTAGGTAAAAATGTGCAAAGTATTATATAGACACATCTGATTAGCCCTGTGTTTGTGATCACTTTTACAATAACATACAATAAAAGGATTGTGTAAACTGGTCGAATATTTTCCTACATACGTAATGTTAACATTTTATATGGTCAAAGTCCCAAAACGAGATAACACTGATAATGTTTTGGAGTATATATAGAGAGCCAGAAGGTGAAAGAATGCCTCTTGAGTTGGTGTAAAACTCAAGGGGGACAATGGGGTTATTCAGAGGTTTTGTCTTTTTCTTGGTCCTGTATCTGCTGCAAGGATCCAATACTTCCTTTGTTCGAGTGAGTGACAATGGCTATGAAAATGTCATCATTGCTATAGATCCAAATGTGACAGAAAATGCAACATTAATTGAAAAAATAAAGGTAAGGAAGTAATGGAATTTCTTTTTTGACTATGGAAAAGGAAAAAAGTTAGTATTAATAATCGTTATGGAAATTTCTGAATGTTTGAGGAAGTTTAAAAGCAGCATGGGGGAGTGAAGACAATGCTAGAATGGGCAGTGGGAATTGGAAGACGTAGACAGAGTTCTGCTCTGTCTCACCATAAGACCAAATAGAGGGAACAGGACCCTGTGATCCTCAGTTTCTTCATGTAAATGAGCAGTTGGACTAAACAGTTCTTTAAGCAAGTGCTTATTGAATGCTTCTGGTTCATCAGAAGAATTGTGACCTAAGAAACAACAGTGAATGAGCAGGAGGAAAGATGGGAGAGCTACTTGGTGAGGTAGCAGGACCTAGACGAAGTAGACAGAGTTGGGCTTTTACTCTGAGCGCCATGCATGGGAAGATTCCAGGCAGAGGAGGGGAATGTTTTCTTTTGCATGTTCAGGAATCACTCTGACTGCAGTGTTGGGGAAACTCTGTAGGAGGTCCACCTGTTACTCATCCTGTATAAGCTTTGTGCGGCATAGAGGTATAGAAGGACACCAGTTTGGAAGTTGTCATGGGTGAGAAGAGATGGTAACTAGGAACAGGGATACAGTGGTAAAAATCAGTTATGAGGGGGATCATGGACAAATCTGCTGATGGTTTATCTAAGCATGGGTATGAGTAAGTAAGAGGGAAAAATAATAGCTGAAAAGAATTCCAAGATTTTGACCCAGTCATTTGGAAATATGGGATTATTATCAACTGAAATGGGGAAGACTGTAAGTAGAGAATATTTTGTGGTTGAAATATCAGGTATTAGTTTAGACATTTTGAATTTGCTGCTTATTAAACATCCACATAAATGGAGATAAGAATCTGAATTCAGGGGGAAAATCTAGAAGTCATTGTAGATGAGATTTCAATCCATAAAAATAAATTAATTCATTAGGTAGTACAGATGGAGAAAAGTCCCAGGTCTGAACTAGGAGCTCTGATTTCTAAAGTTTCTTTGAACTTTAAGTTTCATGCAATAAAGAGCTTATTGCTATAGCTATGTAAGGTAGTTCCCTCATCCCAAACATCAATTTATTCCTTATACTCAATCCTTTCACTAGTATGTCTTTATGCTCACTGTTTTATAACCTTCTACATGATGTTAGTATCATCTATCAGAAGCTAATGAGCATAACTTGCATTGTGAGCAGATGATTCTCTGCTTGCTTTATATCACACTTTCTGTATAAACTCTTGCCACCTAATAGCTTTCATTTATTGATATCTTTTGAATTTTAGAGGAAGTAAAGATTTTTCTTTACTAAGAACATAGGCTTAAATAACAGCTAATAGAGCTAGTTATGAATGATGACATTTTAGTCCAGAGAACTGATGCATTTCAAACTTTTCTGAATCGCAAAATTGTAGAATGTATATATAGGGGCAAAAAATTGTTAATATGGTCCTTTATTGAAGGCTAGAAGTTCACTTGCTAGTAGACATCCTTAGATTACACAATCTTTTCTGAACATTCCCCCAGTCATCTATACTTATATTTTCAGGCAACCTTGTGAAACACTATCATATACATTATACAAAAGAGAACTCATTTCTTTTCCAAGGTCACTTTACGTAGTACAGTTATAATGGAGATAAAGCACACTGGTTATGAAGGTTGGCAAGACCTTGATTTAGCCTCTGGCTTATATGAGATGGCAAAAATCACTCTTTTTTTTTACACTTATGCACATAATCTTACTCTTAGGATACTACCTGACCATAATATAATTTGTGCTGAATTGGTTTATAACTGATGACCTAAGATGACAATATCAAGTTTCCTTATTTCTTTTACTCATGTATATTTTTCATTTTCGTTTTTGTTTTATATGAGAGTACCTGTTTTGGAAATTTTATTTTAATCTTTGTGTGTGTGTTTTTTGAGAGTACCTGTTTTAGGAAATATCAATATTTTAATCTGATCCGAATGGGATATTACAGGTATACAGAGAAGGAATTTGGAAATAATATTAAAGATAGTCTGCTTGGAAAGCATATAAAAATAATAACCGTTAGTAGACAACCTTGTCTTCTCTAGAGAATCAAAGTCATCTCACATAGAGTCTGAGAAACTCCTCATGACTTGAGAAATACCTATCCAAAGCAGTTGCATAGAGATATAGAAACTATAAAGTAAGTGGAATTACTTGGGTTGTACAATATACAACCCATATAACTGTATGCAGAACTCCTTCCTTTATAATCTGTCCCACAATGTAAGCTGCCACGCACACTTTTATCTCATAATTACAGAGACGGATAGAGGGCACTTTAAGTAGATGGTAACTGAGGTCTAAGTATTCCCGTTTCTCCCACCCCCCGCCCCCAAAGAGCAGAGACATCGTAGGGAACAAATAGAGTTCTTCAGTCTGTTTCCAGCCAGTGATGAAGTAATCTTAAATGAAATTTAGGGGTCACTGACTCTTTTGCTAATTTCTAACCAGTCTTTTGGGACTTCTGTTCTCTGCACCCTTGATTCTGAAGGATCCAATGGCTCTGAACCCAATTTGCTCATCTCTTCAGACATGAGTCAGCACACTGGACTCTCGTCAAGAGAAAAGATTAGCATTCCCTGGAATTCTTGAGAGAATAATTACACTGTGGAGTTATGTTAGGTCAGGAAGCATCATGAAGGAGTAGAGACTGCCTGGAGGAAGAAAGCACTGTGGACTAGGCAGCTGTTAGCAAGATAAAGAGGTTGACACAGTGTGATCTAGTATCCAATATTGCTCAATTATTCACTGGGTTTGATCTTATAGAAAAGATGACCCATTTTCTCCACTAAATAGTGGAGTTCTATAGTAGGGGTCTAGAGTAGGCCTATGTCTCTTATTAGGTTCAGGATACTGAACAATATATTATTGTCAGCCTAGGAGCAAAAAGGGCTGCCCTTCCTATGAACTTTTCCATCAGCCAACCCCTAATCCAGCCTCTCCTGGAAACTGCAAATATAATAAAAAAATGTCTATGACACATCCCCACAGAAGTTCCGTTCTCCTTAGCTTGCATCACTTAGGGCTATTCTCATTAGTAATGATAACAATCGGTTTTATAAATATGCGAGTATAGAGTACTTCATAATTCATTCCATCTTTATAACCACTTTATTTTTTTTTTTTATATTAAATTTTATTTTTATATTCCCCCATACAATTGCAAACGCCCCATTCTGACCCCAATCCTTCCCCTCCCGCCCCCCACCCCCCAAAAAGTGTCTCTGGTTCATAGTTTTTTGTTGATTTTGATTTTCACTTTCTTATATTCATTTTCCTGGTCCCTTATTTAAGTTTTCTAGATTCCTGCTATGAGTGAGACCATCCGGTATTTTTCTTTTTCTTTTTGGCTTATTTCGCTGAGCATGATCCCTTCCAGCGCCATCCATGTTGCTGCAAATTTATAACCACTTTAAAGATAGGTAGTAATAGTTTATTTAAATATGTGGAAACTGAGCCTGAGAGTGTTATGTAAATTGATCCAGATAAATTGGTTATATAAATTACCCAGAAAGTGCTAATGCTAGTATTCAAAGGAGATGAGTCCAAACTCTATACCCTTTATCCTATTATATGATTCCCTGAACACCAAAAAGAAACACTTGCCTTTTGATGAAGGATTATAGAAGACAAATCCTTCAAATATGCAAGATTAAGCTGTAATTTTGATGGGACAGGTGGCAAAATAGGAATTATGAGGTAGAGACCCTGTTCATTAGCCTGTTGCTTTTTCTCTTCACTCCTAATTTGGAATATGCCTGAGATGAGCTCCTGCTCATTTAGTCAACTCTCACTTGGTCATCCTCATATGTTTTTCTCCTAAACAATAGGAAATGGTGACTGAAGCTTCCACTTACCTGTTTGAAGCCACAGAAAAAAGACTATTTTTCAAAAACATATCAATATTAATTCCTGAGAAGTGGAAAGCAGACCCTCGGTACAAGAGGCCAAAACATGAAAGCTACGCACATGTGAGTCAAAAACTTTTCTTAAAAGATTGTATTTTCTGTTGCTCCTCAATTTTGCTGCAAATTGATCATTTCAAATTTTTTAGGCTAAACGTTATCATTTCTGTTTCTGATAGAAATGTTTAAAAATCTTTTTAAACATTCTCAGGCTGATGTTAAAGTTGCACCACCAACCGTCCCAGGTAGAGATGAACCATACACCAAGCAGTTCACAGGCTGTGGAGAAAAAGCAGAATTCATTCATTTGACACCTGACTTTATCCTTGGAAAAAAACAAAATGAATATGGACCAGCAGGTAGGTTGATTATATTCTAATAAGCAGCTTTGTATCCAGGTTAGGTGTAACAGTCCTTGGGACCAGAGTTCTAAGGTTCAGGTCCTGACTCTCCCATTTATTAGCTGTGCATTATTAGGTCATTCGAACCAAAGATCTTAAAATTTAGATTGGAAAACTGAGCTAGCCTATTTGTGTTCATTTGCTATAAAATGAATAGAGGACTTCCTAGTTTATGGATTTAGGAACATTAAATTAGATAACCCATATAACTACAATCAGTACAGTGTCTATAAAATTTGAAAACAGTAGCAAATAACAGGGGAATTTCTTTTTTTTTTTTATAGTTTTTTTTTTTTTTTAAAGAGGCATGTATTTTTATTTATTTATTTGTTTGTTTGCTTGTTTGTACATGCACTGGGTACAGTCAGAAGCGCGGGAGGGTGAGAGAATTCACCAGAGCCAGAGCGGGGAGCAGAGCAGGTAGAAGGACCGAAGTACACTGCTGAGGGGAGCAGCGGGCGGCAGGAGAGGTCTGCGCGCCATGCGGGACCCTCCTCCGGTGACCGGGGAGCAGCCGGGGATCGAACCGGCGCCGCATAGGCCGCGGGCAGCTTCGCAACCCAGCGCTCAACCGCTGCGCCACCGGCGAGGCCCAACAGGGGAATTTCTTAAGGCATACTTTTTAGTTTTTAAGTTTCCAGTTCTCCACATCTGGACATGAATCAATCATATCTCACCTCCTTGGAAGGCAGATGGTTAACAAGATGAAAAGAGGCAAAATATCCATTGCCAGTGAAGAGAAAACATTTACAGGCTACCAGTTGTTGATATTAGTATCCAACTTGTCTCCAAGAGATTATGTTTACCTATAAAAATGGCCGCTTCATCTACTTCAATCTAAATGTTCAGATCTTTGTTTCAAATGATCTAATGCACACTATTTTTCATATAAAAATGATATTTTTTAAAGGCGAGCACAACTCACATGTCATTAATAAGGAAATTAATGACCTTCCTCACTCCACACACCCAGGATCACCTCTTCCACTGCCTCTTCCATGAGCATTCATTAAGTCTCTTGTCTGTGACAATCACTCACCTAGTCCTGTTGCTTATTATTGCCTGGACCAGTTCCCCATTCCAATGGTGAAAGTTCCATCATTCCACCCCAATTTTACCCCTCCCACATACACTAACTGACTATTCCTCTCTTCCTTTGGGCCTTTCTAGCTAAACTTCCTATCTGGCATGTCCAGCAAAGTCAGACATTTCATCTAAAAGTATAAATAGCTTGACTTGCTCAACACCTTATATTTAAATTTCATTCAACTTACAAATACTCTGTGTTGAATTTCCAGCCAGATTTCTTTGGCTCATGTTACTAGGTTTCCGCAGATTATAAGGAAAATTATAAATCATTAGAAAAAAACATTTTCTCATCTCAGGGAAGCCCTCAAAGCTACTCGACAATATTTTTACTTTTCTAATCCCAGCTCCTTTCTCAATCTCTATAACAATTGTAAAACATCTACCACTATTTTCCCATTTTCTAGCCATTCTTTTCAATCCAATCAATCAAAAGATGCCTTGAATGAAGAAATAGATTTCCTAATTCTTCCTCTCTATTACCAAACTCATTCCTACTTTCATCTCTATCTCACCTGTCTTAGAAAAGGAGGATTTTCTCTGACTTTTTAATTAAAAAATGCCCTCCTGAGCTCTTGTTCTTTCCCCATGCCCCTACCTCAGCCATTTCCTACAACTGACAGTTCCCCCCATTAGGTGTTTATGTTACTATGTGACTCAACAAGGCTTTGGGGGAACAAAAGATTGAAAGTCCTCAAAATCTATGCAATTTACAATAACAATGACAACAACTATAACAATAGGTACCCAGAAGGATCATCTGGGACATACAGGCAGCTGCTCAGTGTGGCTGGAGTATGCCAGCATAGCAGATATTAAAAATAAACATACCATAAATTTCTTAAAATCAATTCAAATGTTTTTCAGCTTTTCAATAGTCTGTAATGACTTCAAAATGTCTATTTCTTGAAAGTTCAGTTGCACTTGTCAGTGGAATTTGTGAGAAAAATTCTAAGAGATGAGAAGAGAGATTCTGGCCAGAGATCTAAAATCCAGGTAGTCCACAGAACAAAAAGAAAATATCTAAGTCTCAAAAGGAGCCATAAGGGTAGAGATTCCTTTTAGTGAGCCATGATGAAATGTAATGAAAAGTGATTAATGAGAACCACGACTGCCATTTCACCAGTATGGACTGGTATATCTAAACCATTTTGACCATTTCCATCAGTGTCCATGCCAAAAGGATCTCACCAATATTTTCATTAACATTAACAAAATTGATATGGTGAAGACTGGAATATAAGGTAGCAATTATATTATTAAATTGTTAGGAACAGTTTAAAGTTTAAATAATTTCAAAGTTACCTTGTAACTTTCACTCAATCTGGGCACAAGCTTATGAATGAGTCTAGAAATATAAACCATCTGAATCCAATTACTATGCCTAAAAGACACACACACACACACACACACACACAGAGAGAAAGAGAGAGAGAAATGATATTAGAAACGAGACCAGGGCTAGAGGAAACTAAGATACTGACAGAAATAGGAGTGGAATTCTAAGTCTCGGGGGGGTTGGGAGGGGGCTGTTTTTCAAAATAAAAATTATACATATCTAAGATGTACAACACAATGATTTGATGCATATACAGGTAAAATGATTACTACAGTCAAGTGAATTAACAAATCACCTCCTTACACAGTTATATATATAAAACTGTTTCCATGTTTGCAAATCCCTATGGCAGTAACTGATATAAGGGTCTTTTCCTCCCATACTGAAGATTATATAATTCCAGTTTACTACTCTGGCTCCATTAGACTAAGAAACCTCAAGTCAATGTTTTCAAAACTTAACATGTAGAGGAATAACTTAGAGATCATGTTAACTTGCTGATTCTAATTCAGTGGGCCCAACATTCTGCATTTGTTAGATCTGGGTTTACTAATGTTCCTTGAGTGGCAAGAACTTAAAGAAGAAACATGACTTTTGCATAACACTGATATCTCCCCCTCTATTTTCATATCTCACAAGCTTTTAATTTAAGTGAGAGAAACATGCATTGTAGCAGAAGAGACTATATTTCCAATTTCTCCAATTCTATTTCCTCTGAAGTTTTCCCTAATATTGTTACAACAAAATTTCCATTTGTTTCTGTTTCTTGCATTTCAAGTTGTGGATTTACCTATATTCTTCCATTTGCCTTAAAAATGCTAGGTAGAATTTTATTTTTATTTTGCTTACTATAAGCTTACTATATTTCCTCTCTCTAAGCTTATTATATTTTACTCATCTTTATGTTTCCTAGTAACTAGTATTGTGTTAAATATATACAATAATAATTGTTTTCATAAAATTAATGATATGTGTTAAGTACCAAAAAATATTTACCTCATTTTGTCACCCAAAAATTAAATATGTCCCACAGCATTGAAATTATTGTCAAACTTTTCTTCATTATCACTCACTTAAGGAACATTTATAGACATTTTTAACACTTAATTGCCTTGTGAAATTTTATTACCATAGATAGGTATTTATGTTGTTGGGAGGAGTGAGTTTTGTAGAACCAAACCATTGTAATATCTAAGTCTTTCTGTTCCTTCACAACCAAAACCCAAAGTCCAGTCTATTCTACCCATATCAAATACATGATATGTTTAATTGATTTAATATGTTATGGCATAAAAAGACATACTATATTCTATATCAGTAACAATACTGTTATGCAATATAAAGAAATGTTTTTATAAACAAAAGTACAAATGTTTGCAGTTATTTAAAGCCTAAATGTTTTCATTGAAAAAATTCTTAATATATTTTGAGATTCTATTTTGTCACTTGAATGATGACCATGTACTTGAAATATTTCCCCACAGGCAGGCTGCTGGTCCATGAGTGGGCTCATCTCCGCTGGGGAGTGTTTGATGAGTACAATGAAGAGAAACCTTTCTATGCTGCTAAGTCAAAAAAAATCGAAGCAACAAGGCAGGACCATTTAACTTTTCTTAAATTATTCTAGGCTGTAACTTCTTATTTCCTTACACTGATTTCCTTCAAATATTTTTTTTTTTTTTAAAGATTTATTTATTTATTTATTTATTTATACAAGCACTGGGTACAGTCAGAAGCGCGGGAGGGTGAGAGAATTCACCAGAGCCAGAGCGGGGAGCAGAGCAGGCAGAAGGACCGAAGTACACTGCTGAGGGGAGCAGCGGGCGGCAGGAGAGGTCTGCGCGCCATGTGGGACCCTCCTCCGGTGGCCGGGGAGCAGCCGGGGAGCAGCCGGGGATCGAACCGGCGCTGCAGAGGCTGCGGGCAGCTCCGCAACCCAGCGCTCAACCGCTGCCCCACCGGGGAGGCCCTTCCTTCAAATATTAATCATTTTCATTCCAAAGTAGACAATATATGCTTTCTCACAAATCTGTGCTTTTCTGGTTATTTGAAAATGTAGTTCAAGGTAGCTGGCTATTCATTTATAACATATATATATATAACTTTAAGAACATTTGGTATTCAGATTAACATGTTTTCACACATTTTCACCATAGCTGACAGAACTCATTTATGCTGGTGGTATATTCTGTATAAGGGATGTACTATATGCTGGAAGATCAAAATTACTTAACTACAGAAGAATGAATAAAAATGACTAAGAAGGAATAAAAATATATAAAAGTATAAACAAATGCACATACCCAAAGACACATGATTTCAATTAAGACTCTTTAACAGTATCATAGCATCAGTTTCAGGGCACATATTTTAAAGGATGTTACAATGATTATATTTGTTTAAATCATATTCCCCCTAAATGTCTAGTCTATGTGGCAGAATATCTTGACTGTTAATATAGATAACATCATTACATTCACTGAGTTTCAGGGCAATAAATGTAGGCATATATTTAGAAAACTTCCCAAATAACTGAAAGAAATCAAGTCATTTGAATTTGAATGGAAACACATTGAAAAGCTGGGCTATATTCATACCCTAGCATAGTCCCTGTAATCACTGTCACCTGTGGCCAATTTCAAACAAAAAAAAAAATATATATGTGTCTAAAGTGCCTCCACCATTCTGTACTGTCTTAGGCAATACTTAGTCTTTCCTTCAAGTGAGATTTTTGTCACTTTGGATATAAAAATGCTCTTTGAATAATCAAAACATTTGTAGTTATGCCACATCCCACTCTTTTGGGAACATCTTATGAAAGAGATCTATAAAGAACTTTAAGCTAAAGTAGTACTGGGCTTACATGATTTCACAAGATAGTCCAGGTGCCTGCAGTGCATTTATCACCACGAGACCTCCTCCAGAAAGATTTTGGAAAGGGGAACCTATCTATAGCCATTTGCACGAATAGGTCAGCAGGAGCTTGAATCCAAGCAGCAAACTCAACCAATGTATGTATATTGATGATCTCACTTGAAATTTCCTTCTGCAATTTCTTGGGAAAGAGATAGCTCTTCTGGTGGAGCTCTTAAACTTTGCTATCAAAGTAAGATTTGTGATAAACAATAAAAATTAAAATCTTTATATAAGGATCATTGTGAATAGCAACACTAAAGGCTTTCAAAAAATGTTAATGGTTAAATCGTTTCAGAGACGAACTGTCAAATATTTTCAGGTGTTCCACAGGTATCACTGGTCGCAACAGACAGCTTCACTGTCAAGGAGGTAGTTGTACAGATAGTCCATGCAAAATTGACTCAACAACAAATCTGTACGAAAAAGGTTGTCAATTCTTCCCTGATCAAGATCAAATTGAAACAGCATCAATAATGTTTATGCAAGCTATTGACTCAGTAAGTATGACAATTGTTACTTCGGAATTGTATGTTTATAATTCGAGGATATGCTTGGAAGGTGACCTGATGGCTTCAACGTATTAATATAGAGTTCTTGCAACATTGACTGGCACACTGAGTAAGCATTCAATTAGTATTACCTATTATTACCATTATTGAACATTTACCTCACTATTTTATGATTCCTCAATGAATTATATTTCATTAAATGAATAGAGCAGATTTTTCATTTTTTTTGAATTTGTAGTTGAATTTTTAAAGGCATCATATATACTATTTTTTCCATTTTATCAACCTTTTAGGTCACTGCATTCTGTACTAAAAAGAAACACAACCGAGAAGCTCCTACCCTACAAAACAAAATGTGCAATGCTAGAAGCACATGGGAGGTGATCAGCGCTTCTGAGGATTTTCAAAACACAACGCCTATAGTTGCACCACCCCCTTCACCTTTCTTCTCACTGTTGAGGATCAGTGAAAGAGTTGTGTGCTTGGTTCTTGATAAGTCCGGAAGCATGGGGGTAAGTTCATGGGTCCATTTTTCCTGTATGTAAGGACAGGAATCTGGTGTTGAATGCCTGAGAGCACTCTGAATGTTACCTCCACCTGGGTTGTTCTAAATTGCATGGTGGCATAAATACCATCATTCCCTGTCATCATAATCTCATAGAGGCAGTGAATATTATAGTAAAAGAGGGTGGTAATACAGTTGAAAAGACCTAAACCTAGAGTCTGTTTATCCAGAAAATTGAGGGGACTTTAGACCTGTTAGTAAAACTTTAGTTAGAAGATCAGAACTACATATTGAAATATGGGTGGTTTTCTAATCCCTGCCCTTGAAAATACTTCACAGACGTGAGCAGAGAGTGGCTTAGGGGCTTCTGAAGGTACGATATCAGCAGGAGAATTCTTAATATGGTTTATTTTATTTGCATCATCTACATAAATGACTATGTTCAATGACAAAGGTTAAAAGCACCACCATAAAGAAGATATGGCCAGTTTCAGCTGTTCCTTTTCTCCTCATTCAATGAATGGTAAGCATTGTGGTTGTTTCTCTCATCCTTTTTTATGTAGAATTATGACCGCCTAAATCGAATGAATCAAGCTGCAAAACATTTCCTGATGGAGATCATTGAAAGTGAGTCCTTCGTGGGAATGGTGCACTTTGATAGTTCTGCTATCGTCAAAAGTGAACTACTCCAAATAAAAAGTGACAATGAAAGAAACACACTCATGGGGAAATTACCTACAGCAGCTGGTGGAGGAACTTCCATCTGCTCTGGAACTGAATCAGCATTTGAGGTGAAAATTAAACTAAGAATATACTTTTTAAAAAATTATTAGGACATTTTTATGTTAAGTGCTATTGCATATACTTGCTCCCTAATTTTATTTTATTTTTTTTCTCCCATACCATATCTTTACCCAGACTCCCTAAATTTAACGTCTTCACAAAATCACAGTACAATGATTAAAATCAGATGATTGACAATGATATACTATATTCTCTAATCTGCAGACCTTATTCAGAATTTGCTAGTTGTCCCATTAATGCCATTTTTTCTCATTCAAAGTTCAAATCAGGTCCCATATAGCATGCATGTCTTCTAATTCTCCTTTACTTTGTAATAGCTCACCTTTTTCTTTCATCTATTTCATCTTTTATACACTGATCCTTTGAAGACTGTGAGCCAGTTATTTGTAGAAAATTTTTCAGTTTGCATTTATTTGAGGTTTCTTTTTTTTTCAGAAAGTGAATTTTTTATTTTAGAATTTTTTATAAATTATCTTAATTTTTAATGAATTATTTTATTTTATATAATTCTTACATCATTTTTCATTTTTGCATAATGTATGAATTTTCATTTTGGTTATATTCCCCATACAATTCCCACCCCCTTTTTCTGACCCTAATCCCTCTTCTCCCCCCACCCTCCACTGTAGTGTGTCTCTGGTCTATAGTTGCTTGTTGATTTTGATTTTTACTTTATTGCAATTAGTCTTTTTCCGGGTCCTTTATTTAGGTTTTCTAAATTCCTGCTATGTTGCTCCCTAATTTTAATATAAAAAATTCTAAATAGTATAAGATTAATAAGCACATAGAAAAAATTCACTTGATGATTTTTTTAATGGATTAGTGAATCAATAACGGATGAATGAATAAACAGCTTTAAGTTCCACTAAAGAATAAACCCAATGAGGTCAGGGACTTGTCTAGTGTTACTGTAATAATATTTGCTCAGTGAATGCTATTAAATAAAGACATGTGCTTAGGAATCAAAAGTCATCCACTATTAAGGAAATGAAATAAGTTGTATGTATGACTCCACTTTGGACCAGTCCTTCCTTTTATTTATGTGCCATTCAGTTAGGAAAATTAATGTTTATATATTAAAGCAGATGTAGCAGGGTCTGTTAGTCCTAGAGTAAGGAATACAGGTCACAATATGATTTCTGACATCAGAGTAGTAACTATTCTCTTATTTATTAGCGATGTGATCAAGGCAATTTTCAGTCTCTTTGGACTCTCAATGCCTTGGCTATAAAACAAGAAAATAAGAATGCTTATCTCATAGGGTTACTAGAAGGATTAAGTGAAATGATACATTGATACACTTATTCATTATATAATAAATACATCATATACTGTTATTATGATAAGGATATCTTATTTTTATTTAAATGGTCATCTTGAGCTCAAAATTAATGTCAATTATACTATTTTCCTGCTTAGAAATAATGACTGCCTACTCATAGTGTATAAAATTATCTGAATTCCTCAATCTGATGATAGTCAAAAACCTCTCATCCTCCAATAAAAGTATCTTCATCTCTCTTGCCAGCCTTCTCAGTTCAACACTTATGATGTTCTAACTTCAACCAATTTACGGCATACATTGTCTACCATGCCCTGAAGTTACCAACAACCTCCATACATTTGTCTAGGCAACCCATCTGCCTAAAATGTTTCCTTATTTCCATGTTAAAACTCTACCAATTCTTTAAAAGCCCTTTCCTTCTTATAGCTCTTCCTCTCACTCCCAAGCCTATTGAATCTCCCTCTTTTATGAACAGCAAGGCATTTCAGTGTAGGTTTCTAACATGAGTCCTGGGTTCAAACTGCAATTATCACTTACTAGCTTTGTGATCCTAAGCATGATTCTTAACTTCTCTAGTCTTCCATTTTCTTATAGGTAAAACGGGGTAATGTAAGCAAACACAAAGGGTTGTTCATGTTTCAGTATATTCAAAATATACTTATGAGCCTTGCAAAACTTCTCTGCTCTTATAGTACATGTTATTTAATTGAGAAAAAGATAACACATAAATAAATAAATTTAAAAATTACAGATTGTGGAAATAATGTTGTGAAGAAACCATACAGGGAGACGTTATAGAACAACTGGCAAAGGAGGAACGCTACCTGTTTTATGTAGAGGAACCACTGAGACGCTCTCTGAAGGGTGACATTCAAGCTAAGATTTGAATACTCTTTATCTAAAGAGTAAGTGGTTCATTAAGAAAGAAAAGTGCAAAGTCCATTTGGAAAGAGGTGGAAAATAACTAGATTATTCTATGACGTGGTAAAAGCTAGTGGCATGTGAGCTTGACAAACAAGGATCTGAGGAATGTCATATACAATGATTATATCTTTCAAAATTTGAAAAATAAAGAGATTTGAATTTTATCTTAAGCACAACAGAAAGCTAGTGAAGGGCTTTAAACTGATAGTCAATTTATATTTAGGAAGATGATTCTTGTTGTCCCATACAAAATAAATTGTAAATAAGAATAGCAGTACAGTAGTAACCTATGGGCAGGTTGGAAATCTAGATTTGGCTCAAACTACACAATATATAAAACACATTTAAACAAATGTTTAATACATGGTAGCAATATTACATTTTGTTGCTTCTATTGAACTGTAGAATACATTAGTTGTGTCTTTGCAACTTACTTCTAGATCTCCTCAGTCTCTAGCCCAAATCTCAATATTTTAAAATTTAATTTAATGGTTTCAATGAATGCAGGAACCATGTAATTCCTGTTAAAACATAGCAACTATGGTTAGATTAACACATCCTAAGTCCTCAGTGAATAAACTAATACATACAAGGGAGAAGAGAAGGAAAGAGAACTCTATTTCATCTTTGAATCTTCAGCTTGCACTCAGCTGTGTAGAAAGGTATGGTGGGAGTACTGTATAAATGCTGTAAATACATAAAAGCATTTTGTATTTTTCAGTTTGATTTTAACGTATGTCAGAATATATTTTGCATATATTACAATAGATCTGCAACAGTCATCCTCTACTTGAAAACCTGGGAAATTTGTTTTTTTTTAATTTTTTAATTAATATTTTATTTTATATAATTCTTACATCATTTTTCATTTTTGCACAATGTATGCATTATCTTTTTGGTTATATTCCCCATACAATTGCAACCCCCCCTTATTTTGACCCTAGTCGTTCCTCTTTCCTTCCCTCCCCCGCCCCCCGTAGTGTGTCTCTGGTTTATAGTTGCTTGTTGATTTTGATTTTTACTTTGGAGTAATAA
Organism: Talpa occidentalis; assembly: GCF_014898055.3. Classification (NCBI taxonomy): domain Eukaryota; kingdom Metazoa; phylum Chordata; class Mammalia; order Eulipotyphla; family Talpidae; genus Talpa; species Talpa occidentalis. Next base: position 40,855,274 of record NW_023605305.1, read on the forward strand.
GTCTTTTTTATGGTCCCTTATTTAGGTTTTCTAAATTCCTGCTATGAGTGAGATACCATCCAGTATTTTTCTTTTTCTTTCTGACTTATTTCACTGAGCATGATCCCTTCTAGCTCCATCCATGTTGCTGCAAATTGCATGTGTTTATCTTTTTTGATTGCTGAGTAATATTCCATTGTCTATATGTACCACATCTTCTTTTATTTATTTATTTATTTATTTATTTACACAAGCACTGGATACAGTCAGAAGCGTGGGAGGGTGAGAGAATTTACCAGAGCCAGACCGGGTAGCAGAGCAGGCCAAAGGACTGAGTGAACCACATCTTCTTGATCCAGTTATCTATTTTGGGGCATTTGGGTTGTTTCCAAAGCTTAGCTATTATAAATAGTGCTGCTATAAATATAGGGATGCAGGTACCCTTTGGAGTTAATGTTTCTGTGTCATTTGGGTAAATACCTAGGAGTGGAATTACTGGATCATATGGAAGCTCTATCTTTAGTAGGTCAAGAAATCTCCACACAGCTCTCCATAGTGGTTTGACCAGTTTGCACTCCCACCAGCAATGCAGGAGAGTTCCTTTTTCTCCACGACCTCGCCAACAATTGTTGTTGCTAGGAAAACCTGGGAAATTTGAATTGAAGCTGATTGTTTTGTTCCCTGATACCAGCTTTATTAGGGGTTTCTACTTTCCAAACTCTCTTCTACAAACCTACACATACCTCCTCTCCAAATCCAGAATAGTCACTGATAATGTGGCATATTTTTCTTCTTGTCTTGGACTCTGTTTCTTAAAATGTTGTACTAAGAAAGAAATAACAAAGTGACTAGAGAAGAGGAAATAAAGTGACTATCCTGGGATAAATTATCTGTACCTTCTTTCACAAGCACTTAGATAGACTTACCTTTCTGGACACTTTTGTTTTATTTTCTCTGTACATTTTTTTAAAATCTCCCATCAATCTACCTGATCTGGGAACATTTGTTAATTATACTGTCATTTTGTTTGCAGGTAATTCGCAAACAGTACCCACTAGATGGATCTGAAATAGTGCTGCTGACTGATGGGGAGGATTCCACTGCAGGGAATTGTGTTGACAAAGTGGTAGAAAGTGGGGCCATTGTTCATTTGATTGCTTTGGGACCTTCTGCTGATAAGGGAGTCACAGAGATGAGCAAACTAACAGGTAAAATATGACCTACATGTTCTAGCCTTTTGATAACAGTGCATGTCTAGAAGCAGACAATAATTCCTCTCAATCTCTTCTGTAGGAGCAGGGGGGCAGAGTCAAACCAGATCCATTCTCTGTTCTGAAGGTGTTCTTAATCCAGTTGGCTGGGGAGGCAAAACTATGAATCAGAGAGCATAACCAGATAACCTTCCTCATCACAGGGGGCATTTATAGGAGTCAGACACTATGTGAACAGAGGAAGTCTTTATTTTTCCCAGAGTCAAGATAGAAGACGAGAGAGATGAGGTGACTCCTATGTTGGACCTTGAAGAAGGTGTTGATTTTTTCTGGAGAAAAAGTGGTGAGAAAAGATGATCAGGTCATGAGCAAAGTAATCATGCTGGAATGACAATGTAAGAGGCACATGGAAGATAGTGAGAAATTCATGAGACCAGGACATATGCTACAGGATAGGGGTAGAGGTTCAACAGAAATGTATACTGAATAGATCTAGAAATAACATAGTTTCTAGAATAACTGCTGGGTAGTTGTTATTTTAGATATAGAGACAGGTGATAAAAATGATCTACATTTTTAGTGTGTTTTTAAACATACTGAGAAATAAAATATTTGCAATTTTGTAACATTGATTTCTAATGTTACAAAACTTGTACTTGCTTTTCAATACTTAGTTGTACAAACTCCCATTATTTCAAGGTGTTTTATGGCTATTGTTATTTATTTTGTCCCAAGTGTACCTTCACAGTAATCATTTTCTGATTTGTCTCTATCACTTTCCGTTTTCTCTCCTTATTACTAGCAATTGTCAGAATACCTTACCTCATTTATCTTTCTAATTCTCTGATTCTGATATACTCTGACTAGAAAATCTAAAATTCAACATTGTTAGGCATGTATGTTAAAGTGAATAATTCCCTGAAAGGGCTGTGTGAAATCTGTGAACATTAATGCATTGCATTATAACATCTTCTTTTATATTTCATGGTTATTTGATCCATATCAGTCGAGCAAGATTTCTATAAATAAGGTATAAAATTAGTTTACACTTATTAGTTATGGCATTTAAGTGAATATTTCAGAGTTAATTTTTATACCTTCTGATTTTGACCTATTTTAATAATGCATACAGAAACTATGATTTTTTTAACCATTACCTTATTAATCACTGTATGTGAAAACTACTTACTTCACAGAAAGTTACCAAGTTAATATATTTACATTTTAGGTGGAGTACATATATTGGCCTCAGATAATGTCCTCAACAATGGTCTCATTGATGCTTTCTCAGCCCTTACATCAGCAAACGCAGATGTCTCCCAGCAGCCTCTTCAGGTCAGAATTACCATTCACTCAGTTTGTGTGTGTGCATTTAGCCATAATCACAAAAAATGGTAAGGTCGCTATAAGTTTTACATTCTATATTTTTCACAAAGTAAATTTATAATTAAAATCAAAATTTCAATCTGAAATAGAAATCATTCTTCAGATATGACCAAAGTGGTGAAATAAGTAATGAAATAGCAGATGTATAGTTTTACTTTTCCCACAGGCTTGGTTAGAGGTAAAGTTAAAATCCAATAATGTTGTTTTCCACCAAAAAATAAGCTTTGTCTAATAATGTAATGAATGCAAAAATATGTTTCTATTAATATATAAAAAATATCTTGTGCTTCTAAGAATTTCCCCACCCTTCATTGCTATGAAATAGATTTAAATTAGTCAACTGAATTCAAGAACTTGGTTTGCAAATGAAAAAATATATATGTATATCTTGGAAATAAATTTATCAAGAGAGTGAATATCATTGCATATTTATATTCCTTAGGCTTCTCTTACCTTTCAACCACTTTTCCCACTGGCATTCATTTTATTCACTTCTCTTCTGAACTCAACACCACCATTTTCTCTTACTTAAAATCAAAAACTTTGAATAAGCTCTGATACTTCTTTGTTTATGTCCCATGTAAAATGTCAGCACAGTGTTTTTCCTTACAAATATTTAAAAAAAAATTCTGTTTCTATCCTTATCTAATTCTACCGAGTTGATGTCATGTCACTTTATACCAACAATTTTTTCTTCCATCTTCCAATTTAAGTCACCGCCTACATTAAAACTTTCCTTGATCACATAAACAGACTGATTTTTTTCTCCTCTCCAACAAAGAGAAGCATAGTAATAGGATACAAGTTCGGGATGATACGTGAAGATTGATTTGGAGATCTGATATAGCCTTGCCCTTAAAACGTATTAAAATTTAGCCTGAGGTCTAGTTTGGCTGTGTACAGAATACAAACTTAAGGAGAATAAAGCTCATTTTTTCAGATTTTCTGGTTGAGTGAGAGAATGACACTTTTTTCCAAAAATGATGGGTCAGAAGGGAGAACTACTTTTGAGGGTATTATTTTATGTTATTCTTTAACCTTAGAAATTTTGAGAGGATGGTAAAACATTAAAATGGAACTCTCCAAAGAAATCTAAAAATATGAGAAGAATGTGAGAAATCAGAAAGAAAGATGATAATTGCATATAGGAGATGCTCAACATTTTGAGAATGGAGTTTTTTAAATGGTGTGAAAGGGGCAGGAAGACAGTTTGAGTAACCCTCACTTGAAAAGTCTATAGATTCTTAGAGAAATAATTTTTTATTAAAGGGTAAACTTTTGGAAAGTTAATCTGGATTCATATACATGATAGATTGGTCTTGGGAGAGAATTTCTTGTATGTTACAAGAATCTGAGTTGATGGAGCGTGGATTTGGATGGTGGCAGCAGGAATACAGAGGAGAGACAGACCCCCCGTTTACTCAGTGATGTTCCCATAGTATTTCTATGTAGACGAAACCTTCAAACTTTCCTAGATGCTTCTGATGGAGAGTCTAAAAAAAGTCATTTACATTCATATTTAAGTCAATAATACCTTCTTTAGTCAAAAGCAAATCCACTTAAATAGGATGGGGACTTTTGTCTTTGTAAAGATGTTTCAATGTTTGACTCCCTTCTATCAGCACTGGGTGAAGGCTTCTTGTTTATGAATGGGTTGGAGTAGAAGTGGGATTCCCCCTCATTCCTAAAATGACACGTCTGTACAAAGCAACTTGTTGGTCAGTAGATGATATTGACTCTCCTGACTAAGAGCTATTCATGAAGACTTGAAAAACATTCCATCAAGCTCCTCTTAGAGAAAGAACCTATGTTTTATTTCTTCTCTTCTCAAGATTCCAATATTCATTAAGTTTTCCTTTTTCCACTCTGGTTGGATTTGTTTACCATCCAGTGCCATTTACTCTATTATGTGTCAAAATATCACACATGAATATTGGACATTTCAAGATTTCAAACAGGAAAATATCCATTAGTACTTCTCTCATTATCTGGTAGTCCTGATTTTCTCTCTAGAGCTGCTTCTCCCATACTAAGTATATTCTAGCCACCATCAAGAAGTTTACTAAATGCCCAAAAACAGATGACTGGATCAAGAAGATGTGGTATATATACACAATGGAATACTATTCAGCAATCAAAAATATAAACTCACTCCATTCGCAGCAAAATGGATGAAGTTAAAAGGGATCATGCTCCATGAAATAAGCCAGAAGGAAAAAGAAAAATATTGAATGGTTTTATTTATAGGAGGAATGTAGGGGAAACAAATATGGGATCAGGAAAAAAAAAATAATATAATAATAATAATAATAATAATAAACTAACAGGCACCCATGGATGAGAGACATTATATGAGGAAGGGGGAGGGAAAGGAGAAGGAAAGGGAAAGCGATGAGGGCAGGGGAAAGATGAGCACAAGGATCTATGGCGATGGTTCATGGGCAAACTGGTGGTGGGAATTTTATGGGGAATACATAACTATGTAAAAGATAGAAATGAAAAATAAATATATATAAAAAACTGTAGTTTTATTGAAAAAAAGTTGACCAAATTAGATGGATAAACTGAGAATAACACAAACACACACACACACACACACACGCCTTACAGCTGATTTCTTCTCAGAAGTTGTAGTATCCTTTAATACTAAAATCTGGAGAAAAAAATAATAGCCATATATACCCCATCCTTTCCTCATATTCTATATTTACAGATATTAAGGATTATATTTAAAAAGAAAAAGAATAAAATTATTCTCTTCTCTGGTCATTAATTTTTAAAATATATTTGAACAGCTTGAAAGTAAGGGATCAAAACTCAACAATAATGACTGGATGAATGACACTGTAATAATTGACAATACAGTGGGAAAGGACACATCTTTTCTCATCACCTGGGCACGAAATTCTCCTGCTATTTTTCTCTGGGATCCCAATGGAACACCATCAAATCAATTCACAATGGACCCAGCTTCCAAAATGGCCTACCTTCGTATTCCAGGAACTACAACAGTAAGCAATCAGCTTTTAGACTTCCTCACAATTTTTTTTTTTTTATATAGAGGCATGTTTTCTTTCTTTCTTTCTTTATTTGTTTGTTTTTTGTTTATACATGCACTGGGTACAGTCAGAAGCGCGGGAGGGTGAGAGAATTCACCAGAGCCAGAGCGGGGAGCAGAGCAGGCAGAAGGACCGAAGTACACTGCTGAGGGGAGCAGCGGGCGGCAGGAGAGGTCTGCGCGCCATGCGGGACCCTCCTCTGGTGGCCGGGGAGCAGCCGGGGATCGAACCGGCGCCGCAGAGGCCGCGGGCAGCTTCGCAACCCAGCGCTCAACCGCTGCGCCACCGGGGAGGCCCTTCCTCACAATTTTTTAATAGCTGAAAATACATGTCATAATTGAGTGCCAATATTTGCATGGTTGTCATAATTAAGGTAAAATAAAATGTAATTTCTATGCCTGTATGGTTCTGAAAATTATGGTGGAAAGAAAAGGAAAAAAGAACTTATGCCCTAAGAGTAAGGAAAACAAGGGTAAAAATTAGGTAGGCTAAGAATAACTTTGAGGAAGAAATGTAAGAGTCTGTGCAGTTTAGTGTGTAGATAGCTACAGAATCATTCCTTATTAGCACTACCAGATCATAGACTATAAAACATGAGGTAAAAGAATAATAACAAGACTCACAAACTTTCCAAAACTTGTTTTTCCTACTTAATATTTCACAGTGTTTGGACACCCTGCATGACAACCATCAGTATGTCCTATCTAAAGTGCCTCAACTCTCATCCTTTTACCCTCAAAAACACTCAAAACCCTGTTTATTCTGCAACACAAATAAGACTTATTTTAGAGTAGGACAATGAAAACACAGAAAACATACTGATCTTATTAACCCATTGTATTTTCATTGAAATTTTTAGACTGGAGTTTGGACTTACAGTCTTCAAGCCACATCAAACAATGAAATATTAACTATTACCGTGAATTCTCGGCCAGCAAATCCCTCTGTGCCTCCAATCACAGTGAATGCTAAAATGAATACAGAAGCAAACAGTTACCCCAACCCAATGATTGTTTATGCAGAAGTTACACAAGGGTATACACCCGTTCTTGGAGCCAATGTGACTGCTTTCATTGAATCACAGAATGGACATACAGAAACATTGCAGCTTTTGGACAATGGTGCAGGTAATTCACAGGATTCCATGAATAAGCCTATATTTTTGTAACAGGATATTTTATGGGTCATCATGAGTGTGTTGAGCAGTAGGACACACAGCAGAAAAATTGCTGCAGATTAATGATGAACAGCAGAAACAGCAGGAAATTCTATCCAAGTGAAACATACAAAGTGATTAGCAAATATCTTGCATATGGCAAGCACTCAAAAATGGTATTTACTGCCATTATTGTCTGTCATCTAGATATCTGATGTCAGTCACCCGTTAGGAAGGTCTTATTCAGAATACTGAGGACATTAAAGATATTGAACAATGTTTCTTAGGGATGTTTGGTCAAGAAATCCTGGCCAGGAACATAAAGCACACGCAATCATATGGATGGGCTTTAGTAGTAAATTTGTGTCCCTGGCAGTGTGAGGGAACAGGCAAGAGCAATTCCCAATATCTGGAATAATGTGCAAATGTGGTTCTGAGAACTGAGGATCAAGGGCAGGCAGAGCTGCCACAGGTGAGGAGGACATCACTGGGGCATCAGATACCAGGTGTGACCCAAGATACCCTGTTGGATAGCCTTGTCTGCCTGGTCTGCATGGATGTTACTTAAGACCTTTTTCCCAGGTTCTGAATTATTTTAGGAAAGAACCTTCTTTTGAAAGGTCAGTGAGCAAGAAAATTATCATGCTGATAACCATGTGAGTTATCAGAATTTTCTATCAATATCTTCTATAATGTAGTTAATTCAGCCCATTTATAATACTGTCATCAACGAGACAGCCCTGCGAAGAGTTAGAAGGCAAAATTGTTCTGAAGACACACGTATGAGAGCCTTCATCTGATATGACAACACATTCTTCAACTATTTGAGTAGTTCCTTTACCCCAACCCTTCCATATTATACTAAAACTTACCTGCATCCTTTCATTTCTCAAGGTTTAACAGATAATTACTTAGCTAATTTCAAATGCTCTTACATAAGAAGGAATTTGTGATTTACAATGACTCTACAGGAGATCTCAAACTTCAGCATGTGAAAGAATCACCTAGAGGCTTGTTAAGACAGAATGCTGGGCCTTCCCTCAAGAAATCTGCTTTCTTAGTAAGATATATGGGGATGCAGATGCTGCTGGTCAAAGAACCTCATTTAAAAACCTGCGCTAGTTTCCCTTGAGAAATGTGTTTCAATTTAATAAAGCTATTATTGGTAATATCAAAAATTACATGATATACTTGAACTTCCCTAAATATTTATTCTAATAGCAGATGGGATTTTCTATTGTCAGACTAGTGACTTAATGGATGATAGAGCAAGCGGTGAGGATTTAAAAAAAAATGGTGGTTGGATATAAGTAATTTATAGGTGATTGTAGTGAAACTTAAATCCAATGCTAAGATACTCCCTCTTTAGTGGGGATGAATACAGATGAGGACAAAATGTGTTCAGAAAAAGTAAGATGTGCAAGCAAACCATTTGGCTAAGAAATGGTAAGAAGAGTATTATAATAATCCCCATGTAAGTTGATAAGTTGAAGACATTTATTATACATACATAATTATCAGTGATGCACATGTGTAATATTATGCACATACATTATAAAATATTGCAATCATATATAATATTAGTATATATAATTAAATATACTATTATTGGTATATTTATAAATTTCAAGGATATCAATTAAACAAGATAATGATTGGCAGAGGGGTAAATATTCCTCAAGGAGTCAATCCCAATCAAGAGACTATGCTAATAAAAATGATATGTTTGGTTTAGAGAATGCATAATTTTCTCTATTTCTTTATAATAATTTATTTTTCACTTCTATAACAAGGTGCTGATGCTTTCAAGAATGATGGGGTCTACTCCAAATATTTTACATCTTATTCACAAAATGGCAGATATAACTTAAAAGTACGTGCTCACGGAGGTACAAGTGCCACACGAAGAAGCTTCAGACATCCCTCAAACAGAGCTGCATTTATCCCAGGCTGGGTGGTTAATGGTGAGTAATTTATGATATCAAAATCCCATGATGGGTTGAATAATTGTGAGTTGATATGACTATAGCTTGAAACATTTTATAATTCAAAATATAGCTTTTCCCTTTATAAAATTTCTCAGCCATGCTGGGATTTGCCACCAAGTTAACCTAAACTTCAGTGCACTGTGTGGCATATAGTAAGCTCTCAATTAAGGTGAGCCATTGTTATTTTAGTCTCAAGCACCTTATCTATATCAACAATTGTATTCCTAATTTTTAGCTCAGGATGAAGGAAACAGGCTAATATGTTATGTGCCCAGACACAAGCCAATGTTAGAAGTTATCTTTCAGGTTACACATGCTGTAAAAGATACATACATATACATATATTTTTTTGAAGAAAAATGTGCTGAGTAAGGTGATGATAAGATTTAAGATGCATTCTTTGTTGGTTTCCCTTTTTCCTTGTCACTTATCTTGCGACTTTTAGGGGTTTTCTATTAGCAACTGGAATATAACCTAAAGTATTATTCCTCAGCTCTTGTAGTAGGGAGGGAGGAAGATTTGCCAGGAGTGATTCGAAGGGAAACAGTAGCTATTTCCCCAGGTTTTTTCCAGCTTGGAGATCATTTGAAAGATAAAGAATTTTTTTTTGTTTGTTTTTAAGGCATATATTGAATTATATAGCACTATTCCCCTTCATTACAAAAGTCTTTCATTATCTGATTATATCCTGCAATAGACTAGTCCATATGCTAAAAAAAATTCTTCCATTAACTAGTGATTTCTGACTTTGTCACTGAACATAGTAAAATGCAGGGAGGGAGTAGGGGTAAGGGAAGATATATGGGATAGAGAAGTCAATTCATTGGTTTGGAAAATTCAATTACAGTTTTTCTCATTAAATACGATGAATTTTTTAATGCAGGGAAAATTGAAGCGAACCCACCGCAACCTGAAACTGAAAATGATACTCAGACAACCTTGGAGAGTTTCAGCAGAACAACAACTGGAGGTGCATTTGTGGTTAACAATATAACCACAACACCAGGTGCTCCCTTACCTGACCTGTATCCCCCAAATCAAATCACAGACCTTGAGGCTACACGTGATGAGGATGAGATCAGTCTAACATGGACGGCACCTGGAGATGACTTTGATATTGGAAACGGTAAGGATGATGTGTCATGAATGGTTGATTAAGTGAAAGGTACTCATTATGAAAGTAAGCACAATGGTGAGTGAAGGGAAACCATTTTGAATTGATAGTACATTAAAGTATTATATTAACTTTATAATCTCATGTTTTGGATCAATTATGACACATTTTTTTCTTTTATTGAGGTTGGTAGCATATTAGTTTACATCTAATATGTGGGTTTCAGCTGTTCATTTTCTAACCTCAGTAACTGAGTAACTGTGTATGCTACACCACACCCACCACTAAATGAAGGGTAACACATTTTAACTGGTCCCAATTTCATTTGGCAGAGACTAAAAAAAAATTCAGCTTGCCTTAGAAAAATTAGTCTGTGAATATGAATATAGCTTTGCACAAATGAGCAATGTTTTTCAGAACGAATAAAGAAGAATTTACTGTGATATAGTTTCTAAATTAAATATAACTTTTTTTTCTTAGTTAAACAGTACATCATAAGGATTAGTGGAAATATCCTTGATCTACAAGACAATTTTGATGATGCTCTGCAAGTAAACACCAATAATCTGGTACCAAAGGAAGCCAACTCCAAGGAAACCTTTACATTTAAACAAGGAAATACAACCGGAGAAAACACAACCCACGTATTCATTGCCATCCAAAGTGTGGATAAAAGCAACTTGACATCAAAAGTATCCAACATTGCACAAGTAGCCTTGTTCATTCCTACAGCAGACACCAGTCCTGATGAAAGTAATCCTAATCCAGGTCCGAATCCTGATGGAAGTCACCCTAATTCAGGAATTAGCATTTCTTCTTTGGTGTTGATAGTGGTTGGATCTGTGGCAGCTGTTTGTATCATTATAAGTAGCACCGTTTGTGTCTTAAAAAAGAAAAGAAATTCAAGTAGACCTAGTACAGGGTTTTAAAAAGCAATGGCATGACAACGACAACAGTGAAGGTTATTTCTGAATTTTAAAATTCATCCAGTATGACCATGAACTCATAAAAATAATGTTAAACATTCTAGAAAGCATATAAATTGAATGAATATAGACATCCAGAGGTATTTGAAAAATTGTGAATCAATGTTAAAGTTTTAAATTTTTATTTATTAATTTCCTTTTACATAAAATGTGATAAAGATCCTCTTGCATATTGATAACTAGCTGTATATTATTTGTTATAAAAGTTTTCTAGAATGCTAATTCAAATTTTATCAAGAAGTTAAAATCTGAGTAATCAATTTGGATAGTCAAAACACTGCATAAGAAAATAAACAATATTTGAGAAAAAAATTAATTTGGTCTTGGTATTTTCAAATATAAATTGATGTTATTGTTTTTACCTCAGTTGTCCACTTACATACTATTATATACAACAATAATAAGGTGATTTTTACTGCAATTGATGTGGAAGATGCTAGCAGAAAAACCAAATTTCCTTACTTCAGTTAATATAATCATATACATAGACAGCCTTTTCTCTTAAAAAGTCCTACTTACATAGTACTTCTTTTTTTCATTATAGGCCAGAATTACTGAAGCAACTATCATCATTATTTTCAGATTAAAAAAAATTTTAACATTTTAAAAGACAGTATTTTAATTATTACTCAGCCATAGCCTAAAAAAGACAACCATAGTAATGAATGAGATCAATTAAAGAGAGAATGGAGAATGTAGGTAAAGAGCAGTTTCAGGGGTAGGATATGGCCAGCATACTACAAGAAAAGTATGGTCGATACACTCAGAAATGATTTCTAAAGATACAAGACTTCTATTATTATATTGTTATTACTATACAATGTGGTTTTACAATCCCACATGGGATCTGGACTAATCTCATGACTTGCTTTAATCAGTAGGGGGTAGCAGAAATGATGACAGCTTCCATTTGGGGTCTTGGGAACTCTGAGCTTCTATCAAAAAAATTGAGCTATAGTGATGCAGAGGCTACCAGAGAGATTCTGAAACTCCAAGGAGAATGAAAGACGTCTGTCTCAGCTTCCCAGACAAAACTAAAGATATTCCATCTGCACTTGGGAGACTCCAACCATGACCAACAAAGGAACTTCCCATTTAATCCAATCAACCAGTTGAACCATGGAGAAAATAAAATGGTTGTAATTTTAAGTGATTATAATTAGTTTGACACTAGATTACTGAAATAATTGACATTAGTCAGAATTCTAACAGGGAAATTTTTTTTTTTTAGAGGCATGTTTTTATTTATTTATTTATTCGTTTGTTTGTTTGTTTGTTTATACATGCACTGGGTACAGTCAGAAGCGCGGGAGGGTGAGAGAATTCACCAGAGCCAGAGTGGAGAGCAGAGCAGGCAGAAGGACCGAAGTACACTGCTGAGGGGAGCAGCGGGCGGCAGGAGAGGTCTGCGCGCCATGTGGGACCCTCCTCTGGTGGCCGGGGAGCAGCCGGGGATCGAACCGGCGCTGCAGAGGCCGCGGGCAGCTTCGCAACCCAGCGCTCAACCGCTGCGCCACCGCGGAGGCCCTAACAGGGAAATTTTTATAAGAGTTAATCTGAGAAGTAAAAAACTGAAGAAAGGAATTGGGGGATCAGAAAAAGTTACTACCAAGCCTCTTTGAAGCACTGATTTGATGATGGTATTTGGGTGGTAGGTGTTAGACCAGGAACTGGAGTGAGACATGAGTGAAGGGGGCTGGTGTAGAAGTTTGTGGAAAACTTGTTTCTGCATAGCTACCCTCTCTGTGAGCTTGTTGCCAAGCATCTTATGTAGGTCTGGTTCACTAAAAGAGGGCAAGACCAGCATTCGGGAAGGAGAGGTGGATATGGAGTAGACATGGAGAAGAATAAGGATGCCAGTCTCTTTGTATCTATTTCTTCAGCTTCCTATCACTTCATTTTTAGCAATTATGACTACATTTTTACTTCTGCCTTTCAAATGTCAACAAATATCTTTTTTGATCAACTCTAACCCTAATGCAAAGTTTCTGGGAGAAGTAGTTTTAGTTTATCCAAGTTGCCTCAGTTAAATCAACTCAAACATGGGAGTTTGCAATGGTGACTTGTGGCATAAAAGGAATCCCCTTAAGAGCCTCCCCGGTGGCTCAGCGGTTAAGCGCTGGGTTGCGAAGCTGGCAAGGGCCCCACATGGCGCAGACCTCTCCTGCCACCCACTGCTCCCCTCAGCAGTGTACTTCGGTCCTTTTGCCTGTTCTGCACCCTGCTCTGGCTCTGGTGAATTCTCTCACCCTCACGCACTTCTGACTGTACCCAGTGCTTATATAAATAAATAAATAAATCTTTAAAAAAAAAAAAAAAAAAGGAATCCCCTTATGTGGTAGTAAATGGGCCCTACCGTTAATCTAAAAACAAAAAAGACAGCAAGCTGGAATCTCTGAGCCCCTGTTACCTGGTAGATTACTCCATCCATATTGGATGTAGTGACTACACAAACCCCCGGCCTACCCCATAAGAAACCTGGGACACGTGGCATTATGCCCACTTCCACTTAAATCCATATCTTACAACTTTTTAAAAACTGTTTGTTTGCTGCTTTAATAATGAACCCAAGTAAAAATAACTTAAACTGAATCCAAGATGCCATTCTCTCCAATCTTCCAATGATAAACAAACATATTTTTAAAGTTGAATGGAAATGGAGAAACTGAAAAGGAAAAAAAAAAAGCATTCTTTGAGGGTATCTTTGAAGACAAAAGTGAAAAACTAAGAGTGTGAGGTTACGGTAAGAAAACAAAGAATGATTCATGAAAAGGGAGCAATCCTTTTCATTAATGCTTAAATGTGGCTATTGAACTTTAGCAACACAGAGCTGTTAAGACCTTAATAAAAGCAATTTTAATAAAGAAAATACAGTGTGTGCGTAGAAAAAGAAAGTGTATAAACACAATTATTTCAAGAATCCTGATTGTGAAGAAGACAGGAGTAGAAAAAGGAAGTAACATGTGGTTAGATAATATGTGTACAATATTTTAAACTCTCTCTATAGTTTATTTTTTAATAACTATGTATGTGGTATAATGCCCAAAGAGATTAACCCTCATTTTTCTCCACTTGAAAGTTGGGATTATAGTAACTGCCTCCAAGTGTTATGTGAATCCCATTATGTAATAACAGGTGCTGGCCCTGTGCCTACATACAGTTAGTGCTCAATTCCTGACAGCTCTCATGTTAAGAAGCTTTCCGCTGCTGTCTCTGAAGCTCAGGGAGCTTAGCCATCCGGCAAGCAGGCTATTAAGCCACTACTATTTAACAATGCTGTACAGGTAGATGTTGTGAACAGAATTTTTAGTAGAAAGAAGGAAAGCAGTCTCATTCTCATAGAGGTTAGAGTCTACTAGAAATATTAAATAAATCACGATATAAATAAATGTTTTAAAAGTAGTCTGAAGTTTCATTCATATTATATCTCCTTTGACATTCATTGAGCCAATATGCAGTAAAATTGTCATCCATTCACAACACTGACTTTCTATCATATTCATATCCCCCAGGAGTACACAGTTTTTGCCCTTGATATGATCCTTATCATGGAACAAGACAGTATGTATGTAATAACTATCAGGATCCCATTTTCCTAAAATTAACTATGCAGGCCCACACTAAACACAAAAGGTACTATGTATCCCAGATTCCAAACTTGGAATGTTTCCAGTCACATTTCTTCAAGATGAGGTGCTAGGTAAGTCAAAGTTATGCTATCACCATGCACCAATCCTACCACCTACACACCTCCCAATATAAGAAGAGGACTCGGCAAAATGCAACCAAGTAAAAAGTAAATCTCAGGGGGGCACAAAATTCAAAAGACAGTAATCTTCTTACACAAATATTGCTGAACAATTGGGAGAGAAGTGTTCTTGATTCTGCTGAGATTAAAGAAATGGTTAGGAGAGAGAAGGTGGGGAAGACATTTGCCAGTGGGACTACTTTCAAACTTTAAAGATATCATGCATATTTGATACAGTTGGTGCAGAATTTCTAACTGACTGAACAGAATCGTAGACAGTGGCCAGGTTCTCCCATGCCAAGAAATCATGCAGAGAGAAGAGCCTTGTTGCATCATCTAAAAAACCTAATAGAGAAACAGCTTTCAGGTATCTACTACCCTGAGAGAGGCCTGGAACCACCCTACAACAGGCCAGGGTCATGAGGATCCACTGATCTCCCCTACTCCTCCAGCTCAAGACCAAAGTAGAAAAGCACTCGGAAAAGGGAGACCCAATTATTTAAGGCCATAAATTCCCTGTCTTCCATTTCAAGCCACTGGAGACATAAGTCTTACTAATCAGAGGAAGGGAAAGAGGAGGGTTAGCTCAAATAATACAAGTTTTCAAAAATGAGCAGGGCTAGGTTCTTAACTATCAAACCAAGGTAATTTGAATATAGTAATAGTAATGGAGTTGGCAGAGATAGCACTAAGAAAAATTACTGCACAAACATTAGGGGAAACACAACTGAACACAATTTATTGTACTACTATAAACTGTAGTGTTTTTCAACCTTATATCCCAGTAAGTCGAGACTGCTCAGTAAACTGGTCTCACAGCAATCACACTGAACAAAACCACTGCCACACATTTGTGATGACAAATCCAGTGTCAGACCCATTCTTGAGACACCAAATTCCTACTCATCTTTCATTTCCTTCCTTCCTATGGAGATATTCCTATGGTGACATTCCCATCATCTATTCTCCCTTGTTCAGGAAATAGTCTGGTTATTTTCCAGTTTGAACTTCTTGCAAAGTGCATTATCTTCAGCAACAGTCTCTTCTACCCATTCACTCTCTACTTCAAGCACCCAGAAAGATTTCTTCCTTTGGATTGGCCTTATTTCCCTCTGTTTCTGTCTTCTGTTTCCATATAATCCTAACTTTATCTAGGAACACCATATGCCCAAACCTAAAGAGGGCCAAACAAATCATACATTAATGGCATTTTTGGAGTTCCACAAAGCATAGACTCTTCATCTTCATGTAGTGGCCCTACCTGCCACATGGAATTGACATAGAAAAAATAAGTATTCTCTGTAGATGGTTTTATATTGTTGTATGAAAAAAAAAAAGCTGTCCTAAAGCCTTAGCACCTATAAGAGTCCATTAAACACCTATTGAGACAATACTTATAAATTAACTGACTATGCCTATAGGTTACTGTTAAGCATATGGCACAAAAGCATCCAAATAAATATTTTCTAAATGAGAGTTCCAGGCCTGACATCATTAAATCCTTGTGTCCACTTCCCTCTCTCTTATTGCTCTCTACCCACCGGTCTCGCAACTTTAATCAGTCATAGGCTTTCATATTCCCCTGAAATCCACACAGTTGCTTATCTCCGGGCCCCTGTCAGGAACACCATAACCCCCTCATCCTTTTCCACTTGAAACACACCCTCTTTGGTCTCCTTTGTCTGCCTCTGACAACATGCCCCTTTTTGAAAATTCCATGTCTGCTGCCTCCCCCATCTGCCTTCCCCAGGCTCAGGCAGAATGCCTGACTCTTCCTCTGTGCCCCACTCTCCATTGTTCATGTGCTATTCCAACTCCCAAATACATTTCCTTATTTAACTGACTTAAGTCCTCCATTAGCTTTCTGGAGAACAGGACAGTATCCTGGGGAGAGAGAATAAAAGAGGAGAGAAGGAAGTATGAAATGCTGAATATTCAAACACACATACAAATATAGAAACGCTCATTCCTTTTTCTCCTGCATATCTCAAAAGTCCTCTCCCCCCGACGTCTCTATCCTTAGCTCATGCTCTCGGCACTGCTCCCCTGAATTCTTACATAACTTACTCCGTTTTTACCAAGTAGGGTTGTGTGAGCCACTGGGCAGGCTGCAACTGACCTGAAATACTCAGCCATATTGGGGGTAAGAAGAGCAGAGGCCAAATACAGTCCAAACTTGCTCCCAAGATCCGGGTTGAAGGGACACTATTTGATCATTTGTCTACCTACAGGGGACACATTTTTCCAACCCATAAGTTGTTTTTCTAATTCTCATAGGAGATATATCTGTACATATACTAGCAACATATATGCCAGCAACATAGCTCTGTTTCCAAACACTCTTCACCCTGTAGCCAGAATCTTTCTAAAGCACAAATCTGATCTTATCATTCTTCTCTTCAAGACTTTCCTATGAATCCCCTTTGCACTCAAGAGTGAGGATCAGGCCCCAGGAAATGACTGATGATGATTTTCCTGTTCTACCTCTGGCTTCACTCCAGAGTACTACCTGCTCCAGCTACTGCTTCTCACATTATAAACACTGGGCCCCAACTGCCCGCTCTTGATTTTCACAGAATCTCTCATTCCCAGTCTGTCAGGTGCTTTTCACTCTCTGGGAAAGTGCCCTCTACTATACTCTATGTCCACTTTCTACAGTCACATGATGATTCACTTCCTCCTTCAGATCTTAGCTATGTCGCTCCCTTGGGAAGCATTCTCTAACTACTCCAGTCCCCTTTCTGAGAGGGTAAACTTCCTCTCACATCACCTCACTCTCACACCTGGGTAACACTTAATCCTCTGTGCTTGACAATTTACTTATTTTCATTTTTCCTCCAGACGGCGAGTTTCTAGAAAGTAGGAGACAATCTCTTATCATGACATCCCCAATTTCTGTGTTCCAGGCTATTTATTCATAAACAAATACTTGTAACAGCATGAACTCTGTCTTTTCCAGGGTATCAATTATAGGAATCACTGCTGGAGATGAGAAAAAGGTCACAAAAAAAGAACTGGAAAAATGGTATGGTATAAACTTAAGTTATAGAAATGAAATATTTTTTAAAGATTTATTTTATTTAGTTAGGCACACAAGAACTAAGGTGTAGGCCAGAGGTGTGGGAGGTGAGAGGATTCATCAGAGACAGAGTTGGAAGCAGAACAGGCAGATCTACTGAAATACACTGCTGAGGGGAGCAGAGGGCGAGACAGGAGAGATCTGCTGGGTCAAGTGGGTTAGCTCCCTGGCCGGGGATTGAACTAGTGCTGCAGTGGCTGCCAATAACTTCATAGTACTGAGACTTAATCCCTTGCACCACCAGGGAGGCCCAGGAATGAAATATCTTAACATTAGATAAACATGCTGAGTCACCCCTCTAATGAGGAAAAAACCCTGATCAATATCCTCATAGTTATGGTAATAATTAACAGACTTAACATGTATTCTGCATTAATCCCCCAACGATCTTCAACCTCTCTTTAGATTGAGAAAAGTTTTATATGAATTTCCTTCTTCCTAATTTCTTTCTCCAAAATAATTCATATCAAGTAAATTTTTCAAATTTATTTGTCCCAAAGGTAGATAAGGAAATTCTTTACAAAGAGGATTAGAAATTCTACAAGAGATAATAAACAGTTAAAGGAATATATTGGTCTCCAGTTTCAAGGGGGTCCTTGTTCATACTCCATGAAGCATCACACTTTCTGTGCCACTACCAACAAGTGGGAGGGGCAACTATTAGAAATATTTGTCTGTTTTCCCCAGACGACCTCATCCACTGTCAGAAAGGAAGCTTTTTGTGATTTTGGGGGCAAAAATTAAGGATTTCTTTTTTGCCAGAAAAGTTTCTGGCACATGCCTTGAAGAGAGCATTTCCAGTTTTATTGAGGAAGTAATAGCGCCTCCTCAAAATAACCTAGATAGCCCCCAAACACTAGAGGATATCTGAGACTCCTGTTTCTCCAGTATCTCAAAAGCCTTAGGCGAGCTTTTGTTTTGGCGCTGTGATATGTCATTATTTTGGTTAAAATAATGATTATTCACTAATTCAGACTATCAGTCAAAAGCAATTTCCTGAGCACCAATTCTATGGAATGGGAGCACACTCGGGTTTGTTTGAGACCCAGAGACAGATTTCGGGGAGGCACAGTGAACAGTAGGAAAGGAAATCAGCAAGGGGAGCAGGGCAAGACACCTAGGAAATGTCTGCTGATACCCAGTTCCCAACGCCCTCCAGGTAATCTCCAGTGTAACAGCTCCATCCAGAATCTTTTACAACATTCATTCTATGAATGTACAATAATACAAGCTTTTTCTGAGGGAATGGAAAGAGGTATGATTGCAGCCTACTCGGCAGAGTCTGGAACACAAGTGATAAACTCTCCATCTTGGCAATGTTGCCTGTTCATAACTTCACATTGTGTTCTCCTATCTAACTTCTTAGTTTTAAGATATTTTATATTATTCTAGTTTCAGTTCGCCTTTGAGCTTCTGATAAGTCTTGGCTCCTTTTGCCATACCTAGACATTTGTGAGTCACCACTGCAACTCCTAAACTCACCCTATTTCTCCTTTTATTTATTTTTTTAAATAAAGATTTTTTTTAAAGATTTATTTATTTATTTATTTATACAAGCACTGGGCACAGTCAGAAGTGAGGTAGGGTGAGAGGATTCACCAGAGCCAGAGCAGGGAACAGAACAGGCAGACTGATGAACTACACTACTGAGGGAGCAGTGGGCATGGCAGGCGAGGTCCCACTGCGCGCCATATGGGACGCTCGCCGTTGGCTGGGGATTGAACCAGCGCTGCAGAGACTGCAGGCAGCTTTGCAACTCAGCCCTCAATCGCTGTGCCACCAGGGAGGCCCTCTCCTTTTATTAAAAGATTATCTTCACTGGATGGTTTCACTTATGTGTGCAATAGAGAGAAACCAAACAAAGGGTCAAATACAAACCTGGAAAGCTGACAACAGATTTAAGGCATCCAGGAGCAGAGGAGGAGAAGGAGGGAGAGACAGAATGGATGAAAATGGGGGAGTGGGAAGAGCACAATGACTATATTGGAGGACTATGGGCGGTTTGGGAAAACTATGGTGACCACACACGAGGGGAGAAATTTTATACTGTCAAAAATTAACAGGATGTAAGAAGAAGGTACTTTGTTTGAAAAAAAAATAAATATATTATTTTCCTTACAAAACACATTACCTTAATGTGGACTGATTAACAATTCATGGACTCTGGGGTCAAAATGCTGAGTGATTTTGGCAAGTTACTTAACCACTGTATGCCTCAATACAACAAAATTTGGACTTGCCTTAGAGTTGCTATGAGGAATACATGCGGGTATATCTATGTTTCTAAGCATATGTTTTTTATCCTCTGCCTCAAAGGTAAATGGAAAACTATCAGACATTTGATATTTATATCAAAACATAAAAATATTGCAGGTTTTCCAATTGCATTTTTAAAAACTTAAAAGTTAAAAAGATATTCTAATCTTTATCAGATATTTTAGAATTTGCTCTAATGACTTGATTCTATGAAAGCTTCTGAAATTTATCAAAATCTTTTAAAGTCATTCAGACACAAAATCAAAGTGATCTAAGTCTCCAAATTAAATTATCCAAGCTGGTATTATTTACATTTAACAAAATTACATTATTTATA
Organism: Talpa occidentalis; assembly: GCF_014898055.3. Taxonomy (NCBI): domain Eukaryota; kingdom Metazoa; phylum Chordata; class Mammalia; order Eulipotyphla; family Talpidae; genus Talpa; species Talpa occidentalis. The sequence continues at coordinate 40,875,573 of NW_023605305.1, forward strand.
CACTTGGTAAATAATTTAACAATGAAAAACAATGTAAAACTGAGAAATACAACTAACATCACTGTTTTTATTAATTTTATTGTCAATTTTTATTAATTTTTTATCTCTGAATCAGAAAATAGCAAGCATTATGTGTATGCTTGGAAATTAGCCTAAATTAGAAAATATGACCCAAGAGAAAATGTGCAATGTATGTTATAAAAAGGTCTGAAACCTACTTTGACTCCAAATCACCTTTACAAAAAACAGGCAATAAAATGATTATGAATAAACTGAAGCCGAGAATTTCTGTATATTCAAGATTGACCTTTATTCTGTCAATATCTCCGTAACTAGGCAACCCTGATGATGTTTAGGACTATAGGTATATATTGAGACAAAGTGACAGAAAAGTCTCTTTAATAAATCATTATTTGGGCCAGGAACAACTTGAAAGACACAATGGAGTTATTCAGAAGTTTTGCCTTCCTCTTTGTCCTACACCTGCTGCAGGGATACAATACTTCTCTTGTTCGACTGAATGACAATGGCTATGAAGACATAGTCATTGCTATTGATCCAGCTGTGCCAGAAGATGAAACATTAATTGAAAAAATAAAGGTAAGGAAGTAATGGAATTTCTTTCTTTTGACTATCAAAAAGGGAAAAAAAGTTAGTAGTTAATAATTAAGGAAAGTTCTGAATGTTGCAGGAAGTTTAAAAGCAGTGTGGTGAAGTGAAGAAAATGCTGGAATGGGCAGCAGGAATTGGAGGACCTAGGCAGATTTATGCCTTGTCTCACCATTAGACCAAACACAGAGAACAGGATTCTCTGATTCTCAATTTCTTCATGTAATGAGCAGCTGGAGTCATCTGTTCTTTTTTTATATGGAATAAACAAAGAATTAAATATTGTATTATGAAAAATATCAAATATTTACAAAAATCAAAAATGGTATAATGAATTACCCACTTCAACAATGATCAATAATTTGTCATTCTTGCTTCAGCCATCCCACATCTAATCCTTTTGTTTAAATTGTTTCTTTTTTCATTCTTTGGGGTTTTTTTTTTTTAAGTTACATGTATTGAGATAATGATGATTTACATCACGGTGTATGTTTTAGGAATATAGGTTTCCATCTCTACAATTGCATGTTATTTTACCACATGCACCACCCAAGACCCCCCCCCCATATTACTCCATTAGATTCCCCCATCCCCTTGACCCATCCCTCAACCTCCCACTTCTGGTAGCCTCAGTCATAGTCCAATGTGATGTTACCCCTCCTGTTTTCATCCCTACACCTCTTCCTCTCCCTTCTTTTAATGCATTGCTAGATCCAGTTTGCTATGATTTTATTGAGGAATTTTGCATCTGCTTTCATTAGGGATATTGGCCTGTAGCTTTCTTTCTTTTTGTTGTCTTTGTTTGGTTTTGGTATTAACACAATGTTGGCTTCATAAAATGTATCCGGAAGTATCCCTTCTTTCTCAATTTTTGAAAGAGTCTGAACATGATAGGAATTAGTTCATCTTTGAAAGTTTGGTGGCACTCACTTGCAAAGTGATGGGTTCCTGGACTTTTGGATTTGGGGGGAGTTCTGATTACTGTTTGAATTTCCTTGCTTGTGATTAGTTTGTTCAGGTTTTCTTTTTCTTTCCCTATTATATGTTGGATGATTGTATAATTCAAAGAATCTGTCCATTTTGTCTAGGTTGTTGAACTATGACATATAAATGTCCATAGTAATCACTGATTATCCTCTGAATTTCTGCAGTGTTGTAATTTCTCCTTTTTCATTTTTTGACCCTATTTATTTGAGCTTTTCCTTCATTTTCTTAGTAAGCCTAACTAGAGCTTTATCTATATTGTTTATTTTTTTCAAAGAACCAGTTTTTTGTTTCATTGATTTTTGAACTGTCTCTTTGGATTTCTATTTCATTTAGTTCTGCTCTGATTTTTATTATAGCCTACCTTCTACTGACCTTTGGATTTTTTATTCTTATTTTTCAAGTTCCTTGAAATAAGATACCAGATTGTTAATTTGGGCTATTTCTGTCTCTTTTTTTATAGATTTACTTATTTATGCATACAAGAACTGGGGTCTAGGCCAGATGTGGCGGGGGGGAGATGGGCGAGAGAATTCAACAGAGACAGAGTGGGGAGCAGAACAGGCTGACCTACTGAAACAAACTGTTGAGGGAAGCAGCAGGCAAGACAGGAGAGGTCTGCTGTGCCATGTCGGTTAGCTCCCTGGCCAGGGATTGAACTCATGCTGCAGTGGCTAGTGGGAGCTTGATAGCTCTGAGACTTTAACCCCCACACCACTAGGGAGGTCCTATTTCTGTTTTTTGATATGGACCTGTATTACCATATATGTCTCTCTTAGTACTTCTTTTGCTTTGTCCCTAAGTTTTGGAGGATATTTTTCCTCATTATCGTTTACCTCAAGGTATTTTTTTGATTTCTCCTTTGATTTCTTCATTAACCCAGTGATCTTACAATAGAATGTTTTTCAGTTTCCACATATTAGAGAATTTCCTTGTTTTCTTATTGTAGTTGATTTCTAGTTTGATAACTTAACAGAGAAGATACTTGCTATGACTTTAATCTTCATAAATTTCTTAACACTGATCTTGTGATACAGTATGTAGTCAATTCTGGAGAATGACCCAGGTGTACTTGAGAAAAATGAATATTCAGCTTTTTGTGGGTGCAGTACCTTATATATGTCTATTAAATCCATGTGATCTAGTTCTTTATTTGGGGTAATTTTTTCCTATTTATTTTCTGTCCCATTGATCTGCCCATTGGTGAGAGTGGGGTGCTGAAGTCTACAATCACATATGTATTTCCTCCAATGTCTGTTTTCAGTTTCAATAGTAATTGTCTAATGTATTTTGGTGCTATTGTTTGGGGAGTAAATATTGAGTGTTAAGTCTTCCTGTTGTATTTTTCCCTTAATCATTATATAGTGTCCATCCGGTCTCTTGCTACCTTTTAAAGTTGGAAGTCTGTTTTTCTGATATATAAGTATGGCTATCCCTGGCTTTCTTTGGGTGTCATTTGCTTTTAAAATTCTTTTCCAGGGCCTCCCCTGGTGGCGCAGCGGTTGAGCGCTGGGCTGCGAAGCTGCCTGCAGCCTCTGCAGCACCAGTTCGGTCCCCAGCAGCCAACAAGGGTCCCACATGGTGTGACAGACCTCTTCTGCCGCGCTTGCTGCTCCCCTCAGCAGTGTATTTTGTCAGTCTGCCTGTTCTGTTCCCCGCTCTGGCTCTAGTGAATTCTCTCACCCTCCTGCGCTTCTGACTGTACCCAGTGCTTATATAAATAAATAATCTTTAAAAAATAAAAACCACAATGAGATACCTGTTTTTTTAAAAAAAAAATTGTTTTCCATCCCTTTACTTTCAGTCTATTTTTATCCATGGTGTTTAGTTGTGTTTCCTGGAGACAGCAGATGGTTGGATTCTGTTTCTTGATCAAACACAATATTCTGTGGCCTTTCATTGGGGAATTTAGCCCATTTACATTTAGAGTAATTATTGCTGTATGAAAGTTTGCTACTGCCATTCTGCTCTTAGTTTTGTTGTTCTCTTTAATTGCTTGTTCAGTTGTTTGTGTTTATTCCTCTCTTTGGTTAAATAGTAAGGTTTCTTTCAATATTTCTTCGAGAGGGGATTTGGTACTTATAAACTCCCTAAGAATCTGTTTAAAAAGTTCTTTATTTCTCCCTCATATCTGAAGGATAGCCTTATAAGATAGAGTATTCTTGGTTGGCAATTTTTATCTTGGAATTTTTTGAGTATGTCACTCCATCCTCTTCTTGCGCATAGTGTTTCTTCAGAGAAGTGTTATGTTAGGTTAATTGGGGTTCCTTTACAGGTTATCTGTTTCTTCCCCCTCATCAGCTTCATTATTTTTTTCTTTGTCTTGGACTCTTGAAAGAGTTACTACTATAGATCTTGCTGTAGATCTCTTTTGGTTTAGGTAATTTATTGATCTTTTGGCTTCCTGTATTTGTATGTTCATTTCCTTCTTCAAGTTTGGAAAGTTTTCTTCCATTATTTCTTAAAATAATTTTTCAGTTCCTTTCTCTTCCTCTTCTTTTGGGATGCCTATGAATCTTATATTTCCTTTACTCATGGTATCAGATGACTCTCAAAGTGTTTCTCTATTTTTTTCCCTTTGTATCACTATTCCTTTTCAATTTTGTCTCTTACCTCATTTGCATCTTCAAGCTCATTGATTCCTTCATTTATTTGGTTTATTTACTTCCTTGTTTTTTCCCAAATTTTTCATCTCTTCCATTGATCTCTTTACTTTTTCACATCTTGTAACTTCTTAGAGTTTCAATTTTGATCTTCTATTCATTGATTGCTTTTCTCATACCATTCGTTTGCTTTCTGAGTTTTCTTGAGTATCTCTAAACTTTTTCTGAGTTTTCTTTATATAGTTCCAATTCTTTGATTTTCTCAATTATAACAGTTTTGAACTCTACATCTGATAGGAATAAAAGCTCTTCCATGTCTTTGTAACTTGGTTCTAAAAATTTCTTTTCTCTTTGAGTTGTGTTGTTCCCTGGGGTAATTATTGACCATTTGTGTTTTTCTCTCTCCCATGGTTTGTTTGCATTTGTTCCTTTGTATTTGGGGCTTTTGTTGTTTGAGGGTCCTCCTCTCCCATTGTTCTGGGCATTTACTGTTTGGTGAGCAAGAAAGCCGAGGCCTTGTAGGGTACAGTCTTGTGCTGGGAGTTCACCCTGAGGCCGGATGGGCCTGGATCTGGACATCTGCTGGCATCCAAGGTTAGGCAGGAGGCAAGGCCAGGCCAGGGTGTCTGATTCTCACCCCGAGGCAGTGGGCTGGTCAGCATCTGGGAATCCATGTGGTGGCATTGGGGTCTGGGTAGGCAGGGGGCTGGACTGGTTTGCAGGCCTTTCAGCTCACCAGAGGCAGGCAGTAGGCTGGTCAGGGGTCTGGGATTAATTTGGGTGTCTGGCCTAAATACAACTGCTCTTTAAAACGACTTATTGAATGCTTCTGGCATATCTGAGGGAGAACAACAGTGAATATAAATTCATTTGCTTTTTTTTTTCATATGCCACACTAGAGAAAAATTATAGTGCCTGTTTTTCTCTTTCTGATTTATTTCATTTCACACAATCCCCTTAAGGTTTAACCATGTTGTAAATGGCAAGATTTCATCTTTTTCATATCTAAGTAGTATTCCATTGTGTATGTAAAGCACCTCTTTATCCATTCATCCAGAGTTGGGTACTTAGTTGTTTCAATAACTTGGAATAGTGCTGTAGTGAACATAGAAGTGCATATATCTTTAGGAATTAGTGTTTTCATATTCTTTGGATAGATACTTACAAATGAATTTCTGTATCACATAGAAATTCTATTTTTTTTTTGAGGAAACTTCATAATGTTTTTTATGATGTCTGCACTGATTTACATTCCAACAGTGTATGAAGGTTGCTTTTTCTCCACAACCATATCAACATGTTATTTCTTGCTTTTTGCTATAGAATACCTTCATAGGTATGAGATAATATCTCATTGTGTTTTGAAATGTATTTCAGTTTTGGTATTTCAAATTGTAGATGCTTATTAGATATCTACACAGCTGGAGATAAGAATCTGAAGAGGGGGTGGAATCTGTGTAGAGATCAAATTTTAGATGAGATTTCACACCATGAGAACAAATAAGTTCATTAGGTAGTACAGATGGAGAAGAAAAGGTTCAGGACTGACTGAACAAAATACTGTGATTTCTAAAGTTTCCAGCTATATGTCATTCCTAGAAATGAAGAGCATTGTGTTACAAGCATGTAAATTGCTTCTCCTGTCTCTGATAGAAACATCTACTCTCCCTATATTCAATTACTTCATTACTAAGTCCTTATGGTGACTGTTCAACATTATGAATGATGTTATTATCCATCAGAAGATGATGGGAATGACCTGAATTGTGAGCAGATTCTTCTGTGGCTGATACTTACTACACATGTTTTATAATCTCTGGCCACATAACACTTTAATTTATTAATGTACTTTAAATGTGGGAAAGAGAAAGATTCTTTTACTGCAGAACACAAATTTGGATAGTATATAATAAAGCTAATTCTGAATAAAGCTTTGATGGCTTTTTCACATCCAGGAACAGCCAGTTTTCAGACTTTTTTGAACCTAGAAATCAGTATTTGAAAGGACTACTTGTAGGAGCAAGAATTTGTCAAATATCCCTCTATTTAACAGTAGAAAAGAAATTCATTAGTGGTATACCTGGATTAAAAAATGATTCCTGACACTACAGTTTTCTGCAACACCTTACACTTACATTTCTTGCCTCTTGTGAAA
>NW_023605305.1:40882023-40970502 GCF_014898055.3 Talpa occidentalis
AAATAATCTAACAAAGAGGTAAAGGACCTATATAAGAAAACTATAAAACACTGTTAAAAGAAATAGAGAAGACACAAAGAAATGGAAAGACATCCCCTGCTCATGGATTGGAAGAATAACATTATTAAAATGGGCCATCCTTCCAAAAAGCAATATACAGATTCAATGCTATTCCAATCAAATTTCAATGTCATTCTTCAAAAGAAATAGAACAATTTATTGATGAAATTCATATGGAATCACACAAAAACCCTGAATAGCCAAGCTCTACTGAAAAAAAAAGAAGGAAATGGAGGCATCACACTCCCAGACTTCAAACTATACTACAAAGCCATAATCATCAAACTGCATGGTATTGGAACAAGAACAGGACATACAGACCAATGGAATCGAATAGAAAAATCCAGAAATAAACCCACAGATTTATGGTCAACTAATCTTTGACAAAGGAGCAAAGACTATGCATTGGAGCAAAGAAAGTTTGTTCAATAAATGGTGCTGGGAAAACTGGGTTGCTACATGCAAAAGAATGAAGCTTGACCACTACCTCACACCATACACCAAAAATCAACTCAAAATGGATTAAAGAACTAGACATAAACCTGAAACCATAAAATACATAGAAGGAAATATAGGCGAAACACTATGTGATTTGCATAACAAAGACATCTTTACAGACACATCACCCAAAGCAGTGATAGTGAAGGCAAAGATAAACAGCTGGACTACATCAAATTAAAGAGCTTCTGCACAGCAAAAGAGACAATAACAAAACAAAGAGAAACCCCACCAACTGTGAGAACATTTTTGCACACAACACTAATGATAAAGGACTGATCACAAAAAATCTGCAAAGAGATGATGAGACTCAGCAACAACAAAGAAAATAACCCAGTCAAAAATGGGCAGAAGAGCTAAAAAGAACTTCTCTGAAGAGGAAGCATGCAAATGGTCAACAGACATATGAAAAAATGTTCAACATCACTTGTAATCAGGGAAATGCAAATCAAAACTACCATGAGATACCATCTTACACCAGTGAGATGGCACATATTAAAAAAACTAGCAACAACAAATGTTGGCGAGGTTGTGGAGAAAAAGGAACTCTTCTACACTGTTGTTGGGAGTGCAAACTGGTCCAACCACTATGGAGAGCTGTGTGGAGATTTCTGACCTACTAAACATAGAGCTTCCATATGATCCAGCAATTCCACTCCCGGTATTTACCCAAAGGACACAGAAACATTAATTCCAAAGAACACCTGCACCCCTATGTTTATAGCAGCACTATTTACAATAGCTAAGCTTTGGAAACAGCCCAAATGCCCAAAAATATGACTGGATCAAGAAGATGTGTACATATATACCATGGAATATTACTCAGCATTCAAAAAAGATAAACACATGCAATTTGCAGCAACATGGATGGCGCTGGAAGGGATCATGCTCAGCGAAATTAGCCAAAAAGAAAAAGAAAAATACCGGATGGTCTCACTCACAGCAGGAATCTAGAAAACTTAAATAAGGGACCAGGAAAATGAATAACTATAAGAAAGTGAAAATCAAAATCAACAAAAAACTATGAACCACAGACACTTTTGGGGGTGGGGGCTGGGAGGGGAGGGATTGGGGTCAGAATGGGGCATTTGCAATTGTATGGGGGAATATAAAAATAAAATTTATTATTTTAAAAAAAATAAAATTACTTATTTCAAAATTTTATCTTATTTCCATATTTGTAATTTATTTATTTATCTTTAGTACAGAGCAGGCTCTACTCACTTCTATATAAGGAAATTTCTTATTATGCCTATTGTCACCATTGCATACTTCCATGTTTGTGTTGACTTGGCTGAGGAAACTTGGAAAAACTAAAGCCTACATCTCCTAGAAACTATGATTTGTGTTTAGAATTGATTTTAAAAAATCCTATTTGATGTTTGGAAGGCAGAAGTAAAAATGTAGCCATCTGCTGCTGATGAAGTGATAGGAAGCTGAATAACTAGATAATGGATAGACTGGTATCCTTGTTCTTCTCTACTCCATGTCCACCCCTTCCTGAATGCTGGTCTTGCTGACCGTTAGTGAATCTAGACCTATACAAGATGCTTGGCAATGAACTCACAATGGAGAAACAAGCTCAACTTGGAGAAACTTGCCATGCAGAAATTGGAGTCTTCCATTTTTATACAAACCCCCTTCAGATACCACTGTAGTCCTGGACTTGGCTAGGGGTGTGGAATTTATGCATTTTCACAGAGTCTGTGCTTAGAAGGGCCCTGAACTGGTATAATACTTTGCTCTTACTGTCTTAAAATTAATAATTTCTGAATGGAATCCTCTTCATGTTCATTTTACTCTGGATCCCACAAATTGGTCTACTGATTTTAATTACAGCACTGGTAATCATTTATTTTACTTTTACGATTCATTTTATCTTTATGATTATTAATAATTAGTACTTAACAATTAGTTTCTTGATGCTTATCTGGGCATAGAGCTCGATATGTGCCAGCTCCGGGAAGGAATAGTCCATTTTGCATAGGAATATTGGGAAGGAAATGATTAGGCTGCTACACTTTGACTTCAGAACTGTGGGATGGGTGGATAAGAAGTGCTAGAAAATTTCTGAAGGTCATGTAATATATCATTTGCTAACACAAAATTGACAATCAGGCCTATATCCTCTTCTTTGTAATAAATCTGGTGTCCTACACCTATCCACCTCCCAAATCTCCTCTACATTTACCAATATATCTATAGTCATTAGTACTGGCTGAATTGGCATCAGCCCCCTAAAAGAAAGACTGCTGACAGATAATTTGTTTCAACAGCACAGTGCCAAAGTGCTCAAATCCAGAGTTCATGTTCTACTGTGCATAAGTAAATCAGAGTAACATCCCAGTAATGAAGGGATTCCTATTTTCCTCTATTCCTGATCTTTCTGCACTTATTATCCTTTTTTATTTTTTAGTTCACATACCTTATTTTTTGAGAAGTTTTGGTTTTATATAGAAAAACAGTGAAAAGTGCAGAAAATTCCCATGCACTCCCTCATCACTTACCAATTTCCCCCTAACATTATCTTGCATTTTTTTTTTCATTTGATGCAAACCGTATTGCCTAATTGGGCTTTTGTTTTTTGTGTTTGTCCAGTAATATTGAAAACTGTAAGGCCCTTGTCAATCCTGCCACTCATATGAGATTAATTATGCCAGCTCAAAAAGTTTGGCCTTCATTGGCAGATAGTTAATGATAATCATAGACTCATTTTACTTACCTTGCATTTTCCCCTCAAACCAACAAATAATTCCTGCCAAAGCTTTATGAGATAGAGATGCAAATGGTGGATACAGATGTTGTGCTTCTCCAGTTCAGCAGGGAATGGAATTATGCAAAGTGAGAAAACTGCCAGTTGAAAGAACTTGGATTGTATCTACTCCCATAAAGTCAGTCTCTTTTGGTGCCATGGTAAACTGTATTTACATGTTCTATTTTGTTTGCTTCATTAAGATCTCTGCAGTCATGGCCAAAAACTGCTACTGAAATTTGTCTTCTCAACCTACACATACTCTCTCCTTTTAAAATTAATTAATTAATTATTTTAACCTACACTCTCTTTAATTCTCTAATTCATTACTGTGGCTTTAATGCCATGTAAATGTTGATATCCATCAAATGTGTATTTCTATCTAATAACTAATGTTTGAGCCCCAAGCTTTTGGGAGCCAATTGCTAGTATGATAATGTTAGTTGGCAATTATTCACTGGCTCTCAAATGTAACGTTGAAACTCAGTGCTCTATTCCCTCTATTTTAAAAAAAATCCTCTTTTCCTGAAACTTCCGTATCTCAGTAAATGACACTTCTATTCACCCATATTTTTGGTTAGAAAATTGGGATTTATCCCTGGCTGATTCTCCTTCCTCCCATACGGTTAATGACCGTATCTTTTTTATTCCATTTATTTTTTTAATTTTTAATTTATATATATATATATTTTTTCACATCATTGTTCATTTTTAAACAATATTTGCTTCCCTCCCCCCAGGTGTAATCTCCATAGAATTTCCTTCGCCAACGCACCCATGCACCATCACCACAGTCCCCCATACTCTTCCCTCCCTCCCTCTGCTCCCTCTCCCTCCTCCTCCCCTGCAGGATGTCTCTGGTTTATAATTGTCTGTTTTAGTTTTGTTGTGTTTTGTATTGTTATTATTTTTCCCCTGATGTCTTATTTGGTTCCCCTATATTCCTCCTATAAATGAAACCATCTGATATTTTTCTTTTTCCTTCTGATTATTTATTTCACTGAGCATAATTCCTTCTAGCTCCATCCATGTTGCTGCAAATGGTATGAGTTTATCTTTTTTGATAGCTGAATAATATTCTATTGTGTATGTATATCTCATTTTCTTGATCCGGTCATCTTTTTTTTTTTTTTTTGAATGTGTCCACTTCTCTCTATCATTCTCCTCTAAGCTTAATCATATCAGACTCTGGGCTGTTACCATAGCCTTCCCAATAGACAATATTTTCCTTCATGTGTCTTCATATTTCCTTCACATACAAAAACAGTTACTCTTTGAAATGTAAACTATAGTAGACTTATCCTCAACAAACTCTTCCATACGTAGAAGAAACTCACTCTTTTCTATGAGGTGTAAGCTCTTTATGATATGGTGTGGTGTTGTGCCTTGAACACTGACTTTGAAATTAGAAATTAGTCCAATATGAGTTTTGAATTACAGTTCTGTCGCTTAGGCTGTGACACTAAAGTTTGAAAAAAATGTCATTTTAAAAATATTTAGTTTTGCTTTTTAGTTTGACGTAGTTCCATTTATTTACCTTTGCTTTTGTTTTCCTTGCTGTTGAAAGTACAACCCCCAAAGACATCTTTAAGGCTAATATCGAGATGCTTATTGCCTATTTTCTTCTATGTGTTTTATAGTTTCAGGTATTATATCAGTGTCTTTTATCCATTTTTAATTAATTTTGTATGGTATAAGGTAGTGGTTTAATTTCATTCTTTTGCATGTGGCTGTTCAATTTTCCCAATACCATTTATTAAAGACACTTCCATGCTCCATTGTTGTAAATTAGTTGTCCATATATGTGTGGGATTATTTCTGGACTTTCAGTTCTGTTTCATTCATCTGTGTGTCTTTTTTTTTTTATTCCAATTCCATGCCCTTTTGATTTCTATAGCTTGTAGTATAGTTTCAAGTTTGGGAGCATGATACCTCCATTTTTGTTACACCTCTCCGGCAAGGGCAGAATCCCAGAATCCTGGCTAATCTTGCTTTTTTTTTTTTTGCCATTTTATAATTTCATGCAGTTTTACTCTGTTTCTGTAAAGAATGCTATTGGCTTTTTAATGGGGATTACATTAAATCTATATATTCAAATTTTATTAAATTTGACAGTTTTGAAATATTTTAGCAATGTTAATTCTTTCAATCCACCAATATGGAATATCTTTCCATTTATTGGTGTTGTCTATTTCTTTCAACAATGTCCTATAGCTTTCAGTGTACAGATCTTTCATATCCTTTGTTTTAAAGATTTATTTATTTATACAAGAACTGGGGTACAGGTCAGAAGCGCGGGAGGGTGAGAGGATCCACCAGAGACAGAGCGGGGAACAGAACAGGCAGACTGAACTGAAATACACTGCTGAGGGGAGAAGTGGGTAAGACAGGAGAGGTCTGCCGTGCCATGTGGGTTTCTCCCTGGCCAGTGGAGAATTAAGCCTGTACTGAAGAGGCTGCGGACAGCTTCCAGTGCTGCGCTCAAACCACTGAGCCACTGGGGAGGCCCTTTTTCATATCTTTTGTTAAATTTATATGTAGGTATTTTATTCTTTCTTATTTGATTGTAAATAGAGTTTTCTCCAGTATTTTCTTTCAGGTAACTCTTTTTTTTTTTGTATATAAAATGCAACAGATTTTGTATATTGATTTTGCAGCCTGCCACTTTACTGTATTTATTATTTCTAATAGTTTTTTTATAATGACATCTGCAAAGAGTGATAATTCTATGTTTTCATTTCCTGTTTGGATAACTCTTGTTTCTTGTCTAATTGTTCTGTATAGTACTTCCAATACTACATTGAATAATGGTTGACATTCTTTTCTGATCCCTTATCTTAGAGGAAAAGCTTTCAGTTGTTCACTGTTGAATATGATGTTAGATGTGGATTTGTCATAGATGGCTTTTATTATGTTGAGTTATGTTCCTTCTACCTTGTTGAGAGTTTTATCAGAAATAAGTGTTGTCTTTTTTCTTTATCTTATAGCAAGGGTGAGGTATCATAACTTCACCAATACATACAGAGATGTATGTATTTTAAGGAAGAGGCATAGATATAAGTACATAGGGAGATCAAATAAGGGAATAACATAGTATGAGAGGTGGTACTTGTTTTCTCATACACTTAATTTTCATAAAACTGCAATAAGCATAACCTTAGCTATTGTAGTTTATTATTGGAGGCCTTGAAAATATCAAAAATACTTAATAAGACCATGATGAATTTTTTTCCAAAATTTTGTCTTTTTATACTTGTATTTTTCTATCTAGATAGTTTTGTCTTCTTGCAGTTTGAAATATCGTTTCAGAAAAATTTGAATGAAATAACACATAATGAGAAAGCAATAAGAAAGCAAAGTTTATTTATTACTGTAAAATGAGTAAATAAAATTGTACATTAGTGTTGGCTTTAATTTTTATTGATAAAATAAAATTACTTTAATATTGATTATTTAAAATATCTCTGGATGTTAGTATTTAATCAACATATACTTTCTAAACCTCTTAAAATTAACTTTATGAGTTAATAATCCATAGCAGAAATAAAAAGTTCACAGATAACCTTCATCTTTATTCACTTTATTAAAACCCAGATCTCCTTGCATTTCTTTTCTTAACTAATATATAAATGGTGGTAATTAAAATAACACTAACAATTGTCACAGATCCACCCACAATGGTATACATTTTTGTTATGGAATTCGGATGATTTTCATCAGGACTGGTATCTTCTTGTGGAATAAACAAAGCTGCTTGTGCAATGTTGGATACATTTGATCTCAAATTGCTTTTATCCACACTTTGAATGGCAATGAATATATGAGTTGCATTGTCTTCTGATTTATTTCCCATTTTAAATGCAAAGGTTTCCTTGGAGTTGACATCATTTGGTAACAGATCAATGGTGTTTACTTGCAGAGCATCATCGAAATTATCTCTTAAATCAAGGATATTTTCACTTATTCTTATGATATACTGTTGAACTAAGAAAGAAAGTTACATGTAGTTTAGCAGCAAGTGAATATCATATTAAATTCCTTTTTATTTATTTTCTTCAAAATTTTATCTAATCACATACCAAACTTATAGTCATATTCAAAGCCTTATTTACTTTTCAATAAAGGCTGAATTCTGACTTTCAAAACTCTGCCAAATGCTGTTTCTCTGTATGAAAAGTTTGCTTCAGGCTAAGATGTGTCATGTTTAATTGATTCAAAACATGAGATTATAAAGTTAATACTTTACTGAACTATCAATTAAAAGTGGTTTTCCCTTCACCCATGATACATTTACTTTTGCAGTGAGCACCTTTCACTTAATCAGCACTATCTATGACACTTCATCCTTACCTTTTCCCACATCAAAATCACCTCCAGGTGCTGTCCATGTTAGACTGATCACATCCTCATCACGTGTGGCCTCAAGGTCTGTGATTTGACTTGGTGGGTACAGGTCAGGCAAGGGAAGATTTGAAACATTTGCAATCACAAATGTACCACCAGTTTCTGTTCTGCTGAAACTGTCCAAAGTTGTCTGTATATCCTCATCATTGGCAGATCTTGGTGGATTCCCTTCATATTTCCCTGTATTAAAAATTTCCTTGTGAAAATTTATATGTAAATATACAAGCAGGAATTTTTTACAGTATATACTTATAAAAATGTGGAGCAAAAACTGCTGGTATCTTCAGTTGAATTACCTATACCACTACTTGTTTCTCTCTCTCTTTCTATCTCTTTCTCTTTCTCTCTTTACATAGTCCTATTTTATCAAGTTTGATTATAAAGTCATAAGTCAAGATAGTGGAGAAAGAAAAAAGCTAGAGACAGTTTTGAAATATTATAAAAAATTATTTACTCAGGGGCCACCCTGGTGGCACAGGCGGTTGAGTGCAGCACTGTGAAGCTGTCCGCAGCCTCTGCAGTACCGGTTCGATTCCCGCCGGTCTTGGAGCAACCCGCATGGCGAGCAGACCTCTCCTGCCTCACCTTCTGCTCCCCTCAGCAGTGTATTTGTCAGTGTGCCTGTTCTGTTCCCCACTCTGTCTCTGGTGAATCCTCTCACCCTCTCGCTCATCTGGCCTGTACCCTGGCTCTTGTATAAATAAAATAAATCTTAAAAAAAATTATTTACTCAATGTAATTTTTTATGACTTGAACTCTAGAGTATTATAACTCCTGATATATAAGATATGCTTGAGGAGAACTTTGACTTTCCTCTAATTATGTCTTACCAATTACTCTTTTTTTCTTTCTTATGTCATAGAAATTATGTAGGTAGTTTGGTAAATCAAATGCTACCTCTGCAAGGTGACACTATTCTTGAAGAGGCATGAGATTCATGGATTTTGTTTTTGTGCTTTCAGACTATTTTGTGGGAAAATTCTTTCTTTAATACCCTGACTAGGATATCGTAGGGTAGAATCAGATAATTACTTTGGAATTAAGGGTGCACAGATTGTGAATAATGTAATATAATCAAGTGCCTATCATTTTAAAAGGAATTGTTTTACCTGATAAATTATTTCCAAGCTAGAAGTCAACCTGGGGAAGTCCTGCCTGTCTTCTTCTAACAAACAGTCTCCCTCTTTGATTCAAGTTATAAGGAATAATACTTTGTGGTTATATTACAACTGCCAACAGAACATTCACTAATGCCATAAGATAAGGATCAAGACAAAGAAAAGCTAGCAAAGGATATATTCTTTTAAAAACCTAATTTTTAAAGTTACTTTATCGATATATCAACCAGATACAACTGTATACTGTTTCTCACTATGGGAAAACAAACATTACATAACATTTTCCATTTAAATTATTTTAAGTGTATAGTTCAGTGATACTATCTTAGTTCATGTGGACTGCTTTAACAAAACACCATGAACTGGGTGACTTATAAACACCTATCATTTATCTCTCATGTTTCTAGAGGCTGGGAAGTTCAGTACTTTTCCAAAATTTATTTAATTTGGTGTGTGTGTTTTGTGTGTGTGTGTGTGTTATAGTCCATCTGTTCTTCCCCAGAGAAGTTACTGTCAATCTGTTTTTCCCCATTGAATGGATCATATTTTCCTTCTATATTTTTAGTATGACTTGTGATTTTTTATTTTTTTTTTTGTTGAAGATGGACATTTGAATTTTATAATGTGGTAACTCTGGAAATTGTATTCTCCTATTTCTCCACAGTTCATGATTCTCAATAATTGTAGGCTGTTTGTGAGGTATGTATCTCAATAATTGTAGGCTGTTTCTGAGGTGTATATCAATAATTTTAGGTTTGTTTTGAACCTGCATCTTTCCTTGCGCATGTGTGGTAATTTTATAAATTTCCTGTGTATGTATGAATGTTTTAATTATTGAACATCTGACTCCTAGAAGGGGGAAAAAGGAAAAGTGAAAGGAAAGAAAAGGTCAGTCTCTCTAAATCCCCTGGAGTTTACTTCAACCAGAGAAGATGATAGTAATGGCAATCTGCTTATGCATCTGCATCTCTATGATCAGAAGCAGTAATTCATGATATTTGGAAGACACGTTTTTATTATCCTCTGTGGATCCCACAAGTCAGATGCAAACTGCTCAAGGAACAGAGGCAAAGCTACATGTCATGGGGCTAAAGGGAAATGGACAGCTACTATTCAGTAAGAGCCGAAATTGACCAAAATTAACCCTGGCTTATCATTTAAACCTTCCCCTAGAAATTGAAGTGTTCAGATAAGACTCTAGAGTTCCAGAATAGTTATCTCAGTCACATTCTGTTGGGACACGTTGTCTTGGCTGTAAGATAGATTTCTGGCACTCCCTGCTTGACTACCTTCCTTGATATCACTATACCAAATGTATTCTTAATCCTTAATATCATTTTAATCCATGCATTGCTTAGTAAAAACATTCCTTGTAAATGTTTGCTTACATATATTTTATAGCCTGTATAATTTGAAGGGTAAATTCTACCTGTGACTTGTACCTTTGGGGCTGTTTCCTTCAGCCTGAGTGGAAAGTTAGGTTTAAATTTTTAATATGTAGGTAAAGAACTTGAAACTAGTAAAACATTAGTTATATTTTTTGAATCAGTAATAGATGACTTTCACTACCAAAGTTTAGATAAAAGTTTGGCTGCAAACCCCTATTTGACTGAGAACTTTAACCCAGAAATGTGAAAAATTATATTTCAAGTAACAAAATGTTTGAAATATTAATCATATCAATTCACAATTAGTCAAGCCAGAACTGGGTTTCAGATATCAAAAATTACTCACCATTAACTACCCTGCCTGATATATATGTGACTCTATTTGGTGGCTGCCTTAAACTTCGAGCGACAGTGTTTTGTTCTCCATAAACCTGTACTTTTAAGCTATATATGCCATTTTCTTTATAAGTTGTAAAATATCTGGAGTGTACACCATCATTCTTGAAAGAGTCAGCACCTTGTAAAATAAATGAAGGAATAAATTGTTATTGTATAGAAAAATAAATGTATGCATTTTTAAGAGAAGCATATGGTTTTTATAGGCATATCCCCTCTTTTGGACTCCCATCTTCAAATTGATCTCTTAGAAAATATTTCCATTAAACCCCACCAGAATATAGTATCCTGTGCTATCAACTATTAGTGTCACAAAGCATAGCACATGGGGCGACAGAGACCCATAACATATCCTAATATAGGCTTATTAATGAAAACCTAAGAATTACCTGCACCATTATCCAAAAGTTGCAAAACTTCAATTTTTCCACTCTGTGATTCAATGAAAGCAGTCACATTGGCTCCAAGAATGGGTGTATAACCTTGTAGAACTTCTGCATAAACAATCATTGGGCTGGGAAAGCTGTTTGTGTCTTTATTTATTTTAGCATTCACTGTGATTGGGGGCACAGAAGAATTTGATACACGAGAATTCACAGTAATAGTTAATATTTCCGAGTCTGCTTTGGCTTGAAGACTATAAGTCCAAATGCCAACCTAAAAAATTTCAGTGAAAATACAGTAGATATCCAAGATCAATCATTTTCTGTGTTTCTGATATTAGATTCTAAAGGACACCTTATTAGTGCGATTCAGAATAAACAGATTTTTCAGGCTTTGTACTGCATCATACAGATGAGTGTTTTTTTTTTTTAAGATTTATTTATTTATGCATACAAGAACTGGGGTACAGGCCAGAGGTGCGGTGGGTGAGAGAATTCACCAGTGACAGATTGGGGAACAGATCAGGCAGACTGACTAAAATTACACTGCTTAGGGGAGCAGCAGGTGAGACAAGAGAGGTCTGCTGCGCCTGTGAGCTGCTCCCTGGCTGGCCAGGTGATCCAACTTGTGCTGCAGAGGCTGTGGACAGCTTCACAGCGCTGTGCTTACCCCCTTGTGCCACCAGGGAAGGCCCCAGATGAGTATTGAAGCAGTGTTGACAGGGCATTCCACCCAATGTCATGCTACAAGTCTAAATCTGGTGAATCACTGGTAGAAAATATAAATCTTGAACATATGCCTTGGTTTTGGCCTTTAATCTTAGTCCTTAGAGCCCACAGATCATATAATCCTACTTGGGATTCATTTGGAAGGAAGCTGTAGCTATGTATACGTGACAGGCTGAAAAGAGTTCCACACATTTACTTTTTGAAGTTCTCCTTACTCAATTTGTTTTTTACCATTTTATTCCTTCCTCCTTATACATAGCTTTTCTTTCTTTTACTCTCCCATAAAATTCTTACATAACAGTGATAGCAAGCACATTCTATTTTACTATAATTTTGAAAGTGATACAATTATTGGCACTCACTTAAAAATTACAATTATAATATTAAACAATTTATTATTATCTTTAGAAGAAAGTTTTTAGAGAAGAAATCTAAATGCTAATTACTTACTTTTGCAGTTTCTGGAATTTGGATATAAGCCATTTTAGATTCTTTGTCCATTGTAAAATTTCCCACTGGTGTACCATTGGGATCCCAGAGAGAAATAATGGGAAGCTGTTTATCCCATGTAACAAGAAAGAGCGTATCCTTTCCCACAGTGCTATCAATTATAATAGTATCGTTCATCCAGGAATCATTGTTGAGCAATAATGCCTTATTTTCAAGCTGTTTAGAGAAGAGAGAAATTTCATTCTTTTTTCTTTTTAATATCATTTGCAATTTCTGGTTAGAGAACAAATTTCCACATAGCATAACATTTTAAGCTTATCATGTCTCTGAAAGCTTCCTGGGATGTGTCAGCCAGAAAGTGGGACAATGAAAGGGCTGAGGAAAGGATGGGGAATAATAAAATTACATGGGCTTTATAGTTGGGCATATGGCCCTATTATTTTTCCCCAGTTGACTTTACAAACACCCATTACAGACTTTGGCATTAAAGGGTGCTACAGCCTCAGAGGTGAATTAACCATTGTGTGTGTGTGTGTGTGTGTGTGTGTGTGTGTGTACTACCGCACTTGCCCAACTTCATGAATAGCAAATACTCATTGGTGACCAGAGTATTTGAGTGGGGATATGGAAAGGATGGCCTCAGACAAAAATGAGGACTACCAAGTAATTGAGACAACTTTCACTGATCTTTTCTGAAATGAAATCTTGAAGTAATTTTTCATATGTGATAGAGTGAATAGCATCAGCAATGAAAGTTTTGAAGAAGACAGAGTATAAACTATTACTAGTGAAGTTGAAATCTTGAGAAGAAATAAAATGAAAAATAGGGCTATTCTTTGAGAAGGACTAGAGGAAAATATTTTTCCAAATATTCATGGATAGTTTTTAATCCGAAGAACTAACTTTATCCACTGACCATGTAAGTACATTCTGTGATGATGTCATTTCAGGAACAACGGGAAATCCCCCTTCTACCTAAACCCAATCCTAAACCCACTCATAATTCAGTTATGAAGAAAAAGAGTTGATTTTACAATTTAAATATCATTACTTTGACTAATGTCTTAGTCATTTGTAAAGTCATTTGAGTGGACAAAGTATCATTTTTAGGTTAAATGTGAATGTGAATGATTTTTTTAAGCTCTGATCAGGAAATGTTAATAACAGATGAGGACCTTGGCTATATAGAAGTCCTTTTGGAGGAGAACTGAGTAAAGTGTGGGACAGTCTTTCCTCCAAATTCAAGTTTCTATCAACTTATTTTAGGTTAGTAGGCATCCAGCTGACCACCATACTTTCCCAAGTCTAAGTCCAATTCATATTCATGAATCCAATTAATCTTGCAAAAATTTATTCAAGCTTTTTATTTCCTTATTTAAGAGCTGAACACAGGCATTACAAAAGAGAGGAAAAAACCTTCCTCCAGCTCCTTCCACTCCTTTAAAAAACATACTCAAAATGTTATCACTGTAGATAAATATTTTCTAGCTAATTTCCTGTATCCTCCTTATATAATTTTAACTGCCTTTTGGAAAATTTCTTTTGAAAAACCCCACCTGTCAAAGTTACCAAGGCTAAAAAATAATACATAATAATATTTTCAAAATAAGTTCTTTCTCCTTCTCAATTTTAGATAGTGGCATCATCATTTTCTAGGTTGAAATTCTCAGAAGTGGTCATTAAGAAGTAATGTGTTTTCCTCCATCTACTGCCAGCCTAGATCTTTAGACCAAGTTGTAGAACAGTTTGCAGTGTACCTCCAGATAAATCTTCAGGCCAGTGTGCACATATTATCCTAGTCCCACATTCTATAATTTCTATATTTTCATTGTCCAAGAGTAGAGAAAAATAGGTTTAGTTGGGTTACTATGTCATATTTAAATGTAAGCAATTATTTGATGGATTAGGAGATGGAAGACAGCAGTGTTGGCATAAAATGGCGTGATATAAGCAGGGGGAATATATGGAGTGAAACAATTTTGTTAAACATATTTTGCAAGAAACAGGCTGTGTCAATAATGTATAAAGGACACAAGTGAAGAAGAATCAAAGTTCACTATAAGTTTTTGAATCCAATTAATGATGGTTCTACTGAGACACCAAAGCTGAGAAGAGGAGTAGAATTCAGAAGAAGTTGGATAAATTAAAATATCAGTCAGAGGATTTGATTAGACATGTCTCTAAAGAAGAGACACAGATGGCCAACAGGCGCATGAAAAGATGCTTATCATCACTTACTAGTGATATGCACACCAAAACTACAATGTGATATCACCTCACACCTGTGAGAATGACTGTTATCAAAAAGACATGCCACAAATGTTGGCAGAGGTATGGAGAAAAGGGAACCCTCATATACGTTTGATGGGATTGTAAGCTGACAGACATATGATAAACAGTATGGAGATTCCTCCAAAAATTAAGACTAGAAATACTGTATCACCCAGCTATTTCTCTCTGTGCATTTATCCAAAGAATACAAAGAAATTATTAGAAAAGATATATGTACTTCTTGTTCATTATAGCATTGTTTACAATAGCCAAGTTATAGAAATGCCCAATGATATGTGGGTGGATTAAGAAGGTATCTCTTGCTCTCTCTCTCTCACACACACACACGCACACAAAGGAATACTACAGCAATAAAAAAGATGAACTTTTGCAATTTCTGACTGCATAAGTAGAACAAAAGGGGGTTATCCTAAGAGAAATAGTCAAAAAAAGAAGACAGATACCAGATGATTTCACTATATGTACATTACAGAGAAACAAAAGAATGGACAAAACTAAACTGAAATAAACCCTAGAAATCTGACTAAAGAGGATATCAGAGGGAGAAGGTGGAGGGGAGAGTAAAGGCAGAAAGGGGCCCAATGACTATGGTAGAGAATTTAGGGGTGCCTTGGTGGTGATTGTGGCATGGTAGTATACATCTAGAAAGGCATGAACCTGTGTCTCTGAATTACACACAGTGTTGTGAACCAATGTTACCTTGATACCAACAACACCACCATAATAATACAATACAGTAAAAAATGATGACTTCTTATCCCTTAGGACAATATGAATGGTCCTTGAGGGGATTTTGATTAGTGATATGAGTCCAATGCAGAAAGATAAATACTATATGATTTCATTCAAATATATGAGGTTAAAAATGAAACTAATGGCAAACAAAACAAAAACAAATTCATAGACTATATAAAAATTGGACTATATTAAACTAAAAAGCTTCTGCACAGTTAAAGAAACTATCATTAACATGAAAAGACACAACTGAATGGGAGAAAATATTTGCACATCAGACCTCTGAAGGGGGCCAATATCCAAGCTCCACATGGAACTCATACAACTCAGCAAGAACAACAACAAAAAAACCCACTCAAAAAATTGGCAGAACAGCTGAATAGACACTTCTCCAAAGAAGAGACACAGAAGACAAACAAGCCCATGAAAAATGTTCATTCTCACTTATTGGCAGGGAAGTGCAAATCAAAACCACAATGAGATGCCATCTCACACTTGTGAGAATGTCCCATATGAAAAACACCTAGAATATGCACTGGAGCAAAGAAAGTTTGTTCAATAAATGGTGCTGGGAAAACTGGGTCGCTACATGCAAAAGAATGAAACTTGACTACTACCTCACCCCATGCATAAACACCAACCCAAAATGGATTAAAGAACTAAACATAAGACCTAAAACCATAAAATATATAGAAGGAAATACAGGCGAAACACTACATGACATGAACCTCAAAGACATCTTTACAGACACATCACCCAAGGCAGTGATAGTGAAGGCAAAGATAAACAGCTGGGACTACATTAAATTAAAGAGCTTCTGCACAGCAAAAGAGACAATAACCAAAACAAAGAGAAACACACCGACTGGGAGAACATTTTTGCACACAACACCAATGATAAAGGACTGATCACAAAAATCTACAAAGAGCTTACGAGACTCAACAAAACAAAGAAAATAATCCAGTCAGAAAATGGGCAGAAGAGCTAAAAAGAAACTTCTCCAAAGAGGAAATACAAATGGCCAACAGGCATATGAAAAAATGTTCAACATCACTTGCAATCAGGGAAATGCAAATCAAAACACAATGAGATACCATCTCACACCAGTGAGAATGGCACATATTAAAATAACTAGCAACAACAAATGTTGGCGAGGATGTGGAGAAAAAGGAACTCTCCTGCTTTGCTAGTGGGAGTGCAAACTGGTCCAACCACTATGGAAAGCTGTGTGGAGATTCCTCAACCTACTAAAGATAGAACTTCCATATGATCAAGCAATTCCACTCCTAGGTATTTACCCAAAGGACACAGAAACATTAATTCCAAAGAGCACCCGCACCCCTATGTTTATAGCAGCACTGTTTACAATAGCTAAGCTTTGGAAACAACCCAAATGCCCAAAAATAGATGACTGGATCAAGAAGATGTGGTACATGTACACCATGGAATATTACTCAGCATTCAAAAAAGATAAACACATGCAATTTGCAGCAACATGGATGGAGCTGGAAGGGCTCATGCTCAGCGAAATAAGCCAGAAAGAAAAAGGAAAATACCGGATGGTCTCACTCATAGCAGGAATCTAGAAAACCTAAATAAGGGACCAGGAAAAAGAATAGCTATAAGAAAGAAGAAAATCAAAGTCAACAAACAACTGTGAACCAGAGACACACTATGGGGGGGCGGAGAAAGGAGGGCTTGGGGTCAAAATAAGGGGGTTGCAATGTATGGGGAATATAAAAATAAAATAAAAAAAAAACAAACCTAGAAACCACAAGAGTTGGCAAGAGTGTGGAGTAAAAGGACCTGTCTTACACTATTGGTGGGAATGTAGACTGGGCCAACCCCCATGGAAAACAGTGTGGAGTTTTCTCAAAAGATTGAAAATGGCTCTACTGTACAACTCACAATTTCACTTCTAGATCTCTCCCTGAAGAATATAAAAACACTAATTTGAAGGGATATATTCAGCCCTATGTTCTTTGCAGTCCTATTTACATTAGCCAAGTTATGAAAACAACCTAAGTTCCCAGTGACAGAATTAAGATGTGGTATATGTACACAATGGGCTACTACTCACCTTTGAAAAAAGAAAAGATGAAACTCTTGTCATTTGTGACAACATGGATGGAACTCGAGGGGATTATACTAAGAGAAGTAAGCCAGAAAGAGAAAGAAAGATACCACATGGTTTCACTTATATGTGGAATATAAAGAACAAAGCAGAGTCAGACAAAGCCAAACTAAAATAATCCTACATATCTGACTGCAGAATTGAGGTGGCTAGAGAGGGAGGTAGGGGTCAAGTAAGGTGGAAAATGGTGCAATGGACTATGTAGAGGACTTGTGTATGCCTTGATGATGGATTGGTAACATATGTCTGAAGAGGTGTAAATCTCTAATTCATAATCATATACAGTGTTGGGAACCAATGTTACCTCAATAGAAGAAAAAAAAACGTGGTAACAAGAGGAGGAGGGAAAACTAGGTAGCTAAATCAGGTTAAAAAAAAGGTCAATTGTATGGTGAAGGATGGAAACTAGACTTGCTGGCAATCATAATGTAATATATATAGATGTTGAATTATAATGCTGTATATCTGAAACCTACAAAATGTTTAAAAACCAATTCTTCAAACATTTTTTAAAAATTCAGAAAATGTGGGAGAAATTATTGAAGAGGCAAGAAAAGAAGTATGTTCTTAGATATATAATGATTACTCTCTTTCTCCTGCTTATTTTATTTTCCTGATATATTTCTTCTGTTGAAGCCAAGTTCTGAGTTTATTTGTCTGATTTTGGCTATATTTCACAGCAGTCAGGGGAGGGATGGCTTGGAAGCTTGAGGTTTTTTAATAAATGCCTAGAATTGCGGGTTCTATATTGTTAGACAAAGTCTGAATTTGGGAGGGAAAAGTTGACATTATTAGGTTGTAATGTTATTTCTTAATTCAACCCCTATGGAAAAGAAAAAGAAACAGTTGATACATCTGCCATTGTAGTTTGTTCCCAGTCTTTCTTTAAATTTATGCTTACTTACTTGATTAACATAACTAGAAGACTAGACAGTCACAATTTTCTTACTTTCCTTTATACTAATAAATGATTAAAATTTCATAATGGGTCTCCAGGAATTTTAGATCTGAGCTATCATAACCTACATAAACAACTGAGACAATAAGATTTAAGTGATTTTCCTTGGTCTCTGAATTAATATTAGAAATTAATGTTACTACATCCATTATGGGAAAAATCTGGGGTTTGCATCAATGGTAAAATACAGAATATTATCTCTGAATTACCCATGCAGGAAATGGAAATTAAAGGTCATACCTATTTAGAAAAACATATAAGGAATTAATTTTTACAAATGGTTTGCTAAATGATAAATAATAACTATTTATATTAAAGTATATGGACGTATATTTTCCAATATAATTTGCTTTCTACTTTCAAGTCATTGCTGTGGTATTCATACACATAATCTCTCGTTTCACCATGTAATTGGAAAATGATTTCTTGTTGAGGTTTTGTTTTTAATTAATAGTTTGTTGGGAGAAAAATGTAGAACACAAAACATTATTGAGTTCTCTTTCTGATTTATGCCTGAGTACAAACATGAAAACCCAAGGAGTAGGAAATCTGACCTGAAGAGATTGTTGGGAGAGATTGGTGTTTCCTAATCCAAATATCCTGAGTGCATTCATAAGGCCATTATTTTGAACATTATCTGAAGCAGATATAAGCGTTCCTCCTGAAATAGAAATACTTTAAGAAAGTTATTTTCCAGAAAATAAATACTGCCACATTTAGTGATTGGTGAGGTAACAATATAAATAAGAACACAGTTGTGGTAAATATTAAAATAGACCCAAACAGTTAGGTTAAAGGTTAATTCTCAACTGTTGTTGATTTGAAAATGTCATAAGAGGAGGTATAAACTTCTGTTTTTTTTTAAGATTTACTTATTTATGCATACAAGAGCTGGAGTACAGGCCAGAGGCATGGAGAGTGAGAGGACTCACCAGAGACAGAGCGGGGAACAGAACAGGCAGATTGACGGAAGTACACTGCTTGAGGGGGAGCAGAGGGGGAGCCAGGAGAGGCTTGCTGCACCCTGTGGGTTGCTCCCTGGCTGGCCAGGCATCGAACTTGTGCTGCAGAGGCTGCGGACAACTTCACAGGT
The DNA here is from genome assembly GCF_014898055.3 of Talpa occidentalis. Classification (NCBI taxonomy): domain Eukaryota; kingdom Metazoa; phylum Chordata; class Mammalia; order Eulipotyphla; family Talpidae; genus Talpa; species Talpa occidentalis. The sequence goes on from NW_023605305.1 coordinate 40,901,414, forward strand.
TGTGTCCCAACCCCCTGAGCCGCCAGGAAGGCCCAGGTATAAACTTCTTTATCATCCCACTTCCCCCAGGAAACTTGCTGACTGAAATGAATCTGACAAGCATAGATTATGAAAAAGTTGTTACAAATTCCATGTATTAAGCCTACTGACTTCACACTCCCCTTTAGAGAAATATTCACTTTTCTTTAAGATACAGTTCTAACAATCTATATTTTCCAGCTAGAGTAGACCAGAATCAGAAAATGAGAAAGGTTAAAAATCTCTAAATTGAGGAATTCTGATAGTAGTTGGCAATGAGAAGAGAAAAATGCAAGCATTTTGGCAAATCTAAAGAAAAACTACTGCTTATTTGAGAAAAAAATTAGTTGCAATGGCAGTAAGAACACAGTGTTATGGGAGCATGAATAAGCATTTTAAAAGGCCACTCAATACAATAATAGGTAGAATGTTATTTGTAATCATCCTGTCTATTGAAAATTTTTATTCCTTAGCCTAAAAAGAGACTGAAAATAAGTAGTCCATTTTCATCACTTGCCTCTGTCTAAGATAACAGTTACCAGAGTGAATGTTTATCTAGAAGCTGCATTGTTACTTAGATCTATTCAGTCTGAGCATCTTTTACTTCCATCCCCCAAGTGCCCCCTGCAGTTTATGCCCCTGTCTTATGAATTTCCCACTATCCTCAACATGCCTTGCACTGTCAGCACAATATGACTTTTTTCACTGATGACTTGATCATCTTCTCTCCCTCTTTTCTCTCTCTTTTTTTTTTGTTTTAAAGATTTATTTATTTATACAAGTAAATATAGGTAGATATATGGGTATAGTCAGAAGTGCAGGAGGGTGAGAGAATTCACCAGAGCCAGTGCAGGGAACAGAACAGGGAACAGAACAGGGAACAGAACAGGGAACAGAACAGGCAGACTGACGAAATACACTGCTGAGGGGAGCAGCGGGCGTCGCAGGAGAGGTCTGTCATGCCATGTGGGACCCTCGCCGGTGGCCGGGGATCAAACCTGCCCTGCAGAGGCTTTGCAGCCCAGCGCTCAACCGCTGAGCCACCAGGGGAGGCCCTCTCTCTTCTCCTGCAGAAAAAGTCATCATCTGTTCATATTTGAGCTCAGAAGTCTCCTATCATGCCTTCTTTCCTGACTCTGGAATCCCTGGGAGAATTAATGGTTTTCTCTGCTCTCTTTGTGTTTAACTCTTACGTATTTCTCCTGTTATGGAGAAAGTTATTCGATTATGCTATCTGAATGGTAGCATTATTTGTCCCTCCAGGCAGCTGAACCTGAGTACTCTGAGAACAGAGAGGTTTGGCTCTGTGCTCAGCTCCTGGCACAGAACCTGCAAAACTGGAGCTTGAGAGACATTGTTGAGAAGTCCACCTCTATGCTTATGTGTTACTATCAAAGGACTAAACATGTAGGTCATCTTTTACCTGTTATTTTGCTCATCTCTATGATTCCTGCTTCAGCAGATGGCCCCAAAGCAACTGAATGAACAATGACCCCACTGTGTTTCACTTGGTCCATACAATTCCATACATTTTTGTCCTCCCCAGCACATGCAAGTATTATTTCAGCTCCATCTATTTGGGGGTGTATTTCTCTAATTACCTGCAAACATAAATCAGGTAATTAATTACCAGTATCCTTAGATGAAAGGAGCTGATATGGAATTGGAAAAAAAATTAGAGGAAATGAAAGTGTAGAATAGTTAAAATAACTTCTGCTTTAAAATCATACAATATACAACCAATATCCTTTGGGTTATTGTGAGCCAGTAACCTGCAGGTCAATCAGACACCAAAAATAGAGTTTGGGTAAATGTCATTGACTACCCCTCTGCTTTCTTTGACTAGACTATTCTTTGAAAAAACTCCAGGGTATAGTCAGCTGTACGTACAGTTAAATTATAAAAAAATCCACCTCAATATTTAAAAAAAAGTCAATGCATGATCTTTCAAACATTAAATAAATTACAAACTTCAAGTTAAGAAACACATGCTAGTTTATAAACAAAAGATATGGAAAATTCTGAGAATCTTATAGCTAGACACTTTTTACCTACTACAGAATTATGTACATAGATGGTAGTAACTGTATTTATTAACTTATTGTTTTTGAGCTCTATATATGACTTGAACTCTTTTCTTCCTTCCAACTCCAAAGTCAAAAAGTTTAAAAATTCAGATTTATGAGTATTATATATCTAACAGGATAAGAACACTTAGCCCTGGAAAACACCTTTATTTATCTTCTCTCACAGCTTTAATTGCAGTGATTTCTTTGAGTACCATTTTGAGAAATTGAAGCCAGACCAAGAAAAAAAAAAGCCCTAATGATTAGTAGGGACTTTTGGTGGGGGGGGTTATGGAATGGAAGAGATATCTATAAAATTACAGAAGAGGGTTTGGAATGTAAAAATCCATAGTAGAGCTGGTGTTGGGGAAAATGTTACCACTTTCTTCACATTTCTTGCATATTTTGAGGTAAGGAATGCTTATTGTACATGTGGCAATATATAGGGAAATTATTTATACATTTACAGAATTTATATCATACTCATATATATTTTGAGTGCAAAATTAAGATATAAAAATGAAGTAGAGTTCCATTTTTTTCACTTCTCTGTTTCTTATGGTATAGTTTGTTTACAGAGTACTTAGAATGTATCAGTCATTGTGCAGGCCATTCAGCAGTGGTTTCTGCATTCATGGAGAGAAATTAATTCATTTTGAAATTATTTGTTGAATTTTTATAGACACACTGAGGAAACAGATATGAGCAACAAAGTCACGACTAATACATAGAAAAATATTTTCCAGAATATTTTGAGGAATATATTCAAGAGAAATAGCAAAATATTATACCACACCATTTACTGAACCTTTGCTTTGTTTATAAATGTTTTATGCACTGTCTTTTTTTTTTTAATAGAGGCATGTTTTATTTATGTATTTGTTTATTTGTTTTTTTGGTTTTTTTTTGTTTACACATGCACTGGGTACAGTCAGAAGCGCGGGAGGGTGAGAGAATTCACCAGAGCCAGAGTGGAGAACAGAGCAGGCAGAAGGACCAAAGTACACTGCTGAGGGGAGCAGCGGGCGGCAGGAGAGGTCTGCGTGCCATGTGGGACCCTCCTCCGGTGGCCGGGGAGCAGCCGGGGATCGAACCAGCGCCGCAGAGGCTGCGGGCAGCTTCGCAACCCAGCGCTCAACCGCTGCGCCACCGGGGAGGCCCTGTGCACTGTCATTTAATTCAAGTTCAAGCTCCCAATCATTTACCACACTATGATTTTGTTCACTATAGTGTTCCAGAGTAATCTTCCTAAATCAGTGTAACTGGAGTCATCTCCTAAGACATAAATTGAACCTATCTCTCATGCTTAAATATTTCAATAGTTTTCTGTTGTATTTAAAATAAAATATAAACCTCCTATCATAGGCCTTGAATCTTGAAAAACCTACCCTTGTCTACCTATCTAAAGATATTCACATTCCCTCATTTCCCAAGCTTTGGTATCACTGGATTCTCTCATTTCTTAGAATAATTTATTTATTTTCCACCTTTTCCCATGACACCTAAGCCCACTTTTGCTTGAACCTCTGGCTGAGAAACCCATCAAGTCTTAAATGTCACTGTCGAAATATTGATCTACCTAAAGTAAATGGTCCCATCTATTCGCAGTTAAGCTTCATCACTTACCCTGTTTGTTTGCTTCACAATACTTTACCTGAAATTCCTAATTACTTTTAAAAATATCTTATTTATTCATTATCTAGCCCTCACTGAACTAGCATGGTCATCAAGGAAGAGAGTTTTTTTACATCCCAGGGTCTTGTATAGTGGTGTTTGGTTTGGCACATAACAGACAGACAGTAAACATATGTTCAATAAATTAAAACATGAACAATCTTAATTGCTAGCTTGTACTATTCCCTGTTGCCAATGAGGTAATTGAGTAATGTCTTAATAGAAGAGGTGAAAATTCATACTTAAGGTTACAACTAGTAGGTAACAATTAGGGTTTGAACCCAGGACTTCATGTTAGAACCTACATTAAAATGCCATGCCATTTATAAAAGAGGAAAATTCAATAAGATTGGGAGTAGTGGGAAAAGCTGCATGAAGGAAAAAGGATTTTGAAGAATTGGTAGAACTTAACTTGAAAAGAAGGAGGTATTTTAGAGAGAATAATTGCATACACAAATGTATGGAGGTTGTTGGTACCTGCAGGGTTTGTGAGACAAAGTGTGCAGCAAATCAGTTGATGTTAGATCATGGGGGCTGGTGGTGAACTGAGAAAAAAAGGCTGGCAAAAGAAGTGAGGGCAATTTTATTGAAGGAGAGAGGCTTTTGACTATCATCAGACTAAGGATTTCAGATATTTTTGTAGACTGAGAGAACAGTCAAAGTTTCTAAACAGGAGAGTGACTCAGTTGAAATTAATCATGAGCTGAAGATGAGTTGGGTAAAAACAAAATTCATGGTACCAGTCATTAGAAATTATATATTTACTATAATATAATAAATATTATTCTGACATGTAAATGTGTCATTTCATTTGAGCCTCATAATAATCTAATGAGATAGCCATTCTTATTTTCCTATGTTGTATAGATAAACATTCAGTGTCAAAGAGACTGAAATTTTGCCTTGATCACATAGCTGGTAAATAGCAGTCAATACTCTGATATCAAGAATCATGTTATGACCTGTAATCCTTATCCTAACTATGACTAACAGTCTCTGCCACATTTGCTTTAATGCATAATCAGATCACCTTGACAGAATGTCACAGAAACTAAAAAAGAGTTGACCCTAAGTAGAATCATACCACTTACCTTGCTTATAGCTGAAAAATTGGTGACTCTTGCTGACTTATATACTAACTTCTTCAAGAAACATTTGTTGAGCACCAACTTTTGCATGGGATCAAGACAAATTCCCCAAAGTGGGACTTTATAGACATTTATCACCCACAGGTTTACCTATGTATTAACTGATTCATTTATAAAAACATAATTTGATCCCCTTTCTATGTGCTTTGCACTGTGTTTCTTAACATTATGTAGAAATTAGGCAGCAATATGTCCAGGCATAGAGATAACTTTAAAAAATAAACACAAACTATTTTTGCAGAACAATTTTCACCTGAAGTGCAACTTCAATTCCAGAGCAAATGGAAATTCCTCCTGAAGCTTCTGTAGGTAAGGTCTTTACGAGCTTTGTTCTTTCTTTATCGCTTGTTATTTGGATTAGCTTATGTTTGATGTGGGCAGTACTGTCAAAGTCAACTATGCCCACCCAGGATCCATTTTCAGCGATCTGCAGTATGAATTGTTTGGCTGCTTGATTTAATCGATTTAGGCGATTGTGACTCTGAATAAATCAAAGACAAGAAAAATAAGCAAGTGAATTTTGACTAAAGGATAGTAAGAGATCACATGTAATGTGTGTTGATAAGAATTTTCTATGAACTGTAACTGGTGTCATTAAAGAAAGCAATTATAAATTTTAATTATAAATTATAAATTTTCAATGTTATAACATTGAAAAACAGTTATGTGTATTACAGGACATATGATGGTTTAGAAGAGTTAATACTTTTAACTAGAGCTGAATTTTGACTGCTGACTGCACAAATGAGAAGTGATGGGTAGGGTGGGACTTGGGTTGGAATTAGGGGTGATGAGTCACATCTTACGGACTCTATTCCTTAAGGCCTCTGAGCCAGCTGTCTCAAAAGGAAACACCCTCTACAGCTTACATAGTCGATCCAGACTGTAGGAGATGGTTTCCAGTTAGAGAACAAAGCTCCCCATCCACAGGGTATTAGGCTTCCCAAAGGGTGAAAATTACCAGACATGCAACTGAATTTTGAGAGAATAAGTCCCTACCTCTACCCATTTCTCTTTATCTCTTAGCCTCTCCCCGCCACTTTTTCACCAATGGATTGATTGGAGTTAGCTCTTTGGTACCCCCATAGGACTATCATCCCTCTTTCCTAGGCTGTTGAAGCCCCTTTGCTCATTTTTTTTTTCCAGTCTCTTAGCACACCTCTGATATGTGCTACCTCCTCCTGATATGTGTCCAAATTTCCTTCTGAATTGCCTGGAATGCAAAACTCCTCTAATATGTCCATATTTGAGAACTCTTTCCATCATTTATTATACTTTTACTTTCACCTGGCTCTGCCTGAATCTTATTTAGGGGAGACTTCATCTTCTTCCAATTAGGACTTTATATCCTACAGCAACACTTCCTAGAGCTCTTCTGTGTGATAGTATCTAGCATTTTCCTGCGCTTTCTTAAGTCAGTGTTATTGTGGATTATTTCATTCATCTTTTTCATCCTATGACCTCTTTAGTAACCATTCACCCCCTATTTGTGGCGGATATTATTCTGGGTTTTTAGCATGCTCCATTCTGCCCCAAATATGCCATTCTTCTGGGTACCTAATCATATTATACTGCTTATTTGTAGTTCATGCATCTTAACATTATTTACTGAGTGCCTGTATGTGATGAACCCCGTTCTAGGTAATAGAATAAATATGAAAAATACTTGGCCCCACGTCCTGAGGAGTTTTCAATATAATGTGAGAGAAATGTGTAATGTTAATATAATATAATAGGGTTTGCATACATCACTGTGGAAACTGGTCCATAGCCCGGCCTAGAAGTCTGGTAGCCCAGCCCACCTCCTCCTGGCATAAATTGCTAGGTTTTTTTTTTTTTTTTAGTCAAACTTTGAAGAATATGTGTGAATTAATGATATGATGAGGATGGAGAGAGGAAATTTTCTGAGTTACACTTTGGACCCTTTAAGGATATAGATTTCTGTTCTCAGAGCCTGCTACTCAATGAATGTGAGTAGAAATGAATGACTGGGCCTAGGTATATCTTCTTCATTGTGATGCTTTCTTTGTCTGTCTTTTAGAATAATGAGGCTATTAATACAGGTAGTCAAAAAAGATAGAGTTATACTAAAATTTTTCTTACTTGATCCTGTGGTTTCACCTGGAATGTAGAATTCAATAGTTCCCAGTTCACTCTAGCCTCATATCTGTTAAATATCTCTAGTAGATAATGGGGCCAGGTAAGAAGACATTTCCATTTTCTCTGGTTTTGAGCCTTCTGACTAAAGCTCAACTAAAGCTCAGCTAAATTCTCATGAGTAAAATCCTCCTTTTTATTGGGGGGGGGTCTCCCCAGTGGTATAATGGGTTGAGCGCAGCACTGGAAAGCTGTCCGCAGCCTCTGTTCTATTCCTGGCCGGCCAGGGAGATTCCCACATGGTCTGGCAGACTTCTCCTGTCTTGCCCACTGTTCCCCTCAGCAGTGTATTTCGGTCCGTCTGCCTGTTCTGCTCCCTGCTTTGTCTCTGGTGAATCCTCTCACCCTCCCGTGCCTCTGGCCTGTATCCCAGCCTTGTATAAAAACAAATAAATCTTTAAAAAAAAAATGCTGCATTTTTGGAAAACAAGCAACAATTAGTTTTGTTTAACTCTTTTGTCATCTTTCCTTCGTATATCACTGCCTCTCTTGATGTTGTGATTACAGAAAGTGATGTAGCTTTATGTCATTATACAATTTAGAATAGTCCAGATGCAGGTAGCATTTAGAGTCTTCTTAGCTATTGGATTGCCAATTAGTCCCTGCAGGCAGGAAAAATAGACCTGTGAAACTTACCTTCATGTTTTCAGACTTATCAAGAACCAGGCACACAATTCTTTCACTGACCCTCAGCAGTGAGAAGACAGGTGGAGGGGGTGGTTCAACCATAGGCATTGTGTTTTGAAAATCCTCAGAAGCACTGATCACCTCCCATGTGCTTCTGGCATTGCACATTTTGTTTTGTAGCGTAGGAGCTTCTCGGTTGTGGTTTTTTTTAGTACAAAATTCATTGATCTAGAATTTAGTATGATGAAAATGATTTTTTATTGACGCACTTAAAACTCCAAATATGCACCTGACAAAAACTAAAAATCTATTATGAAAATTGTTTATTAAGTGAGATATTATTCAATGAGGAGTCAATATAGCAATGTAGTTTTCAATAATAATGACAGTAATAATAATAATAATAATGATAATATTTAATACTAGTTGTGTGCTTACTATGTACCAGCCAATGTTCAAGGTACTCTATAGTAATACATCTCATTCCTCATATCACCTGGAACTATATTTTATTTTGTTGAAAAATCATTGTACTATAGCATTATGTGGGTTTCAGGTATGCAACATTGAAAGTCAATATATGTATATACTATGCTAAGTTCCCTACTTAAGTCCAAGTCCAGTTTTACTCTTAACTCTACCATGGACACATTTAAAAAATATGACATTATACCCTTGATTCTGTGAACCAATAGATACATTATAGGAAGAACAACTGGTGTACTTACAGAGTTAATACTTTGCATAAACATTATTGATGCTGTTTCAGTTTGATCTTGATCAGGGAAGAATTGACACCCTTTTTCGTACAGATTTGTCGTAGGGTCAATTTTGCATGGACTACCTGTACAGCTACCTCCTTGACAGTGAAGCATTCTGTTGAGACCAGTGATACCTATGGAACACCTGAAAATATTTGACAGTTAGTTTCAGGCAACCTAACTATTAACATATTTGTGAATCTTAAGTGTTTCTATTGACAATGATCCCTTTTTTCTTTACTGTAGTACTAGCCTTTCATTGTTGTTGCAGGTTACATTGACTTACAACACTTGTGTGTCATTCAGAGGGATAGATTCACGCCTCTTTTTTTTTTGAAAAAAGATTTATTTATACAAGAACCAGGGTACAGGCCAGAGACGCAGGAGGGTGAGGGGATTCACCAGAGACAGAGCGGGGAGCAGAACAGTCAGATGGACCGAAATACACTGCCAAGGGGAGCAGCAGGTGAGGCAGGAGAGGTCTGCCACACCATGTGGATATCTCCCTGGCCAGCGGGGAATTGAACCCGCACTGCAGAGGCTATAGACAGCCTCACAGCGCTGCACTCAACCCGCTGCGCCACCGCAGAGGCCCCATACCTCTTCCGATTAATCAAATACTACACCACATCTACCACCAAGGAACTCTTTTTTGTATTCTTGTTCATATACTGTATACATAATATTCTGACAGCAACGTTTAAGAGTTCCGATCAGAGCAGTTATCTGAAATTTTAAATGGGACCTCCACATATACACAATGACTGAGTTCTCTACTACTGTTAATCTGCTGCTTCTCTCTTCCTTAAGCCCAAATGACTGGAGGTTCCCTTTTTCTAAACATCACTCATTCCTGAAAGCCTTTTTGTGGTAAATGGACTAATGGCATTTAGAGGAGAACTTGTGAAACTTTCCTCTAAGAATGGGATATGACATGACCATGAGAGTTTTGATTAGTCAAGGAGTATATGTAGTTGGAAACTAAGAGTGAGGTGTTGCCAAAGTCAGTAGACTGTAAAGTGAAAAGTGGTGGGGACATTTTAGACATGTTTTATTGCTGGGAATTAGCTACATGTATGTATTTAGGGGAGTATTTTCTAACATTGTAATATTCTTTAAAATACATGCCTTGAAAGTGGTATAATGGGACTGATGAAGGCTCTTCACTGAAATCATACATCTGTCAACTTGCACTTTTGTGAGAAGCCCTCAGGCTTGGTAGGGTATTTAATGATGAGGCTGATCGCACCTAATTTTCAGCCAGTTCCCACCAAACATTCTTCTCTCTTGATCTCAGAACCATGAGGATTGTCTCTTGGTGAAGATTCATATTTAAAGTGAACTTTATAATTACCAAGAAATTCCTGTTTGGCTCCTTGAAATTTTTGGTTTCTTAATAGTCCACATTTAGTGCTGCTTCTTAACAATTTTGTTCATTACTGTATAGTGTAAATAATTTTGCTCTTCTTCAACCATATTTTATAAAATTTTATAGAGAGCTCTATTCAGTGCAAGTGGGTTTCCCAGCTACACTAAAAAGTATAAATATATGTCAAATTGACTGCCAAACACTCTTAGAGTTTTGTGATGTAAATGGACAACAACTTTAACCACTTTAAGGTTATTTTCTAAAAACTTAAATGCTTTGTTTTGTGATACAACATCTGTTACCTATATTGGGACCAAAATGAATGACTGCATTTCAAAGAAACCAAATAGCCTGAAGTAATATATGAAAATATAAATGGTCCTGCCTTGTTGCTTCGATTTTTTTTGACTTAGCAGCATAGAAAGGCTTCTCTTCATTATACTCATCAAACACACCCCAGCGGAGATGAGCCCACTCATGGACTAGTACTCGACCTGCGGGAAAAGATTTCAAATACTTAATCATCATTCCAGTGACAGGACTCATCTTGAAATATTTTAAGAGACATTTAAAAAATTATTTCTTTATTTTTCAACTGAGGTAACATTTGGGTACCCCCATTAAGTATTTCTACCACAGTGCAACCACCACCAAATCACTCATAGTCTACCAACATAGTCCATTATGTTTCCTTCCTTATTAAAAGACATTTTTCCCTAAAATATTTATATTTTAAATAACTATCAACATTTATAATATTTAAATAAAGAGCATATTATATTATATGAGCATATTATATTATATTACACATTCCAGAACATATTAAACCCAATAATATATTTCTAGAGTACTTGCTATGGCCCAAATATACTGGACTTTGGGCATCTGTAATTGTGGAGTAGAGGAGACTGACATACACAACATCATTAGCCTGTGAGTCTCCTTTTAGTTCATGAGATATAATGTTCATAATATTCATTTTTTATCATTCATTCTTTTGTTATTTCCACCCAATTATTCAATTGTTATTTTATTGATTCACTTTTTCTTGCCTCATCTTTGTTGTGTGTCTTTGGACAAGTCACTTAATTTTTCTATGGCCCATTTCTTATTTGTAAAATGCACTTTGAATTGGGGATGATTTCCAAAGTAGCACAACTGGTTCTTGGGGTCAAAAAATCTTAGATATTATAATGGTGTGCATCTCTCTAAATTCAATGCTTAACAACATAAGCATGTATGTAGTATAGCTGTGGTATTAAAATGTCATGTGGAACATTAGGAAAAACACCTGAAACATGTCTATAGGTGGGTGGTAATAAAGAATTTGAGAAACACTGTAATAGATCATATGCAATTGTGGTGATGAACTAAATTGACTAAAGTGCTTGGTTCATAATTAGTAGTCATTAGATAACATACATTACTATTACAAATTCTATACATTTATCACCATATCAGGTGCCAGAAAATATACAATGAATAAGATATAGTCTTTGACATGGAGCTACTTAGAGATAAAGAGACTTACTAAATCATATACCTTTAAAAAAAAGGATTCAGGTATTTGGAAAGATATGGTTAAATCGGGCCTCCCTGTTGGCACAAGGGGTTAAGCACAGCACTGTGAAACTGTGAAGCTGTCCGCAGCCTCTGCAGCACGAGTTCAATCCTTGGCCAGCCAGGGAGCTACCCACGTGGTACAACAGACCTCCCCTGCCTCACCCGCTGCTCCCCTCCACAGTGCATTTCAGTAGATTTGCCTGTTCTGTTCCCTATTCTGTCTCTGGTGAATCCTCTCACTGCCCGTACCTCTGGCCTGTACCCCAATTCTTGTATGCATAAATAAATAAATCTTTAAAAAAAACGATATGGTTAAATCAATAGCTTAAATTTCAAGAAGAAAAAAAAGATTTTTATCTTTAACAATTTTTGCTTTAAAAATAATGAGTAAAATCTGTGGAAATAGAGATGGAGGGGAGATAAGAAATATAGTCTGGGGCCTCCCCTGGTGGCGCAGCAGTTGAGCACTGGGCTGGGAGGCTGCCTGCGGCCTCTGCAGCGCCGGTTTGTTCCCGGCCGCCAGCGAGTGTCCCACAAAAAAAAAAAAAAAAAGAAAGAAAGAAGTATAGTCTGCTTCTATTACATAGTATGTTGCAGTGATACAAACTAGCTCATATGAGAAAATGTAAGTATAGTGGTGGAGTTTGCCTCTTCATTTAGTGCTAGCCACCCAAAGAATAGTGCTTGGATGAGTAATAGCATTTTCTCCTAGTTAGAAATGAAGGATCTCAGAGTTACTTTGAACTTAGTGAGTCAGAACCTGCATATTAACAAAATTTCAAAATTAGTTGAAATTTGGTACTGATCCCTATTGAGAAACACCAGTTTAACCCAGCCTGCCACTGAAGACTGGTCTGCAGCTCCCACTGCTCAAGCCACTGAGTGGGTGGGAACAACCACTGAGTGGTCTTAAGCTGTTCTTCCAGAGACTTGAACAGAAAGTGGAAATAAGGTTAATGGAAAATAAACAGTTTGTAAAAAAAAAAAAAGAAAAAGAAACACCAGTTTAAGATTTCCCAGGCAAATGTGCCAAAATATTAGGAGAATTGTGATCTTTGATGTGGAAGAAAAAGTCCTCATATCAATTATGTAATAGGGATTTAGTGTATTATAAGAAAATTTAAAATTCCCTGCACCAGCAGCTCTCTTACAGAATTCCACTCTCAGCCTTGTTTCATTTTCGGCTGAGGCTGGTTGCCTCTCCTGTCATACCCCTTTGAAAAGCAGTCCCTCTGTCTTAGAATTCTATTGCTATATACATTTTCTGAGTTTACAGTAGCCATTTTGCTTTTAATAGTATTTCCACTCTTGTGTATATTTTAACATTTACCTGCTGGCACAGAAAAACTGAGAGGCTAGTTAATATTATCCAAATAGTCATTCTAGGTATCTGTTGTTGCTGTTGTAGTAGTTGTTATTATAACAATCTTTCCCATGATTTGAGGAATATTTTTCTACTCTCTTTTTTCCAGAGCTATGTTGCTTTTAGAGCTTAGTACATCAATACATATAGTACATTATGGGAGAAATACCTATCATAAAAGAGGAGACTGTCAATAATGGACAAGTTCTAGGTTGTGGGTATGAGAAAAGAATGAGGTCAAGCATAGACATTGGCTTTAAAAATTGGAAAAATCCTCCTGTTATAAAAGAGTGGATATGGGGGAGATGAACTAGATATAAGTTTAGAAGTAGAGAGGAAGAAGGTAGTGTCTCCTTTTTTCCAATCAAGGCATCTGTTGATTGATGAGATGTAAAGAGTAACTGGAGATCTTGAGAAAAATGGTAAAAGTTTTGAAACAGCTGCTATAGGGATGAGAAAGGAGCTGATGAGGGCCAAATAAAAAATATCTTTTTAAAAAAGATTTATTTATTTATGCATTCAAGAACTGGGGTGTAAGCCAGAGGTGCAGGGGGTGAGAGGTTTCACCAGCGAGAGTGGGGAGCAGAACAGGCAGATCTACTGAAATACACTGCTGAGGGGAGCAGCGGGCAAGACAGGAGAGGTCTGCCATGCCATATGGGTAGTTCCCTGTCCAGCCGGGATGGAACTCATGCTGCAGAGCTTGTGGATAGCTTCATAGTGCTATGCTTAACCCCTTGTGCCACCAGGGAGGCTCCAAATAAAAAATATCTTTGTGTAGCTTTGAGGACTTCACTGAGTGTGGAAAATGTATTTATATAATATTATCAATTAGTTTTATAATTTTCTTTCACAATCCTCAGTGCAGAGACTCAAGGAAAATTAGTTGAAATTTGGTACTGAGGATTTCACAAGTTGAATGGAACTTTTAGATAGGAGTGGTGAGGGAGTTGAACTACTTATACTTGTAATTAAAATTACTGACTTTGCTAAACATGTCAGGTGGGAAAGAGTTTACCTAGAAGGGTACAAAGGTCAGGCTAACCTATGGGGAAGGGGTAATATTGGGGTGAGATGACAGAGCTTTTAAGACTGGGGTAGGGAACAGCTCCAGGCAATGAAGAAGATCAGGACTAATTGAGTGTGGCCAGACACCAGTGAATACTCATGGAAGGGGCAGTGGAAGAGGGAGAGGTGGTCCTGGGGTGTGTGGATTCAGGAAGATTTTCTTGATTAATTACATGTGAGTTGGGCTCTTCTTCAACAACAATTTGAATTTTTATGAAAATAATGTGCTTTATTTCATTTGAACCAAAGATCTTAATCTTTAGCTGAAGTACTTGAAATTGCCATTTTTATAGGTAAAAATATTCACTTAAAGACAAGTTCATGTGGTTCAATCAAGTAGGTTGAATAATAATATTAGCAACTGACAGCTTTTGAGTGTTTTCTCTTGGCTGGGAACTGACCTTTTGGCTCTTTTCAGCTTATTACTTATCTGCATTTCAGGAAGACAGCATGCAATTGATTACCATCTGATGGTGGGGAACTAGAAAATTAAAATCTGAAAAGTATGCCTTAAGAAATGCACTTATTATTGCTATCCCATAATCTGTAGACACCATACTGAATACACTTACAAGGAATTTCTAGTTCAATATTCCCAACAATTTTATAAGGTAGAAAGTCCTCTATTCACTATTTTGTAGAGGATAAGAACAGAGAGGTTAGGTCACTTGTCTCAGGTGACAGACAGCTAATGAATAGGGGGAGTCAGGATTTAAACTTCAGGATTCTGGTTCCAAGGATTGTACACCTAACCTGAATACAAAGCTGCTTATTAGATTACAACCAACCTACCTGCTGGTCCATATTCATTTTGTTTTTTTCCAAGGACAAAGTCAGGAGTCAAATGAATGAATTCTCCTTTTTCTCCACACTGTGTGAACTGCTTGGTATATGGTTCATCTCTACGTGGGAGGGTTGGTGGTGCAACTTTAACATCAGCCTGAGAATGTTTAAAAAGATTTTTAAACATTTCTATCAGAAACAGAAATGATAACATTTAGCCCAAATTTTTTTGAAATGATCAATTTGCAGCAAAATTGAGGAGCAGCAGAAAATATAATCTTTTAAGAAAAGTTTTTGACTCACATGTGCATAGCTTTCATGTTTTGGCCTCTTGTACTGAGGGTTTTCCTTCCAACTAGTAGGAATTAATATTGATATATTTTTGAAAAACAGTCTCTTTTCTGTGGCTTCAAACAGGTAAGTAGAAGCTTCAGTCACCATGTCCTATTGTTTAGGAGAAAAAAAAAATACATGAGAATGACCAAGTAAGAGTGAATTAAATGTTCATCAAAAGGATTTCCTGCATTTAATCACAAATACAAAAATCAACTGAATGGTGAGTAGATCTTTGTTTCAGACTTCCAACTCTGCCATCTGTCACTTAGTTTAATCTTACATATTTAATAGCTTTTAGTCTTTAATTATCCTACATCAAAAGACAAATGCTTTTGTTAAGTGTGAAGAGAAATTGTATGATATGATAAAGGGCATGGACTTTGGAGGCATTTAGACTTGATTCTAATCCATAATACTCTGGTTATTGTACAGTGACTTTACAGTCATCTTTTTTTTTTCTAACACTGGCATTAGCACTTTCTGAGAAATAGAGCTTGACCAATTTATTTAACATCTGAAGTTCAGTTTTCCTCTGTCTCAAATAGAGTTTTATATATATATATTTTTTTAAAGATTTATTTATTTATACAAGCACTGGGTATAGTCAGAAGCGCGGGAGGGTGAGAGAATTCACCAGAGCCAGAGCGGGGAGCAGAGCAGGCAGAGGGACTGAAGTACACTGTTGAGGGGAGCAGCGGGCGGCAGGAGAGGTCTGCGCGCCATGTGGGACCCTCCTCTGGTGGCCGGGGAGCAGCCGGGGATCGAACCGGCACTGCAGAGGCTGCGGGCAGCTTCGCAACCCAGCGCTCAACCACTGCGCCACCGGGGAGGCCCTAGAGTTTTATATTTTTAATATTGCTATAAAGATCGAATGAATTATGAACTGCTCACTTCATATGCAGTCAGGCAACTGGGGGTTGCCTTTACAGTAAGTCATAGTTAGGAAAAATCTTAACTAATGCAAGCTGAGGAGAACAGTTAGTAGTGGTATGTCATAAGAGAGTTTTATCATTATACTCTCACCCACTACCATAATGGCTATGCTTGGAGCCCAGGAAGTGATGTGATGAAAAAATTCATAGGAAAGGTAGAGCTGAAAATAATAATACCTTAAATTGCTCAGTGTCCTGCGTTAAAAGATTCAGTGAGTAATAAGAGAAATAGTCCCACTGTAGAACTTACTGCCTAGTGTAAATTTCCTAGTGGAAATTGATGGGTGAAAGGTTCATATGGTAATCCATTCTACATGATAAAATCCACTGAATATATGAGGAATCCTGGGTGTTGTATGGTGATATTAAACTTTTTATATTGCTGGCAACATTCTAATTCTGTTTTTTTTTTTTTTTAAGGTAAAGTTTCCTCCTTGATTCTTTCTGTGCTAACATAAGCCCTAAATAGAGCTATTCTTTAAGAATTCCAGGATCCTCTTCCTTGTTTTCTTTAAGAGTCCAGTCTTCTGACTCATGTATACTGAGATCACCAAAGTCCTTGGATTCAGAGCATGGAATCATGTCAGAAGGCTAGAATTCAGAGAACTGAAAGCCCAGGATGCTAGTTGAAATTAAGAAAAGGACTTTGGATTGTTCCCTAAGGAGGTCCCAAAAGAGGTCACTCCTGGCCTAAAGCAGATGAAGAAAATCTACTTGTTTCCTAAGAATCTCTCTCTTTTTCTTTTTGCACTCCACCCCTCTCTCTCTTGCAGTCTTTAGGTCTCAAGATGTCATCTTATCCTTGAAGTGATGACTCTCTATGTACTATTAGAGTTGATGATTTAAAATGAGGTATGGATTAGAATGGCATAGTAAATACACATGATTGTGTGGGTTGTATAGAATACAAGTACAGTGATGCCATTTAATTTGTAGTCTTTGTAGCTCTATGAAATTGTCTTGGCTAGTGGTATATTCTAAAGTCATTGAAGGATTGTACGACCCTTTAACAGTTGACTGTGGCGTGTTAGTGGTTCCTACAAGCTTTTTTTTTTTTTTACAGTATTTCTGCACTATTCCTTTAAAATTCCTACTCAGGGCCTCCCCAGTGGTGCAGGGGGTTGAACACAGCGCTGTGAAGCTCCCTGCAGCCTCTGCAGTGCTGGTTTCAATTTCCTGGCCGGCCAGGAAACAACCCACATTGTGGGGCAGACCTGTCCTGTCTTGCTTGCTGTTCCCCTCAGCAGTGTCTTCGGTCCATCTGCCTATTCTGCCGCCTCCCCCCCCTCCCCCCGTTTCTGGTGAACTCTCTCACCCTCCCGCACCTCTGCCCTTTACCCCAGCTCTGGTATAAATAAAACAAATCTTTAAAAAAAATAAAAAAAATAAAATTCCTACTCAGAAATTCTATATATCAATTGGATCAAAGGACATTTAGATATCAGAGTTAAAAAAAATAGATACTCTCACAAATAAGAAACAAGAACACAAACAAGGCAAACTGAACATCTCATCATAAATTATGATCCAATCATAAATTTTAATCTAATCATACAGGATTCCTGGGATTTGAGTTAAGACCACATTTGGTTCATTAATTTTACACAAAAAAGTATTTTTTCTTTGTCAATTCTTTCAGAACCAGGACAGAAAGCCAAGTCTGTTTGTCTCCAAAACATGTGTGTTTTAGCATTATACTGTCTCTTGATCTCAGTTCTGACTTGCTTGACCAGTGACATGTCATTTAACCTTTCTGAACCCAATTTCCTCTTCTGTAAAATGTGGTTCATAATACTGCACAACATTGTTCTGAAGATTTCACAAGAGGCAAGAAATGTAAGTGTAAGGGTGTTGCAGAAAACTGTAGTGTCAGGAATCATTTTTTAATCCAGGTATATCCACTAATGAATTTCTTTTCTACTGTTAAATAGAGGGATATTTTGACAAATTCTTTGCTCCTACAAGTAGTCCTTTCAAATACTGATTTCTAGGGTTCAAAAAAGTCTGAAACTGGCTGTTCCTGGATGTGAAAAAGCCATCAAAGCTTTATTCAGAATTAGCTTTATTATATACTATCCAAATTTGTGTTCTGCAGTAAAAGAATCTTTCTCTTTCCCACATTTAAAGTACATTAATAAATTAAAGTGTTATGTGGCCAGAGATTATAAAACATGTGTAGTAAGTATCAGCCACAGAAGAATCTGCTCACAATTCAGGTCATTCCCATCATCTTCTGATGGATAATAACATCATTCATAATGTTGAACAGTCACCATAAGGACTTAGTAATGAAGTAATTGAATATAGGGAATGAGTAGATGTTTCTATCAGAGACAGGAGAAGCAATTTACATGCTTGTAACACAATGCTCTTCATTTCTAGGAATGACATATAGCTGGAAACTTTAGAAATCACAGTATTTTGTTCAGTCAGTCCTGAACCTTTTCTTCTCCATCTGTACTACCTAATGAACTTATTTGTTCTCATGGTGTGAAATCTCATCTAAAATTTTGATCTCTACACAGATTCCACCCCCTCTTCAGATTCTTATCTCCAGCTGTGTAGATATCTAATAAGCATCTACAATTTGAAATACCAAAACTGAAATACATTTCAAAACCACAATGAGATATTATCTCATACCTATGAAGGTATTCTATAGCAAAAAGCAAGAAATAACATGTTGATATGGTTGTGGAGAAAAAGCAACCTTCA
Source organism: Talpa occidentalis (assembly GCF_014898055.3). NCBI lineage: Eukaryota > Metazoa > Chordata > Mammalia > Eulipotyphla > Talpidae > Talpa > Talpa occidentalis. The sequence continues at coordinate 40,919,994 of NW_023605305.1, forward strand.
TACACTGTTGGAATGTAAATCAGTGCAGACATCATAAAAAACATTATGAAGTTTCCTCAAAAATTAAAAATAGAATTTCTATGTGATACAGAAATTCATTTGTAAGTATCTATCCAAAGAATATGAAAACACTAATTCCTAAAGATATATGCACTTCTATGTTCACTACAGCACTATTCCAAGTTATTGAAACAACTAAGTACCCAACTCTGGATGAATGGATAAAGAGGTGCTTTACATACACAATGGAATACTACTTAGATATGAAAAAGATGAAATATTGCCATTTACAACATGGTTAAACCTTAAGGGGATTGTGTGAAATGAAATAAATCAGAAAGAGAAAAACAGGCACTATAATTTTTCTCTAGTGTGGCATATGAAAAAAAAAAAGCAAATGAATTTATATTCACTGTTGTTCTCCCTCAGATATGCCAGAAGCATTCAATAAGTCGTTTTAAAGAGCAGTTGTATTTAGGCCAGACACCCAAATTAATCCCAGACCCCTGACCAGCCTACTGCCTGCCTCTGGTGAGCTGAAAGGCCTGCAAACCAGTCCAGCCCCCCTGCCTACCCAGACCCCAATGCCACCACATGGATTCCCAGATGCTGACCAGCCCACTGCCTCGGGGTGAGAATCAGACACCCTGGCCTGGCCTTGCCTCCTGCCTAACCTTGGATGCCAGCAGATGTCCAGATCCAGGCCCATCCGGCCTCAGGGTGAACTCCCAGCACAAGACTGTACCCTACAAGGCCTCGGCTTTCTTGCTCACCAAACAGTAAATGCCCAGAACAATGGGAGAGGAGGACCCTCAAACAACAAAAGCCCCAAATACAAAGGAACAAATGCAAACAAACCATGGGGAGAGAGAAAAAACACAAATGGTCAATAATTACCCCAGGGAACAACACAACTCAAAGAGAAAAGAAATTTTTAGAACCAAGTTACAAAGACATGGAAGAGCTTTTATTCCTATCAGATGTAGAGTTCAAAACTGTTATAATTGAGAAAATCAAAGAATTGGAACTATATAAAGAAAACTCAGAAAAAGTTTAGAGATACTCAAGAAAACTCAGAAAAGCAAACGAATGGTATGAGAAAAGCAATCAATGAATAGAAGATCAAAATTGAAACTCTAAGAAGTTACAAGATGTGAAAAAAGTAAAGAGATCAATGGAAGAGATGAAAAATTTGGGAAAAAACAAGGAAGTAAATAAACCAAATAAATGAAGGAATCAATGAGCTTGAAGATGCAAATGAGGTAAGAGACAAAATTGAAAAGGAATAGTGATACAAAGGGAAAAAAATAGAGAAACACTTTGAGAGTCATCTGATACCATGAGTAAAGGAAATATAAGATTCATAGGCATCCCAAAAGAAGAGGAAGAGAAAGGAACTGAAAAATTATTTTAAGAAATAATGGAAGAAAACTTTCCAAACTTGAAGAAGGAAATGAACATACAAATACAGGAAGCCAAAAGATCAATAAATTACCTAAACCAAAAGAGATCTACAGCAAGATCTATAGTAGTAACTCTTTCAAGAGTCCAAGACAAAGAAAAAAATAATGAAGCTGATGAGGGGGAAGAAACAGATAACCTGTAAAGGAACCCCAATTAACCTAACATAACACTTCTCTGAAGAAACACTATGCGCAAGAAGAGGATGGAGTGACATACTCAAAAAATTCCAAGATAAAAATTGCCAACCAAGAATACTCTATCTTATAAGGCTATCCTTCAGATATGAGGGAGAAATAAAGAACTTTTTAAACAGATTCTTAGGGAGTTTATAAGTACCAAATCCCCTCTCGAAGAAATATTGAAAGAAACCTTACTATTTAAACCAAAGAGAGGAATAAACACAAACAACTGAACAAGCAATTAAAGAGAACAACAAAACTAAGAGCAGAATGGCAGTAGCAAACTTTCATACAGCAATAATTACTCTAAATGTAAATGGGCTAAATTCCCCAATGAAAGGCCACAGAATATTGTGTTTGATCAAGAAACAGAATCCAACCATCTGCTGTCTCCAGGAAACACAACTAAACACCATAGATAAAAATAGACTGAAAGTAAAGGGATGGAAAACAATTTTTTTTTTAAAAAAACAGGTATCTCATTGTGGTTTTTATTTTTTAAAGATTATTTATTTATATAAGCACTGGGTACAGTCAGAAGCGCAGGAGGGTGAGAGAATTCACTAGAGCCAGAGCGGGGAACAGAACAGGCAGACTGACAAAATACACTGCTGAGGGGAGCAGCAAGCGCGGCAGAAGAGGTCTGTCACACCATGTGGGACCCTTGTTGGCTGCTGGGGACCGAACTGGTGCTGCAGAGGCTGCAGGCAGCTTCGCAGCCCAGCGCTCAACCGCTGCGCCACCAGGGGAGGCCCTGGAAAAGAATTTTAAAAGCAAATGACACCCAAAGAAAGCCAGGGATAGCCATACTTATATATCAGAAAAACAGACTTCCAACTTTAAAAGGTAGCAAGAGACCGGGATGGACACTATATAATGATTAAGGGAAAAATACAACAGGAAGACTTAACACTCAATATTTACTCCCCAAACAATAGCACCAAAATACATTAGACAATTACTATTGAAACTGAAAACAGACATTGGAGGAAATACATATGTGATTGTAGACTTCAGCACCCCACTCTCACCAATGGGCAGATCAATGGGACAGAAAATAAATAGGAAAAAATTACCCCAAATAAAGAACTAGATCACATGGATTTAATAGACATATATAAGGTACTGCACCCACAAAAAGCTGAATATTCATTTTTCTCAAGTACACCTGGGTCATTCTCCAGAATTGACTACATACTGTATCACAAGATCAGTGTTAAGAAATTTATGAAGATTAAAGTCATAGCAAGTATCTTCTCTGTTAAGTTATCAAACTAGAAATCAACTACAATAAGAAAACAAGGAAATTCTCTAATATGTGGAAACTGAAAAACATTCTATTGTAAGATCACTGGGTTAATGAAGAAATCAAAGGAGAAATCAAAAAAATACCTTGAGGTAAACGATAATGAGGAAAAATATCCTCCAAAACTTAGGGACAAAGCAAAAGAAGTACTAAGAGAGACATATATGGTAATACAGGTCCATATCAAAAAACAGAAATAGGACCTCCCTAGTGGTGTGGGGGTTAAAGTCTCAGAGCTATCAAGCTCCCACCAGCCACTGCAGCATGAGTTCAATCCCTGGCCAGGGAGCTAACCCACATGGCACAGCAGACCTCTCCTGTCTTGCCTGCTGCTTCCCTCAACAGTTTGTTTCAGTAGGTCAGCCTGTTCTGCTCCCCACTCTGTCTCTGTTGAATTCTCTCGCCCATCTCCCCCCCGCCACATCTGGCCTAGACCCCAGTTCTTGTATGCATAAATAAGTAAATCTATAAAAAAAGAGACAGAAATAGCCCAAATTAACAATCTGGTATCTTATTTCAAGGAACTTGAAAAATAAGAATAAAAAATCCAAAGGTCAGTAGAAGGTAGGCTATAATAAAAATCAGAGCAGAACTAAATGAAATAGAAATCCAAAGAGACAGTTCAAAAATCAATGAAACAAAAAACTGGTTCTTTGAAAAAAATAAACAATATAGATAAAGCTCTAGTTAGGCTTACTAAGAAAATGAAGGAAAAGCTCAAATAAATAGGGTCAAAAAATGAAAAAGGAGAAATTACAACACTGCAGAAATTCAGAGGATAATCAGTGATTACTATGGACATTTATATGTCATAGTTCAACAACCTAGACAAAATGGACAGATTCTTTGAATTATACAATCATCCAACATATAATAGGGAAAGAAAAAGAAAACCTGAACAAACTAATCACAAGCAAGGAAATTCAAACAGTAATCAGAACTCCCCCCAAATCCAAAAGTCCAGGAACCCATCACTTTGCAAGTGAGTGCCACCAAACTTTCAAAGACGAACTAATTCCTATCATGTTCAGACTCTTTCAAAAATTGAGAAAGAAGGGATACTTCCGGATACAATTTATGAAGCCAACATTGTGTTAATACCAAAACCAAACAAAGACAACAAAAAGAAAGAAAGCTACAGGCCAATATCCCTAATGAAAGCAGATGCAAAATTCCTCAATAAAATCATAGCAAACTGGATCTAGCAATGCATTAAAAGAAGGGAGAGGAAGAGGTGTAGGGATGAAAACAGGAGGGGTAACATCACATTGGACTATGACTGAGGCTACCAGAAGTGGGAGGTTGAGGGATGGGTCAAGGGGATGGGGAATCTAATGGAGTAATATGGGGGGGTCTTGGGTGGTGCATGTGGTAAAATAACATGCAATTGTAGAGATGGAAACCTATATTCCTAAAACATACACCGTGATGTAAATCATCATTATCTCAATACATGTAACTTAAAAAAAAAAACCCCAAAGAATGAAAAAAGAAACAATTTAAACAAAAGGATTAGATGTGGGATGGCTGAAGCAAGAATGGCAAATTATTGATCATTGTTGAAGTGGGTAATTCATTATACCATTTTTGATTTTTGTAAATATTTGATATTTTTCATAATACAATATTTAATTCTTTGTTTATTCCATATAAAAAAAGAACAGATGACTCCAGCTGCTCATTACATGAAGAAATTGAGAATCAGAGAATCCTGTTCTCTGTGTTTGGTCTAATGGTGAGACAAGGCATAAATCTGCCTAGGTCCTCCAATTCCTGCTGCCCATTCCAGCATTTTCTTCACTTCACCACACTGCTTTTAAACTTCCTGCAACATTCAGAACTTTCCTTAATTATTAACTACTAACTTTTTTTCCCTTTTTGATAGTCAAAAGAAAGAAATTCCATTACTTCCTTACCTTTATTTTTTCAATTAATGTTTCATCTTCTGGCACAGCTGGATCAATAGCAATGACTATGTCTTCATAGCCATTGTCATTCAGTCGAACAAGAGAAGTATTGTATCCCTGCAGCAGGTGTAGGACAAAGAGGAAGGCAAAACTTCTGAATAACTCCATTGTGTCTTTCAAGTTGTTCCTGGCCCAAATAATGATTTATTAAAGAGACTTTTCTGTCACTTTGTCTCAATATATACCTATAGTCCTAAACATCATCAGGGTTGCCTAGTTACGGAGATATTGACAGAATAAAGGTCAATCTTGAATATACAGAAATTCTCGGCTTCAGTTTATTCATAATCATTTTATTGCCTGTTTTTTGTAAAGGTGATTTGGAGTCAAAGTAGGTTTCAGACCTTTTTATAACATACATTGCACATTTTCTCTTGGGTCATATTTTCTAATTTAGGCTAATTTCCAAGCATACACATAATGCTTGCTATTTTCTGATTCAGAGATAAAAAATTAATAAAAATTGACAATAAAATTAATAAAAACAGTGATGTTAGTTGTATTTCTCAGTTTTACATTGTTTTTCATCGTTAAATTATTTACCAAGTGTATAAATAATGTAATTTTGTTAAATGTAAATAATACCAGCTTGGATAATTTAATTTGGAGACTTAGATCACTTTGATTTTGTGTCTGAATGACTTTAAAAGATTTTGATAAATTTCAGAAGCTTTCATAGAATCAAGTCATTAGAGCAAATTCTAAAATATCTGATAAAGATTAGAATATCTTTTTAACTTTTAAGTTTTTAAAAATGCAATTGGAAAACCTGCAATATTTTTATGTTTTGATATAAATATCAAATGTCTGATAGTTTTCCATTTACCTTTGAGGCAGAGGATAAAAAACATATGCTTAGAAACATAGATATACCCGCATGTATTCCTCATAGCAACTCTAAGGCAAGTCCAAATTTTGTTGTATTGAGGCATACAGTGGTTAAGTAACTTGCCAAAATCACTCAGCATTTTGACCCCAGAGTCCATGAATTGTTAATCAGTCCACATTAAGGTAATGTGTTTTGTAAGGAAAATAATATATTTATTTTTTTTTCAAACAAAGTACCTTCTTCTTACATCCTGTTAATTTTTGACAGTATAAAATTTCTCCCCTCGTGTGTGGTCACCATAGTTTTCCCAAACCGCCCATAGTCCTCCAATATAGTCATTGTGCTCTTCCCACTCCCCCATTTTCATCCATTCTGTCTCTCCCTCCTTCTCCTCCTCTGCTCCTGGATGCCTTAAATCTGTTGTCAGCTTTCCAGGTTTGTATTTGACCCTTTGTTTGGTTTCTCTCTATTGCACACATAAGTGAAACCATCCAGTGAAGATAATCTTTTAATAAAAGGAGAGGGCCTCCCTGGTGGCACAGCGATTGAGGGCTGAGTTGCAAAGCTGCCTGCAGTCTCTGCAGCGCTGGTTCAATCCCCAGCCAACGGCGAGCGTCCCATATGGCGCGCAGTGGGACCTCGCCTGCCATGCCCACTGCTCCCCTCAGTAGTGTAGTTCATCAGTCTGCCTGTTCTGTTCCCTGCTCTGGCTCTGGTGAATCCTCTCACCCTACCTCACTTCTGACTGTGCCCAGTGCTTGTATAAATAAATAAATAAATAAATCTTTAAAAAAAATCTTTATTTAAAAAAATAAATAAAAGGAGAAATAGGGTGAGTTTAGGAGTTGCAGTGGTGACTCACAAATGTCTAGGTATGGCAAAAGGAGCCAAGACTTATCAGAAGCTCAAAGGCGAACTGAAACTAGAATAATATAAAATATCTTAAAACTAAGAAGTTAGATAGGAGAACACAATGTGAAGTTATGAACAGGCAACATTGCCAAGATGGAGAGTTTATCACTTGTGTTCCAGACTCTGCCGAGTAGGCTGCAATCATACCTCTTTCCATTCCCTCAGAAAAAGCTTGTATTATTGTACATTCATAGAATGAATGTTGTAAAAGATTCTGGATGGAGCTGTTACACTGGAGATTACCTGGAGGGCGTTGGGAACTGGGTATCAGCAGACATTTCCTAGGTGTCTTGCCCTGCTCCCCTTGCTGATTTCCTTTCCTACTGTTCACTGTGCCTCCCCGAAATCTGTCTCTGGGTCTCAAACAAACCCGAGTGTGCTCCCATTCCATAGAATTGGTGCTCAGGAAATTGCTTTTGACTGATAGTCTGAATTAGTGAATAATCATTATTTTAACCAAAATAATGACATATCACAGCGCCAAAACAAAAGCTCGCCTAAGGCTTTTGAGATACTGGAGAAACAGGAGTCTCAGATATCCTCTAGTGTTTGGGGGCTATCTAGGTTATTTTGAGGAGGCGCTATTACTTCCTCAATAAAACTGGAAATGCTCTCTTCAAGGCATGTGCCAGAAACTTTTCTGGCAAAAAAGAAATCCTTAATTTTTGCCCCCAAAATCACAAAAAGCTTCCTTTCTGACAGTGGATGAGGTCGTCTGGGGAAAACAGACAAATATTTCTAATAGTTGCCCCCTCCCACTTGTTGGTAGTGGCACAGAAAGTGTGATGCTTCATGGAGTATGAACAAGGACCCCCTTGAAACTGGAGACCAATATATTCCTTTAACTGTTTATTATCTCTTGTAGAATTTCTAATCCTCTTTGTAAAGAATTTCCTTATCTACCTTTGGGACAAATAAATTTGAAAAATTTACTTGATATGAATTATTTTGGAGAAAGAAATTAGGAAGAAGGAAATTCATATAAAACTTTTCTCAATCTAAAGAGAGGTTGAAGATCGTTGGGGGATTAATGCAGAATACATGTTAAGTCTGTTAATTATTACCATAACTATGAGGATATTGATCAGGGTTTTTTCCTCATTAGAGGGGTGACTCAGCATGTTTATCTAATGTTAAGATATTTCATTCCTGGGCCTCCCTGGTGGTGCAAGGGATTAAGTCTCAGTACTATGAAGTTATTGGCAGCCACTGCAGCACTAGTTCAATCCCCGGCCAGGGAGCTAACCCACTTGACCCAGCAGATCTCTCCTGTCTTGCCCTCTGCTCCCCTCAGCAGTGTATTTCAGTAGATCTGCCTGTTCTGCTTCCAACTCTGTCTCTGATGAATCCTCTCACCTCCCACACCTCTGGCCTACACCTTAGTTCTTGTGTGCCTAACTAAATAAAATAAATCTTTAAAAAATATTTCATTTCTATAACTTAAGTTTATACCATACCATTTTTCCAGTTCTTTTTTTGTGACCTTTTTCTCATCTCCAGCAGTGATTCCTATAATTGATACCCTGGAAAAGACAGAGTTCATGCTGTTACAAGTATTTGTTTATGAATAAATAGCCTGGAACACAGAAATTGGGGATGTCATGATAAGAGATTGTCTCCTACTTTCTAGAAACTCGCCGTCTGGAGGAAAAATGAAAATAAGTAAATTGTCAAGCACAGAGGATTAAGTGTTACCCAGGTGTGAGAGTGAGGTGATGTGAGAGGAAGTTTACCCTCTCAGAAAGGGGACTGGAGTAGTTAGAGAATGCTTCCCAAGGGAGCGACATAGCTAAGATCTGAAGGAGGAAGTGAATCATCATGTGACTGTAGAAAGTGGACATAGAGTATAGTAGAGGGCACTTTCCCAGAGAGTGAAAAGCACCTGACAGACTGGGAATGAGAGATTCTGTGAAAATCAAGAGCGGGCAGTTGGGGCCCAGTGTTTATAATGTGAGAAGCAGTAGCTGGAGCAGGTAGTACTCTGGAGTGAAGCCAGAGGTAGAACAGGAAAATCATCATCAGTCATTTCCTGGGGCCTGATCCTCACTCTTGAGTGCAAAGGGGATTCATAGGAAAGTCTTGAAGAGAAGAATGATAAGATCAGATTTGTGCTTTAGAAAGATTCTGGCTACAGGGTGAAGAGTGTTTGGAAACAGAGCTATGTTGCTGGCATATATGTTGCTGGTATATGTACATATATATCTCCTATGAGAATTAGAAAAACAACAACTTATGGGTTGGAAAAATGTGTCCCCTGTAGGTAGACAAATGATCAAATAGTGTCCCTTCAACCCGGATCTTGGGAGCAAGTTTGGACTGTATTTGGCCTCTGCTCTTCTTACCCCCAATATGGCTGAGTATTTCAGGTCAGTTGCAGCCTGCCCAGTGGCTCACACAACCCTACTTGGTAAAAACGGAGTAAGTTATGTAAGAATTCAGGGGAGCAGTGCCGAGAGCATGAGCTAAGGATAGAGACGTCGGGGGGAGAGGACTTTTGAGATATGCAGGAGAAAAAGGAATGAGCGTTTCTATATTTGTATGTGTGTTTGAATATTCAGCATTTCATACTTCCTTCTCTCCTCTTTTATTCTCTCTCCCCAGGATACTGTCCTGTTCTCCAGAAAGCTAATGGAGGACTTAAGTCAGTTAAATAAGGAAATGTATTTGGGAGTTGGAATAGCACATGAACAATGGAGAGTGGGGCACAGAGGAAGAGTCAGGCATTCTGCCTGAGCCTGGGGAAGGCAGATGGGGGAGGCAGCAGACATGGAATTTTCAAAAAGGGGCATGTTGTCAGAGGCAGACAAAGGAGACCAAAGAGGGTGTGTTTCAAGTGGAAAAGGATGAGGGGGTTATGGTGTTCCTGACAGGGGCCCGGAGATAAGCAACTGTGTGGATTTCAGGGGAATATGAAAGCCTATGACTGATTAAAGTTGCGAGACCGGTGGGTAGAGAGCAATAAGAGAGAGGGAAGTGGACACAAGGATTTAATGATGTCAGGCCTGGAACTCTCATTTAGAAAATATTTATTTGGATGCTTTTGTGCCATATGCTTAACAGTAACCTATAGGCATAGTCAGTTAATTTATAAGTATTGTCTCAATAGGTGTTTAATGGACTCTTATAGGTGCTAAGGCTTTAGGACAGCTTTTTTTTTTTCATACAACAATATAAAACCATCTACAGAGAATACTTATTTTTTCTATGTCAATTCCATGTGGCAGGTAGGGCCACTACATGAAGATGAAGAGTCTATGCTTTGTGGAACTCCAAAAATGCCATTAATGTATGATTTGTTTGGCCCTCTTTAGGTTTGGGCATATGGTGTTCCTAGATAAAGTTAGGATTATATGGAAACAGAAGACAGAAACAGAGGGAAATAAGGCCAATCCAAAGGAAGAAATCTTTCTGGGTGCTTGAAGTAGAGAGTGAATGGGTAGAAGAGACTGTTGCTGAAGATAATGCACTTTGCAAGAAGTTCAAACTGGAAAATAACCAGACTATTTCCTGAACAAGGGAGAATAGATGATGGGAATGTCACCATAGGAATATCTCCATAGGAAGGAAGGAAATGAAAGATGAGTAGGAATTTGGTGTCTCAAGAATGGGTCTGACACTGGATTTGTCATCACAAATGTGTGGCAGTGGTTTTGTTCAGTGTGATTGCTGTGAGACCAGTTTACTGAGCAGTCTCGACTTACTGGGATATAAGGTTGAAAAACACTACAGTTTATAGTAGTACAATAAATTGTGTTCAGTTGTGTTTCCCCTAATGTTTGTGCAGTAATTTTTCTTAGTGCTATCTCTGCCAACTCCATTACTATTACTATATTCAAATTACCTTGGTTTGATAGTTAAGAACCTAGCCCTGCTCATTTTTGAAAACTTGTATTATTTGAGCTAACCCTCCTCTTTCCCTTCCTCTGATTAGTAAGACTTATGTCTCCAGTGGCTGGAAATGGAAGACAGGGAATTTATGGCCTTAAATAATTGGGTCTCTCTTTTCCGAGTGCTTTTCTACTTTGGTCTTGAGCTGGAGGAGTAGGGGAGATCAGTGGATCCTCATGACCCTGGCCTGTTGTAGGGTGGTTCCAGGCCTCTCTCAGGGTAGTAGATACCTGAAAGCTGTTTCTCTATTAGGTTTTTTAGATGGTGCAACAAGGCTCTTCTCTCTGCATGATTTCTTGGCATGGGAGAACCTGGCCACTGTCTACGATTCTGTTCAGTCAGTTAGAAATTCTGCACCAACTGTATCAAATATGCATGATATCTTTAAAGTTTGAAAGTAGTCCCACTGGCAAATGTCTTCCCCACCTTCTCTCTCCTAACCATTTCTTTAATCTCAGCAGAATCAAGAACACTTCTCTCCCAATTGTTCAGCAATATTTGTGTAAGAAGATTACTGTCTTTTGAATTTTGTGCCCCCCTGAGATTTACTTTTTACTTGGTTGCATTTTGCCGAGTCCTCTTCTTATATTGGGAGGTGTGTAGGTGGTAGGATTGGTGCATGGTGATAGCATAACTTTGACTTACCTAGCACCTCATCTTGAAGAAATGTGACTGGAAACATTCCAAGTTTGGAATCTGGGATACATAGTACCTTTTGTGTTTAGTGTGGGCCTGCATAGTTAATTTTAGGAAAATGGGATCCTGATAGTTATTACATACATACTGTCTTGTTCCATGATAAGGATCATATCAAGGGCAAAAACTGTGTACTCCTGGGGGATATGAATATGATAGAAAGTCAGTGTTGTGAATGGATGACAATTTTACTGCATATTGGCTCAATGAATGTCAAAGGAGATATAATATGAATGAAACTTCAGACTACTTTTAAAACATTTATTTATATCGTGATTTATTTAATATTTCTAGTAGACTCTAACCTCTATGAGAATGAGAATGAGAATGCTTTCCTTCTTTCTACTAAAAATTCTGTTCACAACATCTACCTGTACAGCATTGTTAAATAGTAGTGGCTTAATAGCCTGCTTGCCTGATGGCTAAGCTCCCTGAGCTTCAGAGACAGCAGCGGAAAGCTTCTTAACATGAGAGCTGTCAGGAATTGAGCACTAACTGTATGTAGGCACAGGGCCAGCACCTGTTATTACAAAATGGGATTCACATAACACTTGGAGGCAGTTACTATAATCCCAACTTTCAAGTGGAGAAAAATGAGGGTTAATCTCTTTGGGCATTATACCACATATATAGTTATTAAAAAATAAACTATAGAGAGAGTTTAAAATATTGTACACATATTATCTAACCACATGTTACTTCCTTTTTCTACTCCTGTCTTCTTCACAATCAGGATTCTTGAAATAATTGTGTTTATACACTTTCTTTTTCTACGCACACACTGTATTTTCTTTATTAAAATTGCTTTTATTAAGGTCTTAACAGCTCTGTGTTGCTAAAGTTCAATAGCCACATTTAAGCATTAATGAAAAGGATTGCTCCCTTTTCATGAATCATTCTTTGTTTTCTTACCGTAACCTCACACTCTTAGTTTTTCACTTTTGTCTTCAAAGATACCCTCAAAGAATGCTTTTTTTTTTCCTTTTCAGTTTCTCCATTTCCATTCAACTTTAAAAATATGTTTGTTTATCATTGGAAGATTGGAGAGAATGGCATCTTGGATTCAGTTTAAGTTATTTTTACTTGGGTTCATTATTAAAGCAGCAAACAAACAGTTTTTAAAAAGTTGTAAGATATGGATTTAAGTGGAAGTGGGCATAATGCCACGTGTCCCAGGTTTCTTATGGGGTAGGCCGGGGGTTTGTGTAGTCACTACACCCAATATGGAGTAATCTACCAGGTAACAGGGGCTCAGAGCTTCCAGCTTGCTGTCTTTTTTGTTTTTAGATTAACGGTAGGGCCCATTTACTACCACTTAAGGGGATTCCTTTTTTTTTTTTTAAAGATTTATTTATTTATTTATTTATACAAGCACTAGGTACAGTCAGAAGTGCGTGAGGGTGAGAGAATTCACCAGAGCCAGAGCAGGGAGCAGAACAGGCAGAAGGACCGAAGTACACTGCTGAGGGGAGCAGCGGGCAGCAGGAGAGGTCTCCGCGCCATGTGGGACCCTCGCCTGGTGGCCGGGGATGGAACCGGCACTGCAGAGGCTGCAGGCAGCTTGCAACCAGCGCTCAACCGCTGCATCACCAGGGAGGCCCTTAAGGGGATTCCTTTTATGCCACAAGTCACCATTGCAAACTCCCATGTTTGAATTGATTTAACTGAAGCAACTTGGATAAACTAAAACTACTTCTCCCAGAAACTTTGCATGCATTAGGGTTAGAATTGATCAAAAAAAGACATTTGTTGACATTTGAAAGGCAGAAGTAAAAATGTAGTCATAATTGCTAAAAATGAAGTGATAGGAAGCTGAAGAAATAGATACAAAGAGACTGGCATCCTTATTCTTCTCCATGTCGACTCCATGTCCACCTCTCCTTCACGAATGCTGGTCTTGCTGACTTTTAGCGAACCAGACCTACATAAGATGCTTGGTAACAAGCTCACAGAGAGGGTAGCTATGCAGAAACAACAGTTTTCCACAAACTTCTACACCGCCCCCTTCACTCATGTCTCACTCCAGTTCCTGGTCTAACACCTACCACCCAAATACCATCATCAAATCAGTGCTTCAAAGAGGCTTGGTAGTAACTTTTTCTGATCCCCCAATTCCTTTCTTCAGTTTTTTACTTCTCAGATTAACTCTTATAAATATTTCCCTGTTAGAATCCTGACTAATAATGTCAATTATTTCAGTAATCTAGTGTCAAACTAATTATAATCACTTAAAATTACAACCATTTTATTTTCTCCATGGTTCAGCTGGTTGATTGGATTAAATGGGAAGTTCCTTTGTTGGTCATGGTTGGAGTCTCCCAAGTGCAGATGGAATATCTTTAGTTTTGTCTGGGAAGCTGAGACAGACGTCTTTCATTCTCCTTGGAGTTTCAGAATCTCTCTGGTAGCCTCTGCATCACTATAGCTCAATTTTTTACATAGAAACTCAGAGTTCCCAATACCCAAAATGGAAGCTGTCATCATTTCTGCTACTCCCTACTGATTAAAGCAAGTCATGAGATTAGTCCAGATCCCATGTGGGATTTTAAAACCACATTGTATAGTAATAGCAATATAATAATAGAAGTCTTGTATCTTTAGAAATCATTTCTGAGTGTATCGACCATACTTTTCTTGTAGTATGCTGGCCATATCCTACCCCCGAAACTGCTCTTTACCTACATTCTCCATTCTCTCTTTAATTGATCTCATTCATTACTATGGTTGTCTTTTTTAGGCTATGGCTGAGTAATAATTAAAATACTGTCTTTTAAAATGTTTAAAATTTTTTTAATCTGAAAATAATGATGATAGTTGCTTCAGTAATTCTGACCTATAATGAAAGAAGAAGTACTATGTAAGTAGGACTTTTTAAGTGAAAAGGCTCTCTATATGATTATATTAACTGAAGTAAGGAAATTTGGTTTTTCTGCTAGCATCTTCCACATCAATTGCAGTAAACATCACCTTATTATTGTTGTATATAATAGTATATAAGTGGACAACTGAGGTAAAAACAATAACATCAATTTATATTTGAAAATACCAAGACCAAATTATTTTTTTTTCTCAAATATTGTTTATTTTCTTATGCAGTGTTTTGACTATCCAAATAGATTACTCAAATTTTAACTTCTTGATAAAATTTGAATTAGCATTCTAGAAAACTTTTATAACAAATAATATACAGCTATTTATCAATATGCAAGAGGATCTTTATCACATTTTATGTAAAAGGAAATTATAAATAAAAATTTAAAACTTTAACATTGATTCACAATTTTTCAAATACCTCTTGATGTCTATATTCATTCACTTTATATGCTTTCTAGAATGTTTAACATTATTTTTATGAGTTCATGGTCATACTGGATGAATTTTAAAATTCAGAAATAACCTTTACTGTTGTTGTTGTCATGTCATTGCTTTTTAAAACCCTGTACTAGGTCTACTTGAATTTCTTTTCTTTTTTAAGACACAAACGGTGCTACTTATAATGATACAAACAGCTGCCACAGATCCAACCACTATCAACACCAAAGAAGAAATGCTAATTCCTGAATTAGGGTGACTTCCATCAGGCTTAGGACCTGGATTAGGATTACTTTCATCAGGACTGGTGTCTGCTGTAGGAATGAACAAAGCTACTTGTGCAATATTAGATACTTTTGATGTCAAGTTGCTTTTATCCACACTTTGGATGGCAATGAATACGTGGGTTGTGTTTTCTCCTGTTGTATTTCCTTGTTTAAATGTAAAGGTTTCCTTGGAGTTGGCTTCCTTTGGTACAAGATCATTGGTGTTTACTTGCAGAGCATCATCAAAATTGTCTTGTAGATCAAGGATATTTCCACTAATCCTTATGATGTACTGTTTAACTAAGAAAAAAAAGTTATATTTAATTTAGAAACTATATCACAGTAAATTCTTCTTTATTCGTTCTGAAAAACATTGCTCATTTGTGCAAAGCTATATTCATATTCACAGACTAATTTTTCTAAGGCAAGCTGAATTTTTTTTAGTCTCTGCCAAATGAAATTGGGACCAGTTAAAATGTGTTACCCTTCACTTAGTGGTGGGTGTGGTGTAGCATACACAGTTACTCAGTTACTGAGTTTAGAAACTGAACAGCTGAAACCCACATATTAGATGTAAACTAATATGCTACCAACCTCAATAAAAGAAAAAAAATGTGTCATAATTGATTCAAAACATGAGATTATAAAGTTAATATAATACTTTAATGTACTATCAATTCAAAATGGTTTTCCCTTCACTCACCATTGTGCTTACTTTCACAATGAGTACCTTTCACTTAATCAACCATTCATGACACATCATCCTTACCGTTTCCAATATCAAAGTCATCTCCGGGTGCTGTCCATGTTAGACTGATCTCATCCTCATCACGTGTAGCCTCAAGGTCTGTGATTTGATTTGGGGGATACAGGTCAGGTAAGGGAACATTTGGTGGTGTGGTTATATTGTTAACTACAAATGCACCTCCACTTGTTGTTCTGCTGAAACTCTCCAAGGTTGTCTGAGTATCATTTTCAATTTCAGGTTGCGGTGGGTTCGCTTCAATTTTCCCTGCATTAAAAATTTATCATATTTAATGAGAAAAACTGTAATTGAATTTTCCGAACTCAATGAATTGAATTCTCTATCCCATATATCTTCCCTTACCCCACTCCCTCCCTGCCCCCCAATACATACACAGTCACATTTTACTATGTTCGGTGACAAAGTCAGAAATCACTAGTTAGTGGAAGAATTTTTTTTTAGCATATGGACTATTGCAGGATATAATCAGATCTATTGCAGGATATAATCAGATAATGAAAGACTTTGTAATTAAAGTTGTAATGAAGGGGAATAGTGCTATATAATTCAATACATGCCTTAAAAACAAACAAACAAAAAATTACTTTATCTTTCAAATGATCTCCAAGCTGGAAAAAACCTGGGGAAATAGCTACTGTTTCCTTTCCAATCATTCGTGGCAAATCTTCCTCCCTCCCTACTACAAGAGCTGAGGAATAATACTTTAGGTTATAGTCCAGTTGCTAATAGAAAACCCCTAAAAGTCGCAAGATAAGTGACAAGGAAAAAGGGAAACCAACAAAGAATGCATCTTAAATCTTATCATCACCTTACTCAGCACATTTTTCTTCAAAAAAATATATGTATATGTATGTATCTTTTACAGCATGTGTAACCTGAAAGATAACTTCTAACATTGGCTTGTGTCTGGGCACATAACATATTAGCCTGTTTCCTTCATCCTGAGCTAAAAATTAGGAATACAATTGTTGATATAGATAAGGTGCTTGAGACTAAAATAACAATGGCTCACCTTAATTGAGAGTTTACTATATCACACACAGTGCAGTGCACTGAAGTTTAGGTTAACTTGGTGGCAAATCCCAGCATGGCTGAGAAATTCTATAAAGGGAAAAGCTATATTTTGAATTATAAAATGTTTGAAGCTATAGTCATATCAACTCACAATTATTTAACCTATCATGGGATTTTGATATCATAAATTCCTCACCATTAACCACCCAGCCTGGGATAAATGCAGCTCTGTTTGGGGGATGTCTGAAGCTTCTTCGTGTGGCACTTGTACCTCCATGAGCACGTACTTTTAAGTTATATCTGCCATTTTGTGAATAAGATGTAAAATATTTGGAGTAGACCCCATCATTCTTGAAAGCATCAGCACCTTGTTATAGAAGTGAAAAATAAATTATTGTAAAGAAATAGAGAAAATTATGCATTCTCTAAACCAAACATACCATTTTTATTAGCATAGTCTCATGATTGGGATTGACTCCTTGAGGAATATTTACCCCTCTGCCAATCATTATCTTGTTTAATTGATATTCTTGAATTTTATAAATATACAAATACTAGTATATTTAATTATATATACTAATATTACATATGATTGCAATATTTTATAATGTATGTGCATAATATTATACATGTGCAACACTGATAATTATGTATGTATAATAAATGTCTTCAACTTATCAACTTACATGGGGATTATTGTAATACTCTTCTTACCATTTCTTAGCCAAATGGTTTGCTTGCATATCTTACTTTTTCTGAACACTTTTTCTTCTCACCTGTATTCATCCCCACTAAAGAAAGAGTATCTTAGCATTGGATTGAAGTTTCACTACAATCACCTATAAATTACTTATATCCAAACACCATTTTTTTTAAATCCTCACTGCTTGCTCTATCATCCATTAAGTCACTAGTCTGACAATAGAAAATCCCATCTGCTATTAGAATAAATATTTAGGGAAGTTCAAGTATATCATGTAATTTTTGATATTACCAATAATAGCTTTATTAAATTGAAACACATTTCTCAAGGGAACCTAGCACAGGTTTTTAAAATGAGGTTCTTTGACCAGCAGCATCTGCATCCCCATATATCTTACTAGGAAAGCAGATTTCTTGAGGGAAGGCCCAGAATTCTGTCTTAACAAGCCTCTAGGTGATTCTTTCACATGCTGAAGTTTGAGGTCTCCTGTATAGTCATTGTAAGTCACAAATTCCTTCTTATGTAAGAGCACTTGAAATTAGCTAAGTAATTATCTGTTAAACCTTGAGAAATGAAAGGATGCAGGTGAGTTTTAGTATAATATGGAAGGGTTGGGGTGAAGGAACTAGTCAAATAGTTGAAGAATGTGTTGTCATATCAGATGAAGGCTCTCATACGTGTGCCTTCAGAGCAATTTTGCCTTCTAACTCTTCACAGGGCTGTCTGGTTGATGACAGTATTATAAATGGGCTGAATTAACTATGTTATAAAAGATACTGATAGAAAATTCTGATAACTCACATGGTTATCAGCATGGTAATTTTCTTGCTCACTGACCTTTCAAAAGAAGGTTCGTTTCCTAAAATAATTCAGAACCCGGGAAAAAGGTCTTAACACCCATGCAGACCAGGCAGACAAGGCTATCCAACACTGTATCTCGGGTCACACCTGGTATCTGATGCCCCAGTGATGTCCTCCTCACCTGTGGCAGCTCTGCCTGCCCTTGACCCTCAGTTCTCAGAACCACATTTGCACATTATTCCAGCTATTGGGAATTGCTCTTGCCTGTTCCTTCACACTGCCAGGGACACAAATTTACTACTAAAGCCCATCCATATGATTGCGTGTGCTTTATGTTCCTGGCCATGATTTCTTGACCAAACATCCCTAAGAAACATTGTTCAATATCTTTAACGTCCTCAGTATTCTGAATAAGACCTTCCTAACGAGTGACTGACATCAGGTATCTAGATGACAGACAATAACGACAGTAAATACCATTTTTGAGTGCTTGCCATATGCAAGATATTTGCTAATCACTTTGTATGTTTCACTTGGATAGAATTTCCTGCTATTTCTGCTGTTCATCATTAATCTGCAGCAATTTTTCTGCTGTGTGTCCTACTGCTCAACACACTCATGATGACCCATAAAATATCCTGTTACAAAAATATAGGCGTATTCATGGAATCCTGTGAATTACCTGCACCATTGTCCAAAAGCTGTAATGTTTCTGTATGTCCATTCTGTGATTCAATGAAAGCAGTCACATTGGCTCCAAGAACGGGTGTATACCCTTGTGTAACTTCTGCATAAACAATCATTGGGTTGGGGTAACTGTTTGCTTCTGTATTCATTTTAGCATTCACTGTGATTGGAGGCACAGAGGGATTTGCTGGCCGAGAATTCACGGTAATAGTTAATATTTCCGAGTCTGCTTTGGCTTGAAGACTATAAGTCCAAACTCCAGTCTAAAAATTTCAATGCAAATACAATGGGTTAATAAGATCAGTCTGTTTTCTGTGTTTTCATTGTCCTACTCTAAAATAAGTCTTATTTGTGTTGCAGAATAAACAGGGTTTTGAGTGTTTTTGAGGGTAAAAGGATGAGAGTTGAGGCACTTTAGACAGGACATACTGACGGTTGTCATGCAGGGTGTCCAAACACTGTGAAATATTAAGTAGGAAAAACAAGTTTTGGAAAGTTTGTGAGTCTTGTTATTATTCTTTTACCTCACATTTTATAGTCTATGATCTGGTAGTGATAATAAGGAATGATTCTGTAGCTATCTACACACTAAACTGCACAGACTCTTACATTTCTTCCTCAAAGTTATTCTTAACCTACCTAATTTTTCCCTTGTTTTCCTTACTTTTAGGGCATAAGTTCTTTTTTCCTTTTCTTTCCACCATAATTTTCAGAACCATACAGGCATAGAAATTACATTTTATTTTACCTTAATTGTGACAACCATGCAAATATTGGCACTCAATTATGACATGTATTTTCAGCTATTAAAAAATTGTGAGGAAGTCTAAAAGCTGATTGCTTACTGTTGTAGTTCCTGGAATACGAAGGTAGGCCATTTTGGAAGCTCGGTCCATTGTGAATTGATTCGATGGTGTTCCATTGGGATCCCAGAGAAAAATAGCAGGAGACGTTTGTGCCCATGTGATGAGAAAAGATGTGTCCTTTCCCACTGTATTGTCAATTATTACAGTGTCATTCATCCAGTCATTATTGTTGAGTTCTGATCCCTTACTTTCAAGCTGTTCAAATATATTTAAAAAATTAATGACCAGAGAAGAAAATAATTTTATTCTTTTTCTTTTTAAATATAATCCTTAATATCTGGAAATACAGAATATGAGGAAAGGGTGGGGTATATATGGCTATTATTTTTCTTCAGATTTTAGTATTAAAGGATACTACACCTTCTGAGAAGAAATCAGCTGTAAGACGTGTGTGTGTGTGTGTGTTATTCTCAGTTTATCCATCTAATTTGGTAAACTTTTTTTCAATAAAACTACAGTTTTTTATATATATTTATTTTTCATTTCTATCTTTTACATAGTTATGTATTCCCCATAAAATTCCCACCACCAGTTTGCCCGTGAACCATCGCCATAGATCCTTGTGCTCATCTTTCCCCTGCCCTCATCGCTTTCCCTTTCCCTCTCCTTTCCCTCCCCCTTCCTCACATCATGTCTCTCATCCATGGGTGCCTGTTAGTTTATTATTATTATTATTATTATTATACTATTTTTATTTTTTTTCCTGATCCCATATTTGTTTCCCTGCATTCCTCCTATAAATAAAACCATTCGATATTTTTCTTTTCCTTCTGGCTTATTTCATGGGGCATGATCCCTTTTAACTCCATCCATTTTGCTGCGAATGGAGTGAGTTTATATTTTTGATTGCTGAATAGTATTCCGTTGTGTATATATACCACATCTTCTTGATCCAGTCATCTGTTTTGGGGCATTTAGTAAACTTCTTGATGGTGGCTAGAGTATACTCTGTATGGGAGAAGCAGCTCTAGAGAGAAAATCAGGACTACCAGATAATGAGAAAAGTACTAATGGATATTTTCCTGTTGTGAAATCTTGAAATGTCCAATATTCATGTGTGATATTTTGACACATAATAGAGTAAATAGCACTGGATGGTAAACAAATCCAACGAGAGTAGAAAAAGGAAAACTCAATGAATTTTGGAATCTTGAAAAGAGAAGAAATAAAACATAGGTTCTTTCTCTAAGAGGAGCTTGATGGAATGTTTTTCAAGTCTTCATGAATAGCTTTTAGTCAGGAGAGTCAATATCATCTACTGACCAAGAAGTTGCTTTGTATAGACGTGTCATTTTAGGAATGAGGGGGAATCCCACTTCGACTCCAACCCAGTCATAAACAAGAAGCCTTCACCCAGTGCTGATAGAAGGGAGTCAAACATTGAAACATCCTTGCAAAGACAAAAGTCCCCATCCTATTTAAGTGGATTTGCTTTTGACTAAAGAAGGTATTATTGACTTAATTCTGAATGTAAATGACTTTTTTTAGACTCCCCATCAGAAGCATCTAGGAAAGTTTGAAGGTTTCATCTACATAGAAATACTATGGGAACATCACTGATAAGCGGGGGATTCTGTCTCTCCTCTGTATTCCTGCTGCCACCATCCAAATCCACGTTCCATCAACTCAGATTCTTGTAACATACAAGAAATTCTCTCCCAAGACCAATCTATCATGTACATGAATCCAGATTAACTTTCCAAAAGTTTACCTTTTAAAAAATTATTTTTCTAAGAATCTATAGACTTTTCAAGTGAGGGTTACTCAAACTCTCTTCCTGCCCTTTCACACCATTTAAAAAACTCCATTCTCAAAATGTTGAGCATCTCCTATATGCAATTATCATCTTTCTTTCTGATTTCTCACATTCTTCTCATATTTTTAGATTTCTTTGGAGAGTTCCGTTTTAATGTTTTACCATACTCTCAAAATTTCTAAGGTTAAAGAATAACATAAAATAATACCCTGAAAAGTAGTTCTCCCTTCTGACCCATCATTTTTGGAAAAAAGTATCATTCTCTCACTCAACCAAAAAATCTGAAAAAAATGAGCTTTATTCTCTTTAAATTTGTATTCTGTACACAGCCAAACTAGACTGTGGCTAAATTTTAATACGCTTTAAGGGCAAGGCTATATCAGATCTCCAAATCAATCTTCACGTATCATCCCGAACTTGTATCCTATTACTATGCTTCTCTTTGTTGGAGAGGAGAAAAAAATCAGTCTGTTTATGTGATCAAGGAAAGTTTTAATGTAGGCGGTGATTTAAACTGGAAGATGGAAGAAAGAATTGTTGGTATAAAGTGACATGACATCAACTCGGTAGAATAAGATAAGGATAGAAACAGAATTTTTAAAAAATATTTGTAAGGAAAAAGACTGTGCTGACATTTTACATGGGACATAAACAAAGAAGTATCAGAGCTTATTCAAAGTTTTTGATTTTAAGTAAGAGAAAATGGTGGTGTTGAGTTCAGAAGAGAAGTGAATAAAATGAATGCCAGTGGGAAAAGTGGTTGAAAAGGTAAGAGAAGACTTAGGAATATAAATATGCAATGATATTCACTCTCTCGATAAATTTATTTCCAAGATATATATATATATTTTCATTTGCAAACCAAGTTCTTGAATTCAGTTAACTAATTTAAATCTATTTCATAGCAATGAAGGGTGGGGAAATTCTTAGAAGCACAAGATATTTTTTATATATTAATAGAAACACATTTTTGCATTCATTACATTATTAGACAAAGCTTATTTTTTTGGTGGAAAACAACATTATTGGATTTTAACTTTACCTCTAACCAAGCCTGTGGGAAAAGTAAAACTATACATCTGCTATTTCATTACTTATTTCACCACTTTGGTCATATCTGAAGAATGATTTCTATTTCAGATTGAAATTTTGATTTTAATTATAAATTTACTTTGTGAAAAATATAGAATGTAAAACTTATAGTGACCTTATCATTTTTTGTGAGTATGGCTAAATGCACACACACAAACTGAGTGAATGGTAATTCTGACCTGAAGAGGCTGCTGGGAGACATCTGCGTTTGCTGATGTAAGGGCTGAGAAAGCATCAATGAGACCATTGTTGAGGACATTATCTGAGGCCAATATATGTACTCCACCTAAAATGTAAATATATTAACTTGGTAACTTTCTGTGAAGTAAGTAGTTTTCACATACAGTGATTAATAAGGTAATGGTTAAAAAAAATCATAGTTTCTGTATGCATTATTAAAATAGGTCAAAATCAGAAGATATAAAAATTAACTGAAATATTCACTTAAATGTCATAACCAATAAGTGTAAACTAATTTATACCTTATTTATAGAAATCTTGCTTGACTGATATGGATCAAATAACCATGAAATATAAAAGAAGATGTTATAATGCAATGCATTAATGTTCACAGATTTCACACAGCCCTTTCAGGGAATTATTCACTTTAACATACATGACTAACAATGTTGAATTTCAGATTTTCTAGTCAGAGTATATCAGAATCAGAGAATTAGAAAGGTAAATGAGGTAAGGTATCCTGACAATTGCTAGTAATAAGGAGAGAAAAACGGAAAGTGATAGAGACAAGTCAGAAAATGATTACTGTGAAGGTACACTTGCGACAAAATAAATAACAATAGCCATAAAACACCTTGAAATAATGGGAGTTTTACAACTAAGTATTGAAAAGCAAGTACAAGTTTTGTAACATTAGAAATCAATGTTACAAAATTGCAAATATTTTATTTCTCAGTATGTTTAAAAACACACTAAAAATGTAGTTCATTTTTATCACCTGTCTCTATATCTAAAATAACAACTACCTAGCAGTTATTCTAGAAACTATGTTATTTCTAGATCTATTCAGTATACATTTCTGTTGAACCTCTACCCCTATCCTGTAGCCTATGCCCTGGTCTCATGAATTTCTCACTATCCTCCATGTGCCTCTTACATTGTCATTCCAGCATGATTACTTTGCTCATGACCTGATCATCTTTTCTCACCACTTTTTTCTCCAGAAAAAATCAACACCTTCTTCAAGGTCCAACCTAGGAGTTACCTCATCTCTCTCATCTTCTATCTTGACTCTGGGAAAAATAAAGACTTCCTCTGCTCACATAGTGTCTGACTCCTATATATGCCCCCTGTGATGAGGAAGGTTATCTGGTTATGCTCTCTGATTCATAGTTTTGCCTCCCCAGCCAACTGGATTAAGAACACCTTCAGAACAGAGCATGGATCTGGTTTGACTCTGCCCCCCTGCTCCTACAGAAGAGATTGAGAGGAATTATTGTCTGCTTCTAGACATGCACTGTTATCAAAAGGCTAGAACATGTAGGTCATATTTTACCTGTTAGTTTGCTCATCTCTGTGACTCCCAAATCAGCAGAAGGTCCCAAAGCAATCAAATGAACAATGGCCCCACTTTCTACCACTTCGTCAACACAATTCTTTGCAGTGGAATCCTCCCCATCAGTCAGCAGCACTATTTCAGATCCATCCAGTGGGTACTTTTTGCTAATTACCTGCAAACAAAATGACAGTATAATTAACAAATGTTCCCAGATCAGATCGATTGATGGGAGATTTAAAAAAATGTACAGAGAAAATAAAACAAAAGTGTCCAGAAAGGTAAGTCTATCTAAGTGCCTGTGAAAGAAGGTACAGATAATTTATCCCAGGATAGTCACTTTATTTCCTCTTCTCTAGCCACTTAATTGTTATTCCTTTCTTAGTACAACATTTTAAGAAACTGAGTCCAAGTCAAGAAGAAAAATATGCCACATTATCAGTGACTATTCTGGATTTGGAGTAGAAGTATGTGTAGGTTTGTAGAAGAGAGTTTGGAGAGTAGAAACCCCTAATAAAGCTGGTATCAGGGAAAAAATAATCAGCTTCAATTCAAATTTTCCAGGTTTTCCTAGCAACAACAAAAGTTGGCGAGGTTGTGGAGAAAAAGGAACTCTCCTGCATTGCTGGTGGGAGTGCAAACTGGTCCAACCACTATGGAGAGCTGTGTGGAGATTTCTTGACCTACTAAAGATAGAGCTTCCATATGATCCAGCAATTCCACTCCTAGGTATTTACCCAAATGACACAGAAACCTTAATTACAAAGGGCACCTGCATCCCTATGTTTATAGCAGCACTATTTATAATAGCTAAGCTTTGGAAACAACCCAAATGCCCCAAAATAGATGACTGGATCAAGAAGATGTGGTACACTCAGTCCTTCTGCCTGCTCTGCTACCCACTCTGGCTCTGGTGAATTCTCTCACCCTCCCATGCTTCTGACTGTATCCAGTGCTTGTGCAAATAAATAAAAAAATAAAAAAATAAATAAATAAGATGTGGTACATATACACAATGGAATATTACTCAGCAATCAAAAAAGATAAACACATGCAATTTGCAGCAACATGGATGGAGCTAGAAGGGATCATGCTCAGTGAAATAAGTCAGAAAGAAAAAGAAAAATACTGGATGGTCTCACTCATAGCAGGAATTTAGAAAACCTAAATAAGGGACCAAGAAAAAGACTAATCAATCCAAAGTAAAAATCAAAATCAACAAGCAACTATAAACCAGAGACACACTATGGGGGCGGGGGAGGGAAGGGAAGAGGAACGACTAGGGTCAAAATAAGGGGGGATTGCAATTTTATGGGGAATATAACCAAAATGATAATGCATACATTGTGAAAAATGAAAAATGATGTAAGAATTATATAGAATAAAATATTAATTAAAAAATTGAAAAAAACAAATTTCCCAGGTTTTCAAGTAGAGGATGACTGTTGTAGATCTATTGTAATATATGCAAAATATATTCTGACATACATTAAAATCAAACTGAAAAATACAAAATGCTTTTATGTATTTACAGCATTTATACAGTACTCCCACCATACCTTTCTACACAGCTGAGTGCAAGCTGAAGATTCAAAGATGAAATAGAGTTCTCTTTCCTTCTCTTCTCCCTTGTATGTATTAGTTTATTCACTGAGGACTTAGGATGTGTTAATCTAACCATAGTTGCTATGTTTTAACAGGAATTACATGGTTCCTGCATTCATTGAAACCATTAAATTAAATTTTAAAATATTGAGATTTGGGCTAGAGACTGAGGAGATCTAGAAGTAAGTTGCAAAGACACAACTAATGTATTCTACAGTTCAATAGAAGCAACAAAATGTAATATTGCTACCATGTATTAAACATTTGTTTAAATGTGTTTTATGTATTGTGTAGTTTGAGCCAAATCTAGATTTCCAACCTGCCCATAGGTTACTACTGCACTGCTATTCTTATTTACAATTTATTTTGTATGGGACAACAAGAATCATCTTCCTAAATATAAATTGACTATCAGTTTAAAGCCCTTCACTAGCTTTCTGTTGTGCTTAAGATAAAATTCAAATCTCTTTATTTTTCAAACTTTGAAAGATATAATCATTGTATATGACATTCCTCAGATCCTTGTTTGTCAAGCTCACATGCCACTAGCTTTTACCACGTCATAGAATAATCTAGTTATTTTCCACCTCTTTCAAAATGGACTTTGCACTTTTCTTTCTTAATGAACCACTTACTCTTTAGATAAAGAGTATTCAAATCTTAGCTTGAATGTCACCCTTCAGAGAGCGTCTCAGTGGTTCCTCTACATAAAACAGGTAGCGTTCCTCCTTTGCCAGTTGTTCTATAACGTCTCCCTGTATGGTTTCTTCACAACATTATTTCCACAATCTGTAATTTTTAAATTATTTATGTGTTATCTTTTTCTCAATTAAATAACATGTACTATAAGAGCAGAGAAGTTTTGCAAGGCTCATAAGTATATTTTGAATATACTGAAACATGAACAACCCTTTGTGTTTGCTTACATTACCCCGTTTTACCTATAATAAAATGGAAGACTAGAGAAGTTAAGAATCATGCTTAGGATCACAAAGCTAGTAAGTGATAATTGCAGTTTGAACCCAGGACTCATGTTAGAAACCTACACTGAAATGCCTTGCAGTTCATAAAAGAGGGAGATTCAATAGGCTTGGGAGTGAGAGGAAGAGCTATAAGAAGGAAAGGGCTTTTAAAGAATTGGTAGAGTTTTAACATGGAAATAAGGAAACATTTTAGGCAGATGGGTTGCCTAGACAAATGTATGGAGGTTGTTGGTAACTTCAGGGCATGGTAGACAATGTATGCGGTAAATTGGTTGAAGTTAGAACATCATAAGTGTTGAACTGAGAAGGCTGGCAAGAGAGATGAAGATACTTTTATTGGAGGATGAGAGGTTTTTGACTATCATCAGATTGAGGAATTCAGATAATTTTATACACTATGAGTAGGCAGTCATTATTTCTAAGCAGGAAAATAGTATAATTGACATTAATTTTGAGCTCAAGATGACCATTTAAATAAAAATAAGATATCCTTATAATAACAGTATGAGTGATGTATTTATTATATAATGAATAAGTGTATCAATGTATCATTTCACTTAATCCTTCTAGTAACCCTATGAGATAAGCATTCTTATTTTCTTGTTTTATAGGCAAGGCATTGAGAGTCCAAAGAGACTGAAAATTGCCTTGATCACATCGCTAATAAATAAGAGAGTAGGTACTACTCTGATGTCAGAAATCATATTGTGACCTGTATTCCTTACTCTAGGACTAACAGACGCTGCTACATCTGCTTTAATATATAAACATTAATTTTCCTAACTGAATGGCACAGAAATAAAAGGAAGGACTGGTCCAAAGTGGATTCATACATACAACTTATTTCATTTCCTTAATAGTGGATGACTTTTGCTTCCTAAGCACATGTCTTTATTTAATAGCATTCACTGGGCAAATATTATTACAGTAACACTAGACAAGTCCCTGACCTCATTGGGCTTATTCTTTAGTGGAACTTAAAGCTGTTTATTCATTCATCCATTATTGATTCACTAATCCATTAAAAAAATCATCAAGTGAATTTTTTCTATGTGCTTATTAATCTTATACTATTTAGAATTTTTTATATTAAAATTAGGGAGCAACATAGCAGGAATTTAGAAAACCTAAATAAAGGACCCGGAAAAAGACTAATTGCAATAAAGTAAAAATCAAAATCAACAAGCAACTATAGACCAGAGACACACTACAGTGGAGGGTGGGGGGAGAAGAGGGATTAGGGTCAGAAAAAGGGGTGGGAATTGTATGGGGAATATAACCAAAATGAAAATTCATACATTATGCAAAAATGAAAAATGATGTAAGAATTATATAAAATAAAATAATTCATTAAAAATTAAGATAATTTATAAAAAATTCTAAAATAAAAAATTCACTTTCTGAAAAAAAAGAAACCGCAAATAAATGCAAACTGAAAAATTTTCTACAAATAACTGGCTCACAGTCTTCAAAGGATCAGTGTATAAAAGATGAAATAGATGAAAGAAAAAGGTGAGCTATTACAAAGTAAAGGAGAATTAGAAGACATGCATGCTATATGGGACCTGATTTGAACTTTGAATGAGAAAAAATGGCATTAATGGGACAACTAGCAAATTCTGAATAAGGTCTGCAGATTAGAGAATATAGTATATCATTGTCAATCATATGATTTTAATCATTGTACTGTGATTTTGTGAAGACGTTAAATTTAGGGAGTCTGGGTAAAGATATGGTATGGGAGAAAAAAAATAAAATAAAATTAGGGAGCAAGTATATGCAATAGCACTTAACATAAAAATGTCCTAATAATTTTTAAAAAAGTATATTCTTAGTTTAATTTTCACCTGAAATGCTAATTCAGTTCCAGAGCAGATGGAAGTTCCTCCACCAGCTGCTGTAGGTAATTTCCCCATGAGTGTCTTTGTTTCATTGTCACTTGTTATTTGGAGTAGTTCACTTTTGACGCTAGCAGAACTATCAAAGTGCACCATTCCCACGAAGGACCCACTTTCAATGATCTCCATCAGGAAATGTTTTGCAGCTTGATTCATTCGATTTAGGCGGTCATAATCCTACATAAAAAAGGATGAGAGAAACAACCACAATGCTTACCATTCATTGAATGAGGAGAAAAGGAACAGCTGAAACTGGCCATATCTTCTTTATGGTGGTGCTTTTAACCTTTGTCATTGAACATAGTCATTTATGTAGATGATGCAAATAAAATAAACCATATTAAGAATTATCCTGCTGATATCGTACCTTCAGAAGCCCCTAAGCGACTCTCTGCTCATGTCTGTGAAGTATTTTCAAGGGGAGGGATTAGAAAACAACCCATATTTCAATATGTAGTTCTGATCTTCTAACTAAAGTTTTACTAACAGGTCTAAAGGCCCCTCAATTTTCTGGATAAACAGACTCTAGGTTTAGGTCTTTTCAACTATTGCCACCCTCTTTTACTATAATATTCACTGCCTCTATGAGATTATGATGACAATTATAAGGGAATGATGGTATTTATGCCACCATGCAATTTTGAATAACCCAGGTGGAGGTAACATTCAGAATGCTCTTAGGCATTCAACACCAGATTCCTGTCCTTACATACAGGAAAAATGGACCCATGAACTTACCCCCATGCTTCCGGACTTATCAAGAACCAAGCACACAACTCTTTCACTGATCCTCAACAGTGAAAAGACAGGTGTAGGGGGTGGTGCAACTATAGGCGTTGTGTTTTGAAAATCCTCAGAAGCGCTGATCACCTCCCATGTGCTTTTAGCATTGCACATTTTGTTTTGTAGGGTAGGAGCTTCTCGGTTATGTTTTTTTTTATTACAGAATGCAATGACCTAAAAGGTTGATAAAATGGAAAAAATAGTATATATTATGCCTTTAAAAAATTCAACTACAAATTCAAAAAAAATGAAAAATCTGCTCTATTCATTTAATGAAATATGATTCATTGAGGAATCATAAAATAGTGAGGTAAATGTTCAATAATGGTAATAATAGGTAATACTAATTGAATGCTTACTCAGTGTGCCAGTCAAAGTTGCAGAACTCTATATTAATACATTGAAGACATCACGTCACCTTCAAAGCATGTCCTTGAATTAAAAACGTACGATTCTGAAGTAACAATTGTCATACTTACTGAGTCAATAGCTTGCATAAACATTATTGATGCTGTTTCAGTTTGATCTTTATCAGGGATGAATTGACAACCTTTTTCGTACAGTTTTGTTGTTGAGTCAATTTTGCATAGACTCTCTGTACAGCTACCTCCTTGACACTGAAGCTGTCTGTTGCGACCAGTGATACCTGTGGAACACCTGAAAATATTTGACAGTTCGTCTCTGAAACGATTTAACCATTAACATTTTTTGAAAGCCTTTATTGTTGCTATTCACAATGATCCTTACATAAAGATTTTAATTTTTATTGTTTATCACAAATCTTATTTTTACAGCAAAGTTTAAGAGCTCCCACCAGAAGAGCTATCTCTTTCCCAAGAAATTGCAGAAGGAAATTTCAAGTTAGATCATCAATATATATACATTGGTTGAGTTTGCTGCTTGGATTCAAGCTCCTGCTGACCTATTCGTGCAAATGGCTATAGATAGGTTCCCCTTTCCAAAATCTTTCTGGAGGAGGTCTCGTGGTGATAAATGCACTGCAACCACCTGGACTATCTTGTGAAATCATGTAAGCCCAGTACTACCTTAGTTTAAAGTTCTTTATAGATCTCTTTCATAAGATGTTACCAAAAGAGTGGGATGTGGCATAACTACAAATGTTTTGATTATTCAAAGAGCATTTTTATATCCAAAGTCACAAAAATCTCACTTGAAGGAAAGACTAAGTATTGCCTAAGACAATACAGAATGGTGGAGGCACTTTAGACACATATATTTTTTTTTTGTTTGAAATTGGCCACAGATGACAGTGATTACAGGGACTATGCTAGGGTATGAATATAGCCCAGCTTTTCAATGTGTTTCCATTCAAATTCAAATGACTTGATTTCTTTCAGTTATTTGGGAAGTTTTCTAAATATATGCCTACATTTATTACCCTGAAACTCAGTGAATGTAATGATGTTATCTATATTAACAGTCAAGATATTCTGCCACATAGACTAGACATTTAGGGGGAATATGATTTAAACAAATAGAATCATTGTAACATCCTTTAAAATATGTGCCCTGAAACTGATGCTATGATACTGTTAAAGAGTCTTAATTGAAATCATGTGTCTTTGGGTATGTGCATTTGTTTATACTTTTATATATTTTTACTCCTTCTTAGCCATTTTTATTCATTCTTCTGTAGGTAAGTAATTTTGATCTTCCAGCATATAGTAAATCTCTTATACAGAGTATACCACCAGCATAAATGAGTTCTGTCAGCTATGGTGAAAATGTGTGAAAACATGTTAATCTGAATACCAAATGTTCTTAAAGTTATATATATATATTATAAATGAATAGCCAGCTACCTTGAACTACATTTTCAAATAAACCAGAAAAGCACAGATTTGTGAGAAAGCATATATTGTCTACTTTGGAATGAAAATGATTAATATTTGAAGGAAATCAGTGTAAGGAAATAAGAAGTTACAGCCTAGAATAATTTAAGAAAAGTTAAATGGTCCTGCCTTGTTGCTTCGATTTTTTTTGACTTAGCAGCATAGAAAGGTTTCTCTTCATTATACTCATCAAACACTCCCCAGCGGAGATGAGCCCATTCATGGACCAGCAGCCTGCCTGTGGGGAAATTTTTCAAGTACATGGTCATCATTCAAGTGACAAAATAGAATCTCAAAATATATTAAGAATTTTTTCAATGAAAACATTTAGGCTTTAAATAACTGCAAACATTTGTACTTTTGTTTATAAAAACATTTTTTATATTGCATAACAGTATTGTTACTGATATAGAATATAGTATGTCTTTTTATTCCACAACATGTTAAATCAATTAAACATATATCATGTATTTGATATGGGTAGAATAGACTGGACTTTGGGTTTTGGTTATAAAGGAACAAAAAGACTTAGATATTACAATGGTTTGGTTCTACAAAACTCACTTCTCCCAACAACATAAGTAACTATTTATGGTAATAAAATTTCACAAGGCAATTAAGTGTTAAAAATGTCTATAAATGTTCCTTAAGTGAGTGATAATGAAGAAAAGTTTGACAATAATTTCAATGCTGTGGGACATATTTAATTTTGGGGTGACAAAATGAGGTAAATATTTTTTGGTACTTAACACATATCATTAATTTTATGAAAACAATTATTATTGTATATATTTAACACAATACTAGTTACTAGGAAACATAAAGATGAGTAAAATATAGTAAGCTTAGAGAGAGGAAATATAGTAAGCTTATAGTAAGCAAAATAAAAATAAAATTCTACCTAGCATTTTTAAGGCAAATGGAAGAATATAGGTAAATCCACAACTTGAAATGCAAGAAACAGAAACAAATGGAAATTTTGTTGTAACAATATTAGGGAAAACTTCAGAGGAAATCGAATTGGAGAAATTGGAAATATAGTCTCTTCTGCTACAATGCATGTTTCTCTCACTTAAATTAAAAGCTTGTGAGATAGGAAAATAGAGGGTGAGATATCAGTGTTATGCAAAAGTCATGTTTCTTCTTTAAGTTCTTGCTACTCAAGGAACATTAGTAAACCCAGATCTAACAAATGCAGAATGTTGGGCCCACTGAATTAGAATCAGCAAGTTAACATGATCTCTAAGTTATTCCTCTACATGTTAAGTTTTGAAAACATTGACTTGAGGTTTCTTAGTCTAATGGAGCCAGAGTAGTAAACTGGAATTATATAATCTTCAGTATGGGAGGAAAAGACCCTTATATCAGTTACTGCCATAGGGATTTGCAAACATGGAAACAGTTTTATATATATAACTGTGTAAGGAGGTGATTTGTTAATTCACTTGACTGTAGTAATCATTTTACCTGTATATGCATCAAATCATTGTGTTGTACATCTTAGATATTTATAATTTTTATTTTGAAAAACAACCCCCTCCCAACCCCCCGAGACTTAGAATTCCACTCCTATTTCTGTCAGTATCTTAGTTTCCTCTAGCCCTGGTCTCGTTTCTAATATCATTTCTCTCTCTCTTTCTCTGTGTGTGTGTGTGTGTGTGTGTGTGTGTGTGTCTTTTAGGCATAGTAATTGGATTCAGATGGTTTATATTTCTAGACTCATTCATAAGCCTATGCGCAGATTGAGTGAAAGTTACAAGGTAACTTTGAAATTATTTAAACTTTAAACTGTTCCTAACAATTTAATAATATAATTGCTACCTTATATTCCAGTCTTCACCATATCAATTTTGTTAATGTTAATGAAAATATTGGTGAGATCCTTTTGGCATGGACACTGATGGAAATGGTCAAAATGGTTTAGATATACCAGTCCATACTGGTGAAATGGCAGTCGTGGTTCTCATTAATCACTTTTCATTACATTTCATCATGGCTCACTAAAAGGAATCTCTACCCCTATGACTCCTTTTGAGACTTAGATATTTTCTTTTCATTCTGTGGACTACCTGGATTTTAGATCTCTGGCCAGAATCTCTCTTCTCATCTCTTAGAATTTTTCTCACAAATTCCACTGACAAGTTTAACTGAATTTTCAAGAAATAGATATTATGAAGTCATTACAGACTATTGAAAAGCTGAAAAACATTTGAATTGATTTTAAGAAATTTATGGTATGTTTATTTTTAATATCTGCTATGCTGGCATACTCCAGCCACACTGAGCAGCTGCCTGTATGTCCCAGATGATCCTTCTGGGTACCTATTGTTATAGTTGTTGTCATTGTTATTGTAAATTGCATAGATTTTGAGGACTTTCAATCTTTTGTTCCCCCAAAGCCTTGTTGAGTCACATAGTAACATAAACACCTAATGGGGGGAACTGTCAGTTGTAGGAAATGGCTGAGGTAGGGGTATGGGAAAAGGACAAGAGCTCAGGAGGGCTTTTTTTAATTAAAAAGTCAGAGAAAATCCTCCTTTTCTAAGGGTTGAGATAGAGATGAAAGTAGGAATGAGTTTGGTAATAGAGAGGAAGAATTAGGAAATCTATTTCTTCATTCAAGGCATCTTTTGATTGATTGGATTGAAAAGAATGGCTAGAAAATGGGAAAATAGTGGTAGATGTTTTACAATTGTTATAGAGATTGAGAAAGGAGCTGGGATTAGAAAAGTAAAAATATTGTCGAGTAGCTTTGAGGGCTTCCCTGAGATGAGAAAATGTTTTTTTCTAATGATTTATAATTTTCCTTATAATCTGCGGAAACCTAGTAACATGAGCCAAAGAAATCTGGCTGGAAATTCAACACAGAGTATTTGTAAGTTGAATGAAATTTAAATATAAGGTGTTGAGCAAGTCAAGCTATTTATACTTTTAGATGAAATGTCTGACTTTGCTGGACATGCCAGATAGGAAAGTTTAGCTAGAAGGGCCTAAAGGAAGAGAGGAATAGTCAGTTAGTGTATGTGGGAGGGGTAAAATTGGGGTGGAATGATGGAACTTTCACCATTGGGATGGGGAACTGGTCCAGGCAATAATAAGCAACAGGACTAGGTGAGTGATTGTCACAGACAAGAGACTTAATGAATGCTCATGGAAGAGGCAGTGGAAGAGGTGATCCTGGGTGTGTGGAGTGAGGAAGGTCATTAATTTCCTGATTAATGACATGTGAGTTGTGCTCGCCTCTAAAAAAGTATCAATTTTATATGAAAAATAGTGTGCATTAGGTCATTTGAAACAAAGATCTGAACATTTAGATTGAAGTAGATGAAGCGGCCATTTTTATAGGTAAACATAATCTCTTGGAGACAAGTTGGATACTAATATCAACAACTGGTAGCCTGTAAATGTTTTCTCTTCACTGGGAATGGATATCTTGCCTCTTCATCTTGTTAACCATCTGCCTTCCAAGGAGGTGAGATATGATTGATTTATGTCCAGATGTGGAGAACTGGAAACTTAAAAACTTAAAAGTATGCCTTAAGAAATTCCCCTGTTGGGCCTCGCCGGTGGCGCAGCGGTTGAGCGCTGGGTTGCGAAGCTGCCCGCGGCCTATGCGGCGCCGGTTCGATCCCCGGCTGCTCCCCGGTCACCGGAGGAGGGTCCCACATGGCGCGCAGACCTCTCCTGCCGCCCGCTGCTCCCCTCAGCAGTGTACTTCGGTCCTTCTACCTGCTCTGCTCCCCGCTCTGGCTCTGGTGAATTCTCTCACCCTCCCGCGCTTCTGACTGTACCCAGTGCATGTACAAACAAGCAAACAAACAAATAAATAAATAAAAATACATGCCTCTTTAAAAAAAAAAAAAAACTATAAAAAAAAAAAGAAATTCCCCTGTTATTTGCTACTGTTTTCAAATTTTATAGACACTGTACTGATTGTAGTTATATGGGTTATCTAATTTAATGTTCCTAAATCCATAAACTAGGAAGCCCTCTATTCATTTTACAGCAAATGAACACAAATAGGCTAGCTCAGTTTTCCAATCTAAATTTTAAGATCTTTGGTTCGAATGACCTAATAATGCACAGCTAATAAATGGGAGAGTCAGGACCTGAACCTTAGAACTCTGGTCCCAAGGACTGTTACACCTAACCTGGATACAAAGCTGCTTATTAGAATATAACCAACCTACCTGCTGGTCCATATTCATTTTGTTTTTTTCCAAGGACAAAGTCAGGGGTCAAATGAATGAATTCTGCTTTTTCTCCACACTTTGTGAACTGCTTGGTGTATGGTTCATCTCTACCTGGGACGGTTGGTGGTGCAACTTTAACATCAGCCTGAGAATGTTTAAAAAGATTTTTAAACATTTCTATCAGAAACAGAAATGATAACGTTTAGCCTAAAAATTTTGAAATGATCAATTTGCAGTAAAATTGAGGAGCAACAAAATAAAATCTTTTAAGAAAAGTTTTTGACTCACATGTGCGTAGCTTTCATGTTTTGGCCTCTTGTACTGAGAGTCTGCATTCCACTTCTCAGGAATTAATATTGATACGTTTTTGAAAAATAGTCTTTTTTCTGTGGCTTCAAACAGGTAAGTAGAAGCTTCAGTCACCATTTCCTATTGTTTAGGAGAAATACATATGAGGATGACCAAGTGAGAGTTGACTAAATGAGCAGGGGTTCATCTCAGGCATATTCTGAATTAGGAGTGAAGAGAAAAAGCAACAGGCTAATGAACAGGGTCTCTACCTCATAATTCCTATTTTGCCACCTGTCCCATCAAAATTACAGCTTAATCTTGCATATTTGAAGGATTTGTCTTCTATAATCCTTCATCAAAAGGCAAGTGTTTCTTTTGGTGTTCAGGGAATCATATAATAGGATAAAGTGTATAGAGTTTGGACTCATCTCCTTTGAATACTAGCATTAGCACTTTCTGGGTAATTTATATAACCAATTTATCTGGGCCAATTTACATAACACTCTCAGGCTCAGTTTCCACATATTTAAATGAACTATTACTACCTATCTTTAAAGTGGGTATAAAGATGGAATGAATTATGAAGTACTCTATACACGCATAGTTATAAAACCAATTGTTGTCATTACTAATGAGAATAGCCCTAAGTGATGCAAGCTAAGGAGAACGGAACTTCTGTGGGGATGTGTCATAGAAATTTTTTATTATATTTGCAGTCTCCAGGAGAGGCTGGATTAGGGGGTGGCTGATGGAAAATTTCATAGGAAGGGCGGCCCTTTTTGCTCCTAGGCTGACAATAATATATTGTTCAGTATCCTGAACCCAATAAGAGACATAGGCCTACTCTAAACCCCTACCATAGAACTCCACTATTTAGTGGAGAAAATAGATGGGTCATCTTTTCTACAAGATCAAAGCCAGCGAAAAATTGAGCGATATTGGATACTAGATCACACTGTGTCAACCTCTTTATCTTGCTAACAGCTGCCTAGTCCACAGTGCTTTCTTCCTCCAGGCAGTCTCTACTCCTTCATGATGCTTCCTGACCTAACATAACTCCACAGTGTAATTATTCTCTCAAGAATTCCAGGGAATGCTAATCTTTTCTCTTGACGAGAGTCCAGTGTGCTGACTCATGTCTGAAGAGATGAGCAAATTGGGTTCAGAGCCATTGGATCCTTCAGAATCAAGGTTACAGAGAACAGAAGTCCCAAAAGACTGGTTAGAAATTAGCAAAAGAGTCAGTGACCCCTAAATTTCATTTAAGATTACTTCATCACTGGCTGGAAACAGACTGAAGAACTCTATTTGTTCCCTACGATGTCTCTGCTCTTTGGGGGCGGGGGTGGGAGAAACGGGAATACTTAGACCTCAGTTACCATCTACTTAAAGTGCCCTCTATCCGTCTCTGTAATTATGAGATAAAAGTGTGCGTGGCAGCTTACATTGTGGGACAGATTATAAAGGAAGGAGCTGCATACAGTTATATGGGTTGTATATTGTACAACCCAAGTAATTCCACTTACTTTATAGTTTCTATATCTCTATGCAACTGCTTTGGATAGGCATTTCTCAAGTCATGAGGAGTTTCTCAGACTCTGTGTGAGATGACTGTGATTCTCTAGAGAAGACAAGGTTGTCTACTAACGGTTATTATTTTTATATGCTTTCCAAGCAGACTATCTTTAATATTATTTCCAAATTCCTTCTCTGTATACCTGTAATATCCCATTTGGATCAGATTAAAATATTGATATTTCTAAAACAGGTACTCTCAAAAAACACACACACAAAGGTTAAAATAAAATTTCCAAAACAGGTACTCTCATATAAAACAAAAACGAAAATGAAAAATATACATGAGTAAAAGAAATAAGGAAAGTTGATATTGTCATCTTAGGTCATCAGTTATAAACCAATTCAGCACAAATTATATTATGGTCAGGTAGTATCCTAAGAGTAAGATTATGTGCACAACTGTAAAAAAAAGAGTGATTTTTGCCATCTCATATAAGCCAGAGGCTAAATCAAGGTCTTGCCAACCTTCATAACCAGTGTGCTTTATCTCCATTATAACTGTACTACGTAAAGTGACCTTGGAAAAGAAATGAGTTCTCTTTTGTATAATGTATATGACAGTGTTTCACAAGGTTGCCTGAAAATATAAAAGCAAGAGTGTATAGATGACTGGGGGAATGTTCAGAAAAGATTGTGTAATCTAAGGATGTCTACTAGCAAGTGAACTTCTAGCCTTCAATAAAGGACCATATTAACAATTTTTTGCCCCTATATATACATTCTACAATTTTGCGATTCAGAAAAGTTTGAAATGCATCAGTTCTCTGGACTAAAAAGTCATCATTCATAACTAGCTCTATTAGCTGTTATTTAAGCCTATGTTCTTAGTAAAGAAAAATCTTTACTTCCTCTAAAATTCAAAAGATATCAATAAATGAAAGCTATTAGGTGGCAAGAGTTTATACAGAAAGTGTGATAAAAAACAAGCAGAGAATCATCTGCTCACAATGCAAGTTATGCTCATTAGCTTCTGATAGATGATACTAACATCATGTAGAAGGTTATAAAACAGTGAGCATAAAGACATACTAGTGAAAGGATTGAGTATAAGGAATAAATTGATGTTTGGGATGAGGGAACTACCTTACATAGCTATAGCAATAAGCTCTTTATTGCATGAAACTTAAAGTTCAAAGAAACTTTAGAAATCAGAGCTCCTAGTTCAGACCTGGGACCTTTCTCCATCTGCACTACCTAATGAAATAATTTATTTTCATGGATTGAAATCTCATCTACAATGACTTCTAGATTTTCCCCCTGAATTCAGATTCTTGTCTCCATTTATGTGGATGTTTAATAAGCAGCAAATTCAAAATGTCTAAACTAATACCTGATATTTCAACCACAAAATATTCTCTACTTACAGTCTTCCCCATTTCAGTTGATAATAATCCCATATTTCCAAATGACCCGGTCAAAATCTTGGAATTCTTTTCAGCTATTATTTTTCCCTCTTACTTACTCATACCCATGCTTAGATAAACCATCAGCAGATTTGTCCATGATCCCCCTCATAACTGATTTTTACCACTGTATCCCTGTTCCTAGTTACCATCTCTTCTCACCCATGACAACTTCCAAACTGGTGTCCTTCTATACCTCTATGCCGCACAAAGCTTATACAGGATGAGTAACAGGTGGACCTCCTACAGAGTTTCCCCAACACTGCAGTCAGAGTGATTCCTGAACATGCAAAAGAAAACATTCCCCTCCTCTGCCTGGAATCTTCCCATGCATGGCGCTCAGAGTAAAAGCCCAACTCTGTCTACTTCGTCTAGGTCCTGCTACCTCACCAAGTAGCTCTCCCCATCTTTCCTCCTGCTCATTCACTGTTGTTTCTTAGGTCACAATTCTTCTGATGAACCAGAAGCATTCAATAAGCACTTGCTTAAAGAACTGTTTAGTCCAACTGCTCATTTACATGAAGAAACTGAGGATCACAGGGTCCTGTTCCCTCTATTTGGTCTTATGGTGAGACAGAGCAGAACTCTGTCTACGTCTTCCAATCCCACTGCCCATTCTAGCATTGTCTTCACTCCCCCATGCTGCTTTTAAACTTCCTCAAACATTCAGAAATTTCCATAACGATTATTAATACTAACTTTTTTCCTTTTCCATAGTCAAAAAAGAAATTCCATTACTTCCTTACCTTTATTTTTTCAATTAATGTTGCATTTTCTGTCACATTTGGATCTATAGCAA
This sequence comes from Talpa occidentalis, assembly GCF_014898055.3. Taxonomy (NCBI): domain Eukaryota; kingdom Metazoa; phylum Chordata; class Mammalia; order Eulipotyphla; family Talpidae; genus Talpa; species Talpa occidentalis. The sequence goes on from NW_023605305.1 coordinate 40,959,400, forward strand.
TGATGACATTTTCATAGCCATTGTCACTCACTCGAACAAAGGAAGTATTGGATCCTTGCAGCAGATACAGGACCAAGAAAAAGACAAAACCTCTGAATAACCCCATTGTCCCCCTTGAGTTTTACACCAACTCAAGAGGCATTCTTTCACCTTCTGGCTCTCTCTATATACTCCAAAACATTATCAGTGTTATCTCGTTTTGGGACTTTGACCATATAAAATGTTAACATTACGTATGTAGGAAAATATTCGACCAGTTTACACAATCCTTTTATTGTATGTTATTGTAAAAGTGATCACAAACACAGGGCTAATCAGATGTGTCTATATAATACTTTGCACATTTTTACCTAGGAAGTATTTTTAATACTTTCTAACTTTGGTTGATGTCTTAAATATAAATAAACTTTGTGTATTCTGTAGAGTAGAATGTGAAAATTAATATTTTATAATGAAATGAATAGAAATGATAATGTCAGTGTCTTCAACTTTACAAAGCAATTTATTTATTATTAGATTATCTACCAAGGGTAGAAATAATGGAAGGAAATAAGATTGTTAAAAATAAATAATACCAAATAAGTTAAGATAGTGTTGAAATCTTTAAATTAAAAAAAATCTTAAACTGTTATATTAAGGAGGATTTGATAGTTATTCAAGGAAATTTTTTAAAATACTATCCATTAAAGAATGAATAGAATTTGTTTTTATACAAGTATATTAAAAATGTCTGATACATTTGAAGGAAAGTGAATAATATTAATATTTAACATATATTCACTGCTTACTAGGGCAGTGCTTCTCTAACTTAATCCTCACCACACATCTCCAATGTAAGTATGACTATTATCTTCATTTTAGGTTGGGGGGAACTGAGGCACACAATTTCAGTAACTTGCCAAGATAGCATAGCTAATATATGGTAGAGTTAGTATCTGAAGCTAGTGTTGCTTACTTAAGAGGCCTTGGAAATAACCATTCCATAACATGGCAATATTGTTTTATAAGACAAATAATATAGTAAGGTTGTTTAAATACAAAAGATAATCAGGGTCAGGTTAGGAGTTGTGATAATGATTCAAGACTATCCAGTCCTAGGGCCTCCCCGGTGGCGCAACTGTTGAGCGCTGGGTTGCGAAGCTGCCCGCAGCCTCTTCAGCGCCGGTTCGATCCCCAGCCACCGGGCGAGGGTCCCACATGGCGCGCAGACCTCTTCTGCCGCCCGCCCACTGCTCCCCTCAGCAGTGTACTTTGTCACTCTGTCTGTTCTGCTCTCCTCTCTGGCTCTGGTGAATTCTCTCACCCTCCCATGCCTCTGACTGTGCCCAGTGCTTCTATAGATATCTACATAGATAGATATCTAGATAGATAGATAGATCAATCTTTAAAAAAAAAAAAAAAGAATATCCAGTCCTAAAGCAATAGGAATCAGGATGTATCAGAAACCCAAAAGGGACCTGAAAATAGAAATTATCTTTAAATCAAGAGTTAAGTAGGAATATACCTATGTTGTATTCTGAATAAACAACATCTCCAATGCAGAAGTTTATTATATGTACCCAGACACTGCCCTCTCAGGCAGCGTCCTACATTTCCTTTCCATTACCTCAGGAATATTATGGGATAATTGTGCATTCCTAGAATTAATATATCATGCAAGAAACAGGATGAAACAGTTACACTGGAAACTCCAGGAAATTTGTGATTAGCTGGTGGTGGTGGGACTGGGTAACAAACACATCCTGTGCAGTCTCACCTTGCTTTCCTCACTGACTGTCCTTCCCAGCACCTCCTGCATCTCCCTGCATTTCAGCTTGGAGGCTTCTGACAGACCAAGCATGCTTCTATCCTATAGAGTTGATCCTCGGGAAAGTTCTTTTGACTGATAGAAAGTGTTAATTGGTGGAGGAAATTCTATAGGGACTATACCTGAGGTGGGGGGGAGCAAACATTGTTTAAAAATGAGCAATGATGTAAAGTATATATAAATAAATAAACAAATAAATAAATAAATAAATAAAAAGAAGGTGTTAACTAGTGAATGATTTTCATTTTATCCCAAATAATGACATATCACACTGCCTGAACAGAAGCTAGTCAAGGCCTTTGTAATGCTAGAGGAATGGGGTCTTAAATTCTCTCATGTGTTTGAGGGATTATCTAGGTTATTGAAGAAGTAAAATTATTTATTAAAAATTGTTTTTTCTGCTTTTGGTTATTATTGTTGGTGGTACTCATTCTTTTTTTAAAAAATTATTTATTTATGCATATAAGAGCTGAGGTGCAGGCCAAAGATATGGGGGCAGGGTGAGAGGATTCACCAGAGACAGAGTGGGGAACAGAACAGGCAGATTGACTGAAATACACTGCTGAGGGGAGCAGTGGGCGAGACAGGAGAGGTCTGCTGCACCATGTGGGCAGCCCCCTGGTCAGGGATCGAAGTTGTGCTGCAGTGGATGTGGATAGCTTCATAAGTTGCGTCTTAACGCCCGTGCCACCAGGGAGGACCGGTGGTGCGCATTCTTTCATTAATTTTATCATTAGTCATTGCTTTCATTAATTTTAGGTTTATAATGCAATTCTTTTTTGAGCTTCTTTTGATTATTGGTGGATTCACTTTTATTTATTTTATTATTGCTTAAGAATAAATCTAAAATGAATACATTGAATATTATTTAGGTCATGTCCCAAAAGTTTTTTTTTAATTATGTTTCAATCTAGATAGTTTATTTCCTGCCACTGAAGTATTTAATGTTTGTTGCTATGTATGGTCACTATAATTTAAATTTTGATTTCCTTTTTCATTATATACCAGATTGGAGTCATTTGGAATATTTAATGCTAAAATTGCTTTTTTGAATCCTACCAGTATTCTTAAATATCATAGAGTAATTTCATATTTGGTTGTATGGAAATTTATTTTTTAATAAGATCTCTACATTGATAAACAATATTACAAAATTGATAAATATGTTTTTCTGCAAATATAATTACATTGTTTCTGTATAAACTCTAATTATGTGTAAAACTTGAATTCAACTTAAAAAATATAGTTTTTGTTAGATTGAGTTTTTAATTCATAATCAAAATAGGGAAACAGTTGATAAAATTTGATTTGAAATTGATTCCACTGGGTAACAGATATTATTATATAGTATAAAAGTTTAGAATCTTACATTTATATTTACTGTGCAAATAATTCTCTTACGTCTGTTTGTTTTAAACAAATTTATTGACTTTGATAAACCAGTTTATTTACACTTGAATGAGTAACACTGTTTTCCAAGAGCCATAAATGAAGGCAAATTGTAATTTCCTATTTTAAGTTTATCAGTGAGAGAAGTTCATTATATTTCACAAAGGGAGAATGAACATGCCAAATTAAGAAAATGAGGTATTGACCATATTCATATGGGTTTATTTCTCGGCTCTCATTCTAGTCCATTGGTCTGTGTGTCTGTTTTTATTTCAGTACTATGTTGATTTGATTATAATATTTTTATAGTGTAGTTTGATGTCTGGGTGAATGATGATACCTCCATTGTCCTTTTTTTCAGGATTACCTTGGCTATTTGGCACCTTTTTTGCTTTCATGTAAATTTCAGTAATATTTGGTCTGTCTCTTTTTTTTTTTTTTTTATAGAGGCATGTTTTTATTTATTTATTTATATGTTTGTTTGTTTTTGTTTTGTTTATACATGCACTGGGTACAGTCAGAAGCACGGGAGGGTGAGAGAATTCACCAGAGCCAGAGCGGGGAGCAGAGCAGGCAGAAGGACCCAAGTACACTGCTGAGGGGAGCAGCGGGCGGCAGGAGAGGTCTGCGCACCATGTGGGACCCTCCTCCGGTGGCCGGGGAGCAGCCGGGGATCGAACCGGCACCGCAGAAGCCACGGGCAGCTTCGCAACCCAGCGCTCAACTGCTGCGCCACGGGGAGGCCCTGGTCTGTCTCTTTAAAAAATGCCATTGAAACTGATAGAGATTGCAAAATGAGCAAGCATTCATACTCCCCATTCTAAATTTCTTGAGGACACATCATTACTCCTGGTAAGGAGGTCAATTCCTTAATATGTTGGAAGAATCTTAAAAACAAGTGGTGAAAATTCCCATGCAAAATACATATATTCTTACATATTTTGCAGTTTTCTTTTCCAAATCCAGGAGGTCTAGATTTCTGTAATTGGGAAGAACAAGAAATCTTGTCTGGGAAAAACATACTGTATAACATGTCACATAATATTTAGTGTAGTCCCTTCAATATGTATGGAATATTTTCTTTGTGATGAGCTAAGAAAATAAAAATTGCTTGCCCTTAAGGAAAATTGCTTGCCCTACAGTTCAGTGAATCATGGGTCATGCTGACTTAGATGATGTATAATATGTTCTGATAAACATATTATATTGTGTATGATAAAAATATGCAATAACAAAAGAATAAGCAATGAATTCTGAGTCAGGGATCGAGGCAGAGTTAGGGAATGACTTTGAACTGATCCTTAAAGAATGGACAGGACTTTAATGTCTTTATCTTATTTAATTTAATTTAATTTAATTTTCTTTTACTTTTATCATTTTACAAAGAAAGAACACATACCAGATTTGTATTTGAAATAGATGGCAAAATCACAGAGATACAAAACAACCTCTAGCTCTACTTATTCTAATTAAAATTCTAACACAAGGACCTAGGTTCCAAAGTACTTGCTCTGGTGATCAGTGCTTGTGTCTTTCTCTGATAGAGTAGGCTGTGTCACTGTTGTCTTTAAAATAACTCAGAATTGAGGGGGCGGAGCAACATGGCGGCGAGGAGACGCTGCGAGTAAGATCTCCCATTAAAAAAAGTGAATAGGGAGGAAAAGCGGCAGGTCCCAGTGAGAACTGGGACACGGAAGATAAACGGGTGACGCCAGCGAACTGCCCGAAGAAGAAAGTGGCCATAAAAGAGGACTAGAAGGGAGGGAAGCGCAGAACCTGCTCCCCTCCCCCGCCCACAGAGGCGGCACTCTCCGACCGGCAGAGAGGAGGAAACAACAAACCAAAACAACCAACAAGAACAAACGACGCAGCAAGCGGGACTGTGAGCGGAAAGGAACTATTGCAGCCACCACACCCCGTGAACGGGAGCTGAGGCGAACCCTGCAGGATCCGCCGCGGCGGTGAGCGAACGGCTCCGGGCGCCATTAGAGAAGAACAAAGACCCCGGGAGCCGCGCACACAGCCCTGGCTGCCGGTAAGCCTGCGCGGGAAACGCGGCGCGCCTGGCGCGCTTGAAAAGCAAGTGCAGACCGGGATCGCGGCTGCCCAGGTCCCCGCGCCTGCGACCTAGGCTTGCGGGGAGACGACCTAGGCTTGCGGGGAGACGCACGGAGGTCCTCACTGAGGTGAAGGTCCCTCCCTGAGTGAGCAGGAACCAGGCGCCCAGGCACGGGAGCGGGTGCAAAAGGCGCCATTCCCGCGCCACTGAACTGGGCTACAGCCCGCGTCCTGGACCTGAGGGCTTTGAACTGAGACCCGGGGCACGAAAATTCGGGGCGTGGTTTCTCCACGACGGTGGGGCACAAGGCAGACACAGCACCCCAAAGCTGTTGAGGTGTACCCTACCATTCCCGCTCTGTTCTCTGTCCCACGGGGTGGGGGAGGCGAAAAACAGCCCCCCAAGGACAATAGGAGAGATCTCTGGCGCCACCTAGCGACCAGGAAAAAAAAGTCACTAACACCCTATAAAACAGGACATTTCTTAAGTCTGCTTGAAAAGGGCAGAAGGTTTCTGGAGGACCCAGTGGCCAGCCGGGAAGTTATTCCACGCCAGGCCCCTTCCGACCAGCAGTCTGAGCCCACAGAGGAGCAGGCACCCACGTCCGGGGCAGACCGGGTGCGCAGAAGAGTGTGCCTGAAACCGGAGGCGCAGGGACTGCATCCTGCTTCGCCATTTGAGAACAGGGACATTTCTTCAGTAAAAACTGCCTAAAACCAGCAGAAAGCTCCCCCAGAAGACAGAGATGGCTCCTGGAAGAGCCAGAGGGGAGCGGAGAAGTTCACCCAAGATGTCAGTCAGTCCGAGCAACACAGTGTCCCAACGCATACGACAAATTAGAAAACAGACAGTAGGGAGTAGAAGAACCACACGCAACCTAAAAACTCCTCAGGAAAGAAGCACACCACAAAAAGAAAACCACTCCCAGATTGCAACGACAGCAACTTGGAAGAACTTCTGAGCCTTCCAGAAAGAGAATTTAAAATTGCCATGATTAAAAAAGTGATAGATCAGAAGAAGGAAATTGAGTCCCTAAAGAGGGAAGTAAGAGAAATGCAGGAGATCAAAGAATTAATGGAGGAACTAAAGAACTCTGGAAAAGCAATGAAAGCAGAATAGATGAAATGGAAGAACGAATAAGTAATCTTGAAGACACAGAAATAAAAAGAACCAAAACAGAAAAGGAAAGAGAAGTACGAAGGAAAAAGAATGAAGAAAGACTTCGGGAACTATCTGACTCCATGAGGAAAGGAAATATAAGAGTTATAGGAATTCCAGAAGGAGAGGAGAGAGATGTAGGAACAGAGAAAATATTCATGGATATAATTGAAGAGAACTTCCCAAATGAGAAGAAGGAGCTGAAAATTGATATACAAGAAGCAAGAAGAACACCAAACTTCCACGACGAAAGGAAAAACACAGCAAGACACATAATAGTAAAGCTCCCAAGAATCCAGGACAAGGAAAAAATAATGAAGCTGACAAGAGGGAAGAAACAGATAACATTCAAAGGAAAACCAATCAGGCTGACATCAGACTTCTCTGAAGAAACACTACGGGCAAGGAGAGAGTGGAGGGACATAGTCAACAGACTCCAAGAAAACAGATGCCAACCAAGAATACTCTATCCCGCAAAGCTCTCTTTCCTCCATGAAGAAAGAATATGGACCTTCCCAGACAAAGAGAAACTCCGGAATTTCATTGCGACTAAACCCCCACTCCAAAAAATACTACAAGGAATCCTAAAGCCAGAACCTCAGAGGACGAATAACAACGAAAGAAGACCAAAAAAAAAAAAGTTATTAAAAGAATAAATAAATAAAATCAAAGGAAAGACAAACATAATGGCAAATACAGATGCTAACATATCAATATTAACTCTAAATGTAAATGGACTAAACTCTTCAATAAAAAGACACAGAGTTGCAGCCTGGATTAAGAAACAAAACCCAACCTTTTGCTGTCTCCAGGAAACACATTTAGCTACAAAAGATAAAAATAGGCTCAAAGTCAAAGGATGGAAAACAATCCTACAAGCAAATGGGCCAAAAAAGAAAGCAGGAACAGCTATACTTATATCAGATAAAACAGACTTCAAACTCAAAAAAATAAAAAGAGACCCCAATGGTCACTACATTATGATTAAGGGGACAATACTTCAAGAAGAAATAACACTCATTAACATATACTCACCAAACGAAAGAGCACCAAAATATATCAGACAACTGTTGTCCTCTCTGAAAACAGACATCAGAGAAAACACATATGTAGTGGGAGACTTCAACACACCACTATCAACAATGGATAGATCAACAAGACAAAAAATAAGTAAAGAAACTAAAGCTCTAAATAAGGACCTAGAGCATTGGGCTTAACAGACATCTATAGAACACTAAACCCAAAAAAAACGGAGTACACATTTTTCTCAAGCGCACACGGATCATTCTCCAGGATCGATCACATACTGGGGCACAAGACAAACATCAACAGATACACCAAGATTGAAATCATACCAACCATCTTTTCTGACCACGAAGGCATCAAACTAGAAATAAATCATAAAAAGAAGGCAAGGAACTATCCTACCTCATGGAGATTAAAAGCCACACTACTGGAAGACCACTGGACTAACGAGGAGATCAAAGAAGAAATTAAAAAATTCTTTGAATTGAATGACAAGGAGGACACCAATATCCTAAATGTATGGGATGCAGCAAAAGCAGTAATAAGAGGAAAATATATAGCAATAGAAGCTCACATCAAAAAACAAGAAAGAACTCAAAGAAACAACCTAATCTCGAAGCTCAAAGATCTAGAAAAAGAACAACAAAAAAACCCAGAACCAGTAGAAGAAAAGAAATAATAAAAACCAAAGCAGAAATAAATGAAATTGAAACTAAAAAACAATCCAAAAGATCAATGAAACCAAGAGCTGGTTCTTTGAAAAAATAAATAAAATAGACAAACCCCTAGCCAGGCTCACAAAGGAAAAAAGGGAGAAAGCACAAATACACAGAATCATAAATGAAAGAGGAGAAATCACAACGGACACAGCAGAAAATCAAAAGAATAATCAGTAACTACTATGAACAGTTATATGGAAACAAGTTCAACAATCTAGAGGAGATGGACAAATTCCTACAACTCTACAATCACCCAAAGCTAGATAAAGAAGAAATAGAACACCTAAACAGACCAATTACAAGCAGCGAAATTGAAATGGTAATTAAAAACCTCCCCAAAAACAAAAGCCCAGGACTGATGGATTTACAAATGAATTCTACCAAACATTCAGAGACGAATTAGTGCCTATCCTTCACAACTCTTCCAAAAAATTGAGAAGGAAGGGACAATACCAACACGTTCTATGAAGCCAATATTACACTAATACCAAAACCGAATAAGGACAACACAAAAAAGGAAAACTATAGGCCAATCTCCCTAATGAACACTGATGCAAAAATCCTCAATAAAATTTTAGCTATCAGAATCCAACAATGTATCCATAAGATAATTCACCACGACCAAGTTGGATTCATTCCAGGGGCACAAGGATGGTTTAACATCCGAAATCAATCAACGTTATCCAACACATCAACAAAAAGAAATATAAAACCATATGATAATATCAATAGATGCTGAGAAAGCTTTCGACAAAGTGCAACACCCATTCATGATAAAAGCCCTTGAAATTCTTGGGATACAAGGAACATACCTCAACATCATAAAGGCCATCTATGACAAGCCAAGCCAGTATCATTCTCAATGGTGAAAAGCTGAAAGCAATTCCATTAAGATCTGGAACAAGACAAGGATGTCCACTCTCACCACTGCTTTTCAATATAATACTGGAAGTCCTAGCCAGAGCAATAGACAAGAGAAAGACATCCAAGGAATCCAAATAGAAAAGAAGAAGTCAAACTATCACTATTTGCAGATGATATGATAATATACATAGAGAACCCCAAAATCTCCACAGAAAAACTAATTCAACTCATCAATCAATTTCAGTAAAGTGCAGGATACAAAATCAACACGCAAAAGTCAGTAGCCTTCCTATACAACAAACAATAAATCTGAAGAAGAAGAAATCAAAAAACCACCCCTTTATTATCGAACAAAAAAAATCAAATATTTGGAATAAATCTAACAAAAAGAGGTAAAGGACCTATACAAAGAAAACTATAAAACCAGTTAAAAGAAATAGAAGAAGACACAAAGAAATGGAAGACATCCCTGCTCATGGATTGGAAGAATAAACATTATTAAAATGGCCATCCTACCAAAGCAATATACAGATTCAATGCTATTCCAATCAAAATCTCAATGGCATTCTTCAAAGAAATAGAACAATTATTGATGAAATTCATATGGAATCACCAAAAACCCCGAATAGCCAAAGCTCTACTGAAAAAAAAAAGAAGAAATGGAGGCATCACACTCCAGACTTCAAACTATACTACAAAGCCATAATCATCAAAACTGCATGGTATTGGAACAAGAACAGACATACAGACCAATGGAATCGAATAGAAAAATCCAGAATAAAACCCACAGATTTATGGTCAACTAATCTTTGACAAAGGAGCGAAGACTATGCATTGGAGCAAAGAAGTTTGTTCAATAAATGGTGCTGGGAAAACTGGGTCGCTACATTGCAAAAGAATGAAGCTTGACCACTACCTCACACCATACAAAAATCAACTCAAAATGGATTAAAGACTAGACATAAGACCTGAAACCATAAAATACATAGAGGAAATATAGGCGAAACACTACGGGATTTGCACATCAAAGACATCTTTACAGACACTCACCCAAGCCCATGATAGTGAAGAGAAGATAAACAGCTGGGACTACATCAAATTAAAGGCTTCTGCACAGCAAAAGAGACAATAACAAAACAAAGAGAAACCCACCAACTGGAACATTTTTTGCACCCAACACTAATGATAAAGACTGATCACAAAATCTGCAAGAGCTGATGAGACTCAGCAACACAAAGAAATAATCCAGTCAAAAATGGGCAGAAGAGCTAAAAGAAACTTCTCTGAAGAGGAAATGAAAATGGCCAACAGACAATGAAAAATGTTCAACATTACTTGTAATCAGGGAAATGCAAATCAAAACTACCATGAGATACCATCTCACACCAGTGAGAATGGCACATATTAAAAAAAACTAGCAACAACAAATGTTGCGAGGATGTGGAGAAAAAGGAACTCTGGCACTGTTGGTGGGAGTGCAAACTGGTCCAACCACTTGGGAGCTGTGTGGAGATTTTGGACCTACTAACATTAGAGCTTCCATATGATCAGCAATTCCACTCCTAGGTATTTACCCAAAGGACACAGAAACATCAATTCCAAGAGCACCTGCACTCCTATGTTTTATAGCAGCACTGTTTACAATAGCTAAGCTTTGGAAAACCCAAATGCCCAAAATAGATGACTGGATCAAGAAATGTGGTACATATATACCATGGAATATTACTCAGCATTCAAAAAGATAAACACATGCAATTTGCAGCAACATGGATGGCACTGGAAGGGATCATGCTCAGCGAAATAAGCAAAAAGAAAAAGAAAAATACCGGATGGTCTCACTCATAGCAGGAATCTAGAAACTTAAATAAGGGACCAGGAAAATGAATATAAGAAAGTGAAAATCAAAATCAACAAAAAAACTATGAACCAGAGACACTTTTTGGGGTGGGGCGGGAGGGAAGGATTGGGGTCAGAATGGGGCGTTTGCAATTGTAGGGGGGAATATAAAAATAAAATTTAATATTTAAAAAAAAAAAAAAAAAAAATAAAAAAAAACCAAAAAAACAAAAAAAAAAAAAATA